>NC_090659.1:53078165-53422332 GCF_013368605.1 Nyctibius grandis
ACCTTGAATGTACTTGAAAGAAATAAAAGCAGCTGTTTCAACAAAAATCATTTGACTACAGAAATTAAAAATGCTGGAACTGGTCATTCACTGAAATGCAGTGATTTATCTGTCAATGAAAATGACAGCATAACATGGTACAAGGTAATTACTGAAACAGTGTTACTCAAAGCATTGGCTGTAGAAACAAAACATCTGATTGCAGGAAAAATTAATTACAAACAAATTTTTAGAAGCATCTATAAACCTTGTAAAGCTTTAATTTTTCATGTCATTAGGGAAAAAACCCTTTAGACAGATATACAAAAGACAGTTTTTCTCTGCTCTCAGATTTGTTAGAAAAATGTACCTATAATCAGAAATTATTAATAAACTGGTAGTTGGAATGGTAAAAGATCTGATGCACATGTCTGTTCGCTGATTTAGCCAGCAGCTGGTTTAGCCAGCTGCTACTTTGCTGATATAGATATTATCCTGACAGTAAAGGAGGTGCCAAGATATTTGTTTTACAGTTGGCATGTGTTTGTAAAGTAATTGCAAACTTTTCAATTTTGTTGTTTCTGAACACTTTTTAAAAAATGTGTAACAACAGATCCAGTTCTGTTCATTTTAGGCAAATCATTGGTCTTCTCTTTACTAGCTTTTGTCAGAGCACTGATGATAGTTGTGTAAGCACCTGTAACTGTTGGGTCTTGTGCTCAACCATTGGATGAAGCACCCTGGATAGGTTTCTTCCACCCTATCCCTATGCATCGCCTTGACCAGTGCTCCTTATTCCTTTCAGGTGTCCTGGTTGGAGTAACAGACCCTGTTCACTCTATGTTGAATCAGTTTCAGGGAAGGATTTTTGACAGCTTAAGTACAGGCATCTGGATTCTGCCTGGCAGAATGAGCCACAGCCCTGCTTCCTTGTCCTTCGGGGCCTGGGAGGGTAGGACCATTGATGGATAGGGCCATAGGTGGATATGTTTTCCTCAGTAAAGGACCATACCCTAGACTGACCTCTCTTGTGGCTAAGCTGAGTATACTGATGCCTAATATTTTAATGCCTAATACTGTGTGAGACAGATTAAGCAGCCATCCTTGTGCCTAAATATCCTTTGGCGCTTGATTGGGTGAAAATTTTCAAAGCCTTCCTATCACACCCTGAGACAGATAAAATAGGGATGGTCACACATGCCTTTTTAGAAGAGCCTGGTAGTAAGCATATGCATCCAGGAAATGTCCATTCCCTGGACAATTTCCAGCAGTGATCATTTTCCTTCTTGATCTAAGGTAATTGAGACCAGAACCAAAAATTGCTGCGTTTTCACAGGACATTTCACTTAGCATGTGCTATGAATTTAAAAAAAAAAAAAAAGCAAATCAGAGTTTGTTTTGGGGGATAGGGAGGGTAAACAAATGTGAGTCCAACTCTTGCCACCCTCTGAGCTGGTCACTTTCCCTATTGTTGAGGCATTTTGCTTTAACCTGAAAGCTCCTCCTAAGTCTAGACAGCTTTTGGCCACAAGCAGGTGACACCTACAGACCCAAGCAATTGTGCTGAAAAAAACAAATGAATGCATTTAAATTCCTGATACAGTATTTTTATACTCAGATGCTTACTTGGAATTGTAGTGCTCTCAACTTTTAATGGGTTAAATGTTCATATGTGCATTTAAGTGACCATGACTGAAAATTAGGCCCCCATGTCTTTTAGGTCAGATATGTGTCATTGAGGTAGTGAAAGAGTGATGGTGACACTTAATTTCAAAAGTAATTTTTAACTTCTTTAAGGTTTTGAATGTATATTTGCTACAGAATGGTATTTTCTATCTTTATTTATGCAGGACTGTAAGATCTATGAAAATGAAACAGAACGGGAACTGGATTTTAAAACCTTAACAGTACAGCACTCTGGGATATATACCTGTAAAATTTTAATCAGTCATAAAGGAAAGATATATCACAGCACAAATACAATTAAGCTGATAGTAGAAGAAGGTAAGAAAGCTTTCTAAAATTTTGAAGCATGCTTTTTGGTTCTCTTTACCATGGAGATTTTTAATTACAGTTCTCATTTGATAAATATATAAAAAGGTGATCAAATCTGGTAATCTGAACTATTTCACAACAATTTCAAAAACAAAAAAGCAGCAGCAGAAATTCATATGACATATTAACAATTTTGGAAAATTTTAGTATATTTTCCCTGCAGTTTTATTTTTTTTGAAATTAGCTGCTGTAAGTCAGTCACACAAACTTACTAGGAGTTTTGGGGAAGAGTCTTTCCAACCTTTGTAAACTGTGCAGTGTTTATATATGCACGTGAAAAAAATTCAACAGGACATACTGTGTTTTAAACTATTCAGTAATGCCAGAGTCCAGACATTGTTCTTTGAATTAAATGGAATGTATGTGATTAGTTTTAGAAATAAAGCAAATGTTTAATTTTTACTGTGGTAGAATATAAGTAAGATTTTATTTCAATAGCAATACTTCCTTCTTTTTTAGATGCACCAGAAGCTGTAACTTTGGAGATAGTTGGGCATGATGAAGAAATTGAAACAGAAATAGGTATCAAATTAGTACAAGAATCTTTGCGGTATCTACTGCATGTATACGCTTTTGTTCTGATGTCTTTATCGTTGATGGTCTGGTTAAGTATAATCAAACTAAGAATTGCCTGTGCACCCTCGTGGATCTGATCCATCCTTACATCTGGTGATATTTTGCCTAGTGTATTCCATGGTTGATATACAAGTACACCGAGTGTAGCCTTTTACAGAGGCAGAAGCTGAGGTTGCTGCTATGACCAGCAAGAGAAAGTGGCTGTGATGATAAACTGTCTCTCCATGGCTTTCTTTTGTAGATAGCAAACCTCACGGAGTGATGTGCGAAAGATGTCCGGTTTGTTCAGTGAACAGTAATCCCCTTAATACCTGATGCAGTTGAGGATGTTATTCTGCAGGGAAATGAGAAGTGTGAGGGCTGACAGTCCTGACAACGTGAGCATGCGGATCTGTCACTGCTGCCAAGAATTGGTTATACTGTCAAAAGCCAAGACCTTAACTGTGCTTCTAGCTGGGAGTAGGTTAGATAACATGGTCTGCAGGCTTCACACAGTGTTGGACAGCATCCAGGATTTTGTGATTGAGGCTGTACTTAATTTTTAAAAACAGAAATTTACCTGTCTTTTTCCTCTTCTGTGCCTGAGGGCTTCTCCCATCTGGTTACATAGACCTTCCTTTCCAAGTCTAAAAAATCACATTTACCTCCTCTGTTGCTCATACACGTATCTCATTTGTTCAGCCAGGACCTCAGATGCTGATTTTCCTTCCTTTCTACAAATACCAGTTCGCAGGTCCTTTTTCCAATGGTAGTACCCCAATCCTACGATGCCTCATGTGTCCCAACCTCCCAGTACACCCTTTCTGCACAGTTCTTCCCACTTACTGTGCTTCTCCCAACCCTTAGAAGGTAACAAGGTTCAGCATCAAATGATTATGAACCACCTGTCTTCCATCCCTTATCTGCCTTGATAAGATCATTTGATAAGGTCATTGAACTACCTGCTGAGTCATGAGACAGATGCCATGGTGGAGAGCGAAGGGAATTTTGGATGAGCTAGGTCCATGGTCTTTCAAACCTGTTATTGTTTAGATGATGTTCTATAATATTCCCCAAAAATAGCTGTTGTGTATGGTGAAAAAGCTAGAGTTGCAAGGCAGATAATACTAGAAGTTTAGGTCTGTGTTTCAATCATCTGTGCAACTGCGATTTGAATTTCTAAGGTCCGAATCTAAGATGGGCAGATTTTCAGCTGGATCCTGCTTTAAAGGTTCTTAAGCAATTCCACTGGAAGCACCCACTCTGATAAATCTTGAGAAGTCAGCTTATAATGTGTGCCCTTAGAGAATTCCTGGGCAGACCTTGCTTACTGGAAAGCATTTGTGCACGATGGCCTGAACAAGAACTAACATGCACCTTTTGTGGCTTAATAAAGGGCATTCTGGATGTGTTCCCTGGAAATGATGCTGGCATAGCCT
This sequence comes from Nyctibius grandis, assembly GCF_013368605.1. Lineage (NCBI taxonomy): Eukaryota > Metazoa > Chordata > Aves > Nyctibiiformes > Nyctibiidae > Nyctibius > Nyctibius grandis. The sequence continues at coordinate 53,082,194 of NC_090659.1, forward strand.
GGAAATGGTGGTGTAAAGTTGCAGCTAACCTCAGGTCAAGCTTCCCATGACAATGTTTAAGATAAAATGCTTTGCAAATCATCAAAACTCACACTCCAGAGCTGCAGCCTTCTGCCTTTATTTTCCCAAGTGTACAGTTGTCTTTTTAGTTTTGCCCTTTCTTATTATTAACTGGACTCACAGAATCACAGAATCACAGAATCACAGAATCACAGAATGTTAGGGATTGGAAGGGACCTCGAAAGATCATCTAGTCCAATCCCCCTGCCGGAGCAGGATTACCTAGACCATATCACACAGGAACGTGTCCAGGCGGGTTTTGAATGTCTCCAGAGAAGGAGACTCCACAACCTCTCTGGGCAGCCTGTTCCAGTGTTCAGTTACCCTCACTGTAAAGAAGTTTTTCCTCATATTTATGCGGAACCTCCTGTGTTCCAGCTTGCACCCATTGCCCCTTGTCCTGTCAATGGATGTCACTGAGAAGAGCCTGGCTCCATCCTCATGACACTTGCCCTTTACATATTTATAAACATTAATGAGGTCACCCCTCAGTCTCCTCTTCTCTAAGCTAAAGAGACCCAGCTTCCTCAGCCTCTCCTCATAAGGGAGATGTTCCACCCCCTTAATCATCTTCGTGGCTCTGCGCTGGACTCTCTCTAGCAGTTCCCTGTCCTTCTTGAACTGAGGGGCCCAGAACTGGACACAATATTCCAGATGCGGCCTCACCAGGGAAGAGTAGAGGGGGAGGAGAACCTCTCTCGACCTGCTAACCACACCCCTTCTAATACACCCCAGGATGCCATTGGTCTTCTTGGCCACAAGGGCACATTGCTGGCTCATGGTCATCCTGCTGTCCACTAGGACCCCCAGGTCCCTTTCCCCTACGCTGCTCTCCAACAGGTCTGTCCCCAACTTGTACTCATACCTGGGGTTGTTCTTGCCCAGATGCAGGACTCTACACTTGCCCTTGTTATATTTCATTAAGTTTCTCCCCGCCCAACTCTCCAGCCTGTCTAGGTCCCTCTGAATGGCTGCGCAGCCTTCCGGTGTGTCAGCCACTCCTCCCAGTTTTGTGTCATCAGCGAACTTGCTGACAGCGCACTCTATTCCCTCATCCGAGTCATTAATGAATATATTGAATAGTACTGGTCCCAGTACCGACCCTTGAGGGACTCCGCTAGACACAGGCCTCCAACTGGACTCTGTCCCATTGACCACCACTCTCTGGCTTCTTTCCTTCAGCCAGTTCACAATCCACCTCACTACCCGATCATCCAGACCACACTTCCTCAGTTTAGCTGCGAGGATGCTGTGGGAGACCGTGTCAAACGCTTTACTGAAATCGAGATAGACCACATCCACAGCTTTACCATCATCTATCCACCGGGTTATGTCCTCATAAAAGGCTATCAAGTTGGTTAAGCATGACTTCCCCTTGGTGAAGCCATGCTGAGTGCCCGTAATGATCGCCCTATCCTTGATGTGCCTAGAGACAGCACCAAGAACAAGTTGTTCCATCACCTTTCCGGGGATGGAGGTGAGGCTGACTGGTCTATAGTTACCCGGGTCCTCCTTCTTGCCCTTTTTGAAGACTGGAGTGACATTCGCTTTCCTCCAGTCCTCAGGCACCTCTCCCGTTGCCCACGACTTAGCAAAGATGATGGAGAGTGGCCTAGCAATGACTTCCGCCAGCTCCCTCAGCACCCGCGGGTGCATCCCATCAGGGCCCATGGATTTATGGACGTCCAGGTTGCTTAATTGGTCCCTGACCCAGCCCTCATCTACCAAGACAGATTCCTCCTCTATTCTGACTTTTTCTGGGGCCTCAGGGGTCCGGGGCTCCTCAGGACAGCCTCCAGCAATATAGACAGAGGCAAAGAAGGCATTCAGTAACTCTGCCTTCTTTTTATCCTCTGTCTCCAGGGCCCCCACCTCATTCATCAGAGGAACCACTCTACAGGGTGGTTCCTATCACTTCCAATTAGTGCCTTGAAATGGTACAAAGCAGCTGGCTGACTAAGTGACTTGTTCACATATTCAGGATTACGCTGATTTCCAGGTGTGGTGCTGGGATGAGAATTTCTTCTGTGAGACTTCAGCAGGAGCTCTAACAGGTTTTGGTTTTATTTGGTAATAGTGTATAGTTTAGCTATTATAATCAATTGGTTGTAATTCCCCTTTCCACTTAAAGTTTTACCTGGCCCTGGGGCACTGGTGATAGGTTGTCCTCTCCTGTTCACTGCCTCCCGCACACAATCTAGTTCATAGAAACATAGAGCATCTTGAGTTGGAAGGGACACACAAGGATCATCAAGTCCAACTCCCTTTAGTTCTCTGAAGTCCTAAATTCTCTGGCCTATTTAAACTCTTCTGGCTGTGACAGTTTATCTGGGAGAAAGCTGCGGATGACTGTCACTGTGCAACAAGGTGCAACAGAACCCTGTGCGTGGTTGCCGAAGCCACCACCAGCGCAGGTGGAACACCTATGAAACATCGTGCAGGGGCTACAAAGTCCAGAAAGGAGCACAGCTCATGGGATACATTGCCTGGAAAGCTGACATTTTACTGCACTGTGAACATGAATACTACTCCTGACTAGATCTTCTCATGTTATGCTTTGTTTAGGTAAAGAAGAGATACTCAATTGCACAGGTTTCTTGGGTTATTACATGCGCGAAGATATCAGTCTCTACTGGTTAATTAATCAAACGTTTCCAGAAAAATGCACAGGTATCCCAGAGAATGAACCTTCAATATGTGAAGAAGAGTTCAAAAAATTACAGTAGGTTTCATGAAAATACTGCACTTTTGTTCGTATGTGGTAATGTCCTGCACTTTGTGGAACTGCAAATTCAGTAAAACCTCAGTCTGAGGTTATTTTAGAACCTTTTCCTCAAAATCTGCCTCTCAGCTGGTTGCAGGTTTCTGTACAGATAGCGTTGCTAACACTATCCCTTGTTGCAGGTTGGGAAACAAGTTCTATGTCACAAGGCTACTACGGATTAAAAAAGTAACAGACGAGGACATGCATCATAATTTCACCTGCATGTTGCAAGCTGATGAAAGAACACAAATAAAAATAGTGAAACTGAAGAAAGGTACGGTATAATCTATGAATCGTGCTTCTCACACATAATTACTAATCATGCCAGCCTTCTCAATCCTGAGGGCAGGGTACTGATTTCAGAACATGTCTCCAAATATGTCTGTGTGCTTATGAAGGCCTGCTCCATCTAGTACTGGAGCTAACAACCGCCCTGGGTGATTCCTCCTGCTCTGAGACAGAGGCAGCAGGGGTTACTGCTACAACTGCTAGAGCAGCTGTGTGAGGGCTCTGTAGTTCAACCGCTGCTGCTGTGGACACAGCTGGGGGATGCTGAGCTGTGCTCTGGCTGACAGATCCCTGCGTGGCACTTTGTTAGATCCCACGACAGAGCATTCCCTGTGCTCTCCTACTCATCAGATTGATGGGATCACATGGATTAACTACCCAAAGCTTGGTGCAGCCCAGAGTCTGCTGTTTGGATCACTTTATTAAGCACCTCTCTCTAAAATTAAAATCTGAGGTTTTGGTTGTTTTTTGTGGGGTTTGGGTTTTTTTTCCTCCTTCTGGAAAGGTCAGTCTTTTATATTCCTGATAATGCCTGAAACGTTCCGGTTGATGGTTTCTCTCTTGTCAGGGATTCTATCCTTCTAGCTATGGAAAGCTGAACTCCGCCATGTAGTAGTACTTCACATATATAGTCCAGACAGCCTGGGGATTCATGGCAAATGGGCATTCCCTTCTTGTTTTCTATCTCTCTCAGACCTCCCCAACCTTCACTGGGTGGAAATATGTGAAAACAGACTAGTCAAAAGATGATGCATATAATGAAGCAAATGAAATGCAGAATACAATGAGCATGACTTGACAGTGCCTTCATAAAGACTTCACAGAGATTTAAGGTTAAAAAATTTGTATTTGGAACTAAAAGGATAAAGATAACAGAATAATAATTAAGGAAAAAAAAAGCCTGAAAGAGACTAGAGACAAGAAAAAAAAAGATCTTGGCCAAAGAGATTAAAGGGGACATTAAGGACTGTTATGGATGGACAGAGAGAGGGGTGAAAGTTAGAGAATAACAGGAAATAATAAAGAACCTGAATAAAACTCATCATAAAAGTGGTTGACCACCAGCTTAGGATGCTGTACATCTGTGAGGATGCGTAGTGTCAGTCCCGATCCCACATACACTTCATTTATATGTGTGGAGGATGTGTGAATGCGTGCAAAATTGTTTCTTCAGTTTTTAGAGTAATTCATGTTCTGTAGTTCTCCATCTCAGGAGAACAGGCATGCATATATGCTTGAAGCATTAGCAGGAAAGGATTCACATCGACATTATGATTTTTTTGGGGTGATTTTAAGATGCCACCAGTGTTGAATATAGTAATCTTGTCATATAATACTCTTTGTTAAGGCTGTAATTTCCTGGGTTTCTGTTTTACAGGGAACACCCGAGATCTCCCTGTGCACATATTTACAACTGGAATGGTCCTTGCTGTACTATTTCCATGTGTTGCTGTAGCTGCGGTGTTTGTCTGTGTGATGTTTAGAGTTGACTTAGTTCTGTTTTACAGGAACATATGCAGAAGAGACGACACTGCTGGAGGTATGACTTGGCTAATGCTGACATTGAAATAAGTGTACCGATTAAAAAATAGTTTCTAGTAGGTTCCGTAAGACAAACATCTTTGAGGAAGAGACAAAATAAATCCAAGATTTTTGTGAGTAGAAACAGCAAAGAATATGTAAAAGAGAACTTGATAGTCAGGTGCTAAAGTGAGTTTGTTATACACCTGGGGCAGTAACAGCAGAAAAACACAGTGAAGAAGCTGCCTCTGGAGTAGGTAGTGGAAGGGACATGGTTACATGCTGTTCAGATGCACCCTGTTCTGCCATATTCTTCATCACAAAAGTTGATGAAGGTGGAGAAGTTTGCAATTATTTACCTGTAAAGAGGATGAGCACTCTAGAGTTGGCAGACAGGCAGAAATCTATTTTCACCTCACTGATGCCTTTCAGTGAGGTGAAGGTTAAAATGCTTCCTTGACTGTAGAGGCCATTGCAATGTTTATAGGGCTGTCACCAAATGCACTTAAGGAGAGCAGGAGAGTGCACTACCAGTATCTTACCAGGCAGCATCACTGTGACCTTGACTTAAGGAGCAAGCCTGACAGTTACCCAATTCTGGGTATAATTTTTTCTGAAAATTGTGGTGAAAAAGCCTGTTGTGTATATGTACCTGATTTTCTTAGCCCTTTTTAGTCTCTAAATCGGCTTGAATATAGCTTGAATAAACTGCAGTGGTTGGAGATTTCTCAGTAATGGGTGTATGTCATTTATGCCTGCCAGCATTATTTACCTATCTATTGATATTAGCTATCACTGCGCACACTGATGTACAGGGAGGATCTCCGAGAACCTGGACTAGTCCACCCTGGAGGGACTGATTGTCTGATACTAGGCAATGGGATTTCCTACTCCCAGAGCATGTGTAGGGTTTCAGGGGCTTTAGTTTGTGTTCTTTCTTATGAACTACATGTAGTAAAGTATCCTGAAAGGGAATCAAAGAAGTACAGTTTAAGATGCAAAGCTATGTGCGCCACTATATCAATCCAGATGGTTGTTCCATGGCAAGGTTCAATTAGGCATTGCTCAGTGTGGTAGACCTGGCCTCTGAATTGGTCTTGGATTTCATGTTTGTAAATTACTGCCCAAAGCATGACCAGATATGGTATACTCTTATAATTAAAATAATAAATTGGTTTATTCTCTTTTGTCAGTACCCATTCTACAGAACTACTTTATAGTCTTAGACAAAGAGTAAAATAAATGTGGAAATCAGCGTAATATTCTTATCAGGTTACAGACACTTTTTTTTTGCTTCCCTTCATTTTCTTCATCATCAGAGATGTGACATTAACTGGTTAAATTAATCTGATATTTTTAAAAAACACCATAGTGTAGAAATAATATGTTATTTTTAAATATTTGCCAAATGCAATCAGAATATTTTGTATCAAATTTAAATTGATTCAGGTTTTTTTTCTTGTTGTTGTTTTAAGACTGTTCGGAGTATCAAAGGAAAGAACAGGAGTTTCTAGATGCTTTGCTACTGAGACAGTAACTTTGAAAACCAGAATGGTGGATCAGATACTGTATTTCTCATGGTTGCTAACAAGACAATTGGTGATTTCTTTCCAGACGGAAAAGAATATGATGCATTTGTGTCTTACCTGAAAGACTGCGTTTCTCCTACTGAAGAAGAGAGAGAATTTGCTTTGAAGATATTGCCCATGATATTAGAAGAAAACTTTGGGTACAGATTATGTATATTTGAGAGGGATGTATCCCCTGGAGGAGGTAAGCGTATTGAATAATCTTGTCATTAAATAGGCACATCATTTTCACACAAAGTTAAAAGTCTGCAATTAGAAGGAATTCTGTCAAATGTGTGGTGCATTGAAATGCTACATTTTTCATTTAATCTAGACTATGTACATGCAAAGTTTGCATGCACACATTTTACACATTTCATAGATATATTTATGAATTCATATACACCTACACACATACACAGACACAGAGATATCTTTAATTACACAGAACCATGATGAACAGATGAAAAAGCTAGCATGGAGAAAGTTAAGGTGAGAACAGAAGATGTCAGGTGTTTCACAGTAATAGCGCTCTTGCTCTGCTGTTGCTGAGAGCAGGTGCCTATGAGTGAACTAACATTTACTACACAGAGCAGCTGGTGTCTCTAGTACTAGTTATTCTCAGGTAACTTGTATGTTTGTTGTATCTTCAGTGTGGTGGAAGAAACCATTTTGTGAATGTAATGGGTGCCATAACAAAAGAGAAATGAGAACACAGAATTTTGCTTCTCTAAATGGCCTATGGATAGATGGCCTTTTGCAGATGTTTGGGAAAAAAGATACTGGAGGATTCCATTTAGTCTGAAGATCTAGTTGAAGAAAAGGATTTCATTGTTAAAAACACAAAACAATAAGGTCAATTAGCCTCCTTCAGAAGGCAGGATCTTAGAATCATAGAATCATAGAATCACCTTGGTCAGAAAGGACCTTTAAGATCATCAAGTCCAACCATTAACCTAGCACTTCTTGTCTCCTTGTATACATTCCTGACATATTTTTCTGACCTGAGAGGTGCCACAGCTCTCCCGAGCCATTTCTTTCCAGTTATTCTCTCTCCTTAAGTATTAAAAAAAGGCTTTCTGAAGTGTTCAATCTGATTCTTTCAATAGTTTTTGCTTATTTCCTTTTCTCTGCTCTGATCAATTATGAATATGGAAAACAGAGAATTTCCTTCTATTTATAGGAGCCTTTGGTGTGTTGTAATACCCTTGTCAGCCTCCTCTCAGTTTTCTCTTCTTTCGGTCTCTCCTGCAGTTTGCTTTGCCTTTCCCTACAAGGCATGTTTTCTACATCTCTGGTCTCTGTAGGCCTTGTCCCATGGTGCTGAAGCAAGCACAGGAAGTTGTGCATGAGAATTCAATTTGGTGCACGGGTGTTTGAAGGGTATCACCATTTGATTTAATTCATCACTTGTCATGATGAAAGTCATGAATCTAAAACACAGTTGGAACTCATTCTGTCATCATATGCTAGACTTCTCAACCTTGGATTACTGGCAATAGATTTCGATATTCGGTGATATAAAAGAAGGAGTAACCTGAGGGTTACTGAATATCTAGGGAGAGGTTGCTGTTGGTGACTTTCTGTGGAATCACTCCAATGGCTTCTATTATGAAAGAGCAAAGACATGTCTGGTTGGAGGAAAAATAAACTTTGCTGTCACTTTCTATCCATGTGACTACTGACAGACAGCTGTCTAGGGTAGCTGGAGATTGTATGTAGGTTTTTGTCTGCTCCAGAGAACAAGCTTTGGCCATACCTGAGCTCATTTTTGCAGACTCTTAATCTGTAATGCATATTAATCCCTTCATAGGGACAGGATGCTTACATGCTGTCACTTTATTAGGGGAATATTTTTGGTACATACGTGATTGTTAAAGGATACATCGATACAGTGCCTATCCTTTCAATTTAGTTTAATAACACATTTATCTTTAATTTGCAGCGGTTGTTGATGATATCCATTCATTCATTGACAAAAGCCGAAGATTAATCATTATACTGAGCCAGAACTACGTTTCTGACAGAGCCATATACGAACTTGAGAGTGGACTGCATAAAGCCCTAGTTGAAAGAAAAACTAAGATCATATTAATTGAATATATGCCTATAAGTGACTACAATTTTTTGCCAGAATCGCTGTCTCTTTTACCATCAAAGAGGGTTGTGAAGTGGAAGAAGGATAAATCTCTTCCTGTGGATTCCAGATTTTGGAAGAACCTTCGGTACCTGATGCCAGCGAAACCTACCAAGATAAACACCAAAGGGCACTATAATAATCTTGACCTAGGCTCAGAAGGGGCTCAACCACGGACTGAGGGCTGTGACTTTAATGCAGTCATATAACAGTTCTGGAGACAGAAGATGCTGCAGGAAACTGCACATTTTGCTAACTAATAGAAAACACAAACTACACACTTACTTCGGGAAGATAGTGTTCACAAGAGGCCAAGTCTGAGATCTGAGAAGAAAGTAGAAATTGTTACAGTGGCTAGGATGATGTTACCTACAATGCTACGTGTTATCCCAGAGAGAGTTTCCTCAGCATTCTGTACAAAGAGCAGAAATTTCATTCTGCTTTGAACTCACCACCTGCCACAAAGCACAATCCAAAACATTTTGATTTCACATTTTCCAGTAACGTAGAATGATATTAGTTATACTTGCGTACTTTTTGAGGCCCCTCAAGAAATGTAACAGTATATACAAAATATTATTATTTAGTTGCTCTTCATTTTGTATTTGGTATTTCCTAAGGATCCTGCTTGGGAGTAGACCCAAACAGCTCCTGCTCTAGAGAGCTTGGCATGCAGGCTTTGGGCAATGTCAAGCAGGAAAAGAAAGTGAAAACAGAGAAAAGGGAGGTTAGAAAGAGTAGGGCCGATGTGGTCAGGCTAACAGTATTTGCTACTGAGTTGTACATTATCTAGACAAGCCAAGTAGGAGTGATTTGGAGGAATGGTAAAGACTGTTTCTATCCTCCTATTTCATTGAGAATACTGTAAATGCACATTTTGGTAGGGAGAAGAAGGGGATGGGATAGAGATAACAGTATTTTGTTCATGGACACTGATACCTACATTATACCCTGACCTACCTTCAGCTGAAAGATGTAGGGGATTTATGTGAAAATGAGATCTTCGGTGTGTACATATACTCCTAACCCTTTGGAACACTTGTACTTAGTGTTATTTTTTAAAACAAACTTAGTAATGCCATTCAAAGCCAGTAATCCTCCCTTATTATTAGTTGCCTGGCAGAAGAATACAATCTGACATAAACTCCTGGATAAAATGGAACCATATTTCCTCCTAGTACCAATGGGGAGAAATCAATGGAGAATCATTTTGGAAGATCTGTCAGTTTACTAAGAGAACATCAAGGCTCAGCCCACTCTCATCATTGTCTTGCATTCAACTAGTGCTAGTTCTGAGGAGACATCTCTTTGACACTGACACTTAATTCACGCAGCTGTAATGGAGGAGATCCATTACCTTCTCAGTGCACTTGAGAACACAACTGGAGTGCTGGGTGTCATGCCAATGTCTCAAGATTCGTGAGAATGAAATATCTTGGTTTTTGTCAAATATCCTGTAATCAAGCATAGTTTCTGACAGATGTTCAGGTAAAAGTAAAGGCTAAATGTGGATTAACAAAATGAAGACAACACTGTTGCCAGGTTAACACGGAGATTAAAAGGAACAAAGGAATAAGGCACATATCTGTGGTGTCCTTCAGATCACCTCCAAGAGGTCTCCCTCTTTCCTTCAGGCAACTAAAGAGCTATTGAAACATGGTACCTACTTAGGCAAAAGCTGTTCTCTGGCTTAAGCTTTTACTGAAGAGGATTTCTGGTCTCTAAATATGCATGTCTTTACATTTCCAAATCTTTCTCAAGGTTCAGTTCTTCTTTAGTAGTGCTTCCTGTGATTTGTAATCACAGATCAGTTTTAACATTCTCCTGCAGGACTAATGATTGCCCCTACTTTGGAAATGCCATCAGACACACTGGGCACATCCATTTCTTGGACAAACAGCTGACAGAAAAGTTAGTAACTTTCCTGGTACTTAAGTGAGGTGTTAAACTTGTTCCTCAGCCACATAGTTTTTCATATGCTGTCATCAATGTATTGCCTAACAACATAAAGTGTCAAATGTGTTATACTACGCATGTGAATAGGATAGTGCAGATGGTTTGTTAAAAGCTCTGGACTGAGCCTATGCCCTATGAGAATCAGCTACTATAAATTGAGATTTAATTTGCCATGAATGACCCTTCACCTCAGTTTGGAGAGATGGTGTGACTGTGTATACCTGCTATACCTCATGAAGCTCTACCCTGAAGATTGTGAGACCATACAGAATTTGACCGCACTGAGGTTTTACAGAATAAAAGAGGACTATACATAGGAAGGTTAAAAGCTGAATGGCATTAACTCCAAAGTTATTTGAATGCCAGCAAAGCAGACATTCAGATGTAGTACAATGAACTACTCAGTATCTGTAAAAGGGCAAGTATTTTTGCACCAAATAGTATCGTGACACAGTCATTTCGTCTCTATAGCTGATCGTTACAGCCCATGCTGTGGTAAAGGGAGATAAGGGAAATTAAGGATAGGCATCCTCATATTAACACCAGATGTTGCTCTTACTGCTCTTATATCCTAAATTACTGACATTAATTAGGGCTTGGAAATGCCTGCTTTCTGTTTACCAGTCTCTAGAGAAAAGGAGCTGCTAACACGACTTTTACAGACTACTTGTGTTGATTTGCCTGAACATGTATATGTCAATTTATAAGTGAATTCACATGACAGTTTTTTTGATGTAATGGGTCATTTTAGTGATTTATATTGCATTTTTTTGTTCTATTTTTGCACTTAATAAATCTTAATTTCCCCCTGTCCACATCTATGGCTTCCATTTTTGCTGCAGTTAGACAGAAGTTAGGTGTCAAAAATCAAACTTAGAGTAAGAAGAAAAAGTAAGATTGTGGTTAGACTTGCTCTCCACAAGCAATAAATGTCTTGTTTGTACTTTAGAACAATTTAAAAAAAAAGCCAAATCCAAACAAGGGATTGGAATATGTAATTTCCCAGAGGAGGAAGCAGATGGGATGAGTGAGGAGAAAGCTATTGTAAGTCACAAGTCTTGAAGATTCTTGTCTCTCTTGCACGTACTACAACGTAGTACTGACTGTGAGAGCATAGTCTGTCTGCATTTTTTTAGTGTTCCTGGTTGACCACTTTCTACAACACACAATGCAGGCTGGAAGAAAAAGCATGTCAAAAAAGTCTTCTTGTCTATTGATAATTTGAACACAAATGTTGGGAAGAGTTGGGACTATTGTATATAGTATCAGTACTATAGTGTAGTACTGTATAAGGGCCTGGAAATGTAGAAGCTTTGTGAATTATAGTTGTCCATGTGCCCTGTCCTGTGTGTCCACCTTCAGTGTCTGCACCAATTCTGGAGAGGATCTTTGAGTGAAGGGGTCCCTCGAAATGGACACCATATCTAGTTCCATATCCATAATTTCTTCCTACTATAAGCACTTCTGTTCCTTCATTACCATCTGCATTCTTTACAGAGATATGAGGAGAGGTAGAACTTGTGAAACAGGAGTAAATGCCCTTCCCAAGCAGCTGTGTCACTCTGTGTCCAAGCTTAAGGACAAATCCTACCTCTTCCACCACTCTCCAGATTGTACAGAAAGCAGGAGATTTGCAGAAGGGCTAGAGGACAGAGAGAACTGTAAGATTTGCTGGTTATGTTGCAGAGCAATGGAAAATGTGTGCAGAAGCAAGTTGTCTGTAGCATGTTTACCGAACCAGAAGTTAAACATAATCGTTGCAGTCAGCACAAAAAGGAGAGCTGCAACAGGGATGCACCTTGGGCACATGACTACTGTGTGTGCAGAGCAAGGTGAGTGTATGAGGGACATGTCGTATCTAAAGGAAATACACAGCTGATTTGTGCAGGATGGTCCAGTATTCTATGTGTCACCATTCCAGAAATGGATAGATTGATGCCTCAAGTCATTAAAGGTGGTTAAAAATGGCAAGAAAAGAAAGTTTAGCAGGTATGAAGATAGACGTGTGAGTCTGGCCTGAAAGGTTTCTCTAGAACTGTGGTTATGTATTAAAGTTGTCCTTTTCTATCTTGATTTCTCAGAGAAAGTAAAAAAATTTGGCTTTCTTTTTAGAGGTGACTATGGTCTGGCTTGCATGGAAGAGGAAACTTTTACACCATTAAATTCTTTATATATTTAATAAAATGTTTGAAATGCTGCCTTTCCTAGTGAGATGCTTGAGATGTAGTTGGAAAGTATTCAGTGTTTTGAAAAAGAAAATGTGATTGCATTTTTGGGAAATTGTGAACTGGCTGAAGGAAAGAAGCCAGAGAGTGGTGGTCAATGGGACAGAGTCCAGTTGGAGGCCTGTGTCTAGCAGAGTCCCTCAAGGGTCGGTACTGGGACCTGTTCTATTCAATATATTCATTAATGACTCAGGAGAGGGAATAGAGTGCACTGTCAGCAAGTTTGCTGATGACACAAAACTGGGAGGAGTGGCTGACACACCGGAAGGCTGTGCTGCCATTCAGAGAGACCTAGACAGGCTGGAGAGTTGGGCGGGGAGAAACTTAATGAAATATAACAAAGGCAAGTGTAGAGTCCTGCATCTGGGCAAGAACAACCCCATGTATGAGTACAAGTTGGGGACAGACCTGTTGGAGAGCAGCGTAGGGGAAAGGGACCTGGGGGTCCTAGTGGACAGCAGGATGACCATGAGCCAGCAGTGTGCCCTTGTGGCCAAGAAGGCCAATGGCATCCTGGGGTGTATTAGAAGGGGTGTGGTTAGCAGGTCGAGAGAGGTTCTCCTCCCCCTCTACTCTTCCCTGGTGAGGCCGCATCTGGAATATTGTGTCCAGTTCTGGGCCCCTCGGTTCAAGAAGGACAGGGAACTGCTAGAGAGAGTCCAGCGCAGAGCCACGAAGATGATTAAGGGGGTGGAACATCTCCCTTATGAGGAGAAGCTGAGGGAGCTGGGTCTCTTTAGCTTAGAGAAGAGGAGACTGAGGGGTGACCTCATTAATGTTTACAAATATGTCAAGGGCAAGTGTCATGAGGATGGAGCCAGGCTCTTCCAGTGACATCCCTTGACAGGACAAGGGGCAATGGGTGCATGCTGGAACACAGGAGGTTCCGCATAAATATGAGGAAAAACTTTTTACAGTGAGCGTAACTGAACACTGGAACAGGCTGCCCAGAGAGGTTGTGGAGCCTCCTTCTCTGGAGACATTCAAAACCCGCCTGGACACGTTCCTGTGTGATATGGTCTAGGTAATCCTGCTCCGGCAGGGGGATTGGACTAGATGATCTTTCGAGGTCCCTTCCAATCCCTAACGTTCTGTGATTCTGTGATTCTGTGATCTAGTGGAAAGGTGTCCTTGACAGTGGTAGGGCGGTTGGAACTAGATGATCTTTAAGGTCCCTGCCAACCCAAACCATTCTATGATTCTATGATTGTTGCCAGCTGCCAGCATGATGAAGGAAGGTCAAACAATACAGTGCAAATATCAATGAAGTGCTGCCAGTGAAGTGAGACCTTGAGACCTTCGAGGCAGAGCCATGAGGATCACCAGGAGAGTCGTGTGAAAGGATCCTAGAAGAGTTTAAATTATTTAGGCTGGTAAAATGAACAGGGAAAGGAATAGGAGCATTGTCAACAAATGCATACAGGAAAAGAAAAAGCACTAGAAAGAAGAACTGTTTAAGCTAAGGAATGGTATTCACATAAGGACACACGGCCATGAATAAATTTACAATGGGTGTTAAAACTATTAGAACAGTAGGGTCTCCTATGGGAGCAATGGGGAAACTATTCTGACCTACTTTTGTGCTGGAGCACAGTAAGTTTCTGAAAGAAAACCCACAGTACCACAATGGTCATCCTTGTCAATTTTATGTTTCTTGACTTGCAGTAAGCAGGCTAGACTATCAAGGAAGGCAAGAAGGGATTGCCATGGAATTTGAGGTGCTAGACAATCTTTTCTAATTAACTGCTAAAGATTGTGAGAGTGAAAAGATTTTAAAGGCCTGGGTTGTGAGTATTTGCTTTGCACTTTATCGGCAAGTGATCTATTCAGTTATTAGTACATCCAAAGTACTTCTGTGGCACTAGCCACATTACACCCCAATGCCCAAGGCAGAATGCACTGTAGCACAGCAAATTTGTACTAAATAGCATCACCTTCGCTTATTTCACAGAGAGGCAATATGTGAGTTACCTCACTGCTCCATAAACTGCACTTGACTGTATGCCATTTCACTGACTGTATAACCTAGTACAATACGGACAGAAGTTCATGTTTATATATTGTTCAGACACCTCCTGTGACCGCAGAACCAACACCACTGACTCAGTGCAGAAAATAATAGGAGCGGAAAATTTCTTACCCAGTCAGTGTTAACCATAGCTGGGCAGAGGAGGAGGTGATGTGTAAATGTGTCAAGCCAGAATAGTACCAGAATATTAAAGAGATGTAATCCTCCCAGCACTATAAGACTACAATACATACAGGCTGAGATGGTGCATTTTTCCCCGTTTCCTGGCTGGCAAGATGCTTGAGCAAAGGTGAGATGGACAAGGTAAGATATGGACCTCCATCTTGACTTTCCACAGGGATACAGAGGCACAATTTCCTGGAGCTATAGCATAAAATATGCTAAATGTGTGTGTGGAAGGGTAAGTGAGTGAGGAGGAGGAGAGGGAGAGGAGAGAGAGGAAGCAGGAAAGCTATTCTGGAGTGGTCCTTTACCCTCTCCTTTATAAACTTGCTCTAGCAGCAAAGGATAAATATGAAACTGGGAAGTACAGGTGTGTGAGGCTGCTTTTTTAGCATATACATTACTTTTACAAAAGAGGGAGGAGTGAATTCGAGCAGAGGCTCAGACAAATATTTGGTACTATTTGACAAGTTTTTCATCCAGTGTGGTAACCAGTATAACATACCACTCTGTCTTCTGGCAGTGTGGCTTTCAAAGCTCTATGTGTCTGCTGCTTCTGTTACATTTCTAAGATCTGCTCTAACAGTTGGACTGCTCCACTTAATTTTTTGAATGTAATAAACCTATTACTTGGAGAGTACGAAAATTAGTACTTAAAATGAACAAAATATATTTTGTGTCTGTAAGATGCATCTTTGAGAAAGAACCATCTTCTCTTTCTGATAGTCTAAGCAAAGGCTTGAAAGCAACATGGACTTGACTTCATCTGTGCTGCACTCTGTAATTCCTTCAAGGGAAGAGGAAAGTAAAATGCTTTTTTTTTCTAGTCAGAAAGGACACCTTCAAAAAGCTTAACTCTTTATACTGAAATCTACAGAGATACTTTAGAGCCTTTTGTAACTGTTCTGGTTTGGACTAAAACAGAACCAACTTTCTTTTCAGTGATTTTTCCTTTCAGTTAAGTTTCTTCTAAGTAACTGCACTTTCTGAAACTAACTGCATGTTTTTCAGACAGTGTCTGCTTCTAGGACTGACAACGCTTGAAGTTTATAGTTATCACTGAGGTAACAGTAGGAAAGGTATGAAGAAAGGCTCTTGCTTGTGATTATTCCTAGGGAAACTAAGGTCACTGCTAAATTCCTCACTAATTACGAGGGAAGAGCAGCAGAAGGGTCGCACCCCCAGGGAGGAGCGGACAGGGCAGGTGACCCAAAATTGACCAACAAGGTATTCCATCCCATACACGTCATTCTCAGTATAAAGGAAGGGGATCATGAGGGTTTCGCTCTCTTCTTCTATGGCCAGTGTCCGAAGAGGACTCTGTCTGGTTTTCTCCTGCCTTTGATCCCAATCTGTGTGTCCCTGAATTCAGTTCCTGTCTGTTGCTGGGCCCAGTCTGGGTCTTCCCGGAGCCTGGCCTGCAGTGCCGGTGGTGACATGACCAACATCGGGGGAGCTCGATCTTGGTTTTGTATATAATAATTTCCATTATTATTATTATACTCTTTTTTTCATTATTGTTTATTAAAACAGTTTTAACTTTCTAACCTGTAAGTCTCTCTCCCTTTTCCCTTTTTTTTTCCCCTTCTGGAAGGAGGAAAGGGTTAATAGAGAGCATCTGCTATCGGTTTAATAGCCGGCCCAGCTTTAAACTGTGACAGTAACTTATATACCAAACATATATTGCATTGTGGCAAAACACTGAAAATACTTTAGGAGACAATCACCAAGCCTGATAGTTGGTGTGCTCTGTTCTGCAAAGAGCAGAGTGCTAAATACATGGTTGAAGCTGAGAATACAAATCCCGTATCTCCAAATGCTCAGAACCCAACAGACTCAAGCATTAATACGGGTCATTGTATAAAGGAATGTGTATATAAACAGAGGCAACACTGAAATCCCCTGTTATAGAGCAAAAAGCCTTTTTTAACTTCTTGTGGAAATAGTCATTGACCCAATCTGCAGTAAAGAGAGCGAACTTTGCACAAGAAAAGATGAAACAAGTCCTACTGCTCTTGAAATAAGTCTGGTGCTAAATGGTGGACCTATATATTTATATAACCTATATTGAAATAGGGAGAACTGGGGTCTGAATTGATGACAAGGTGCTCTCAGATGCTTTTATGTAGTTTGAGTCAGTGTGCAGTCTGTCTTTTATGGGTTTCTCATCCATACAGGAAGCCTGGAAGAGGGGCTGGACCGTGTGGGACTGTATACGCTGAAGTGCTCTGCCTGTCTACCAGGTCCAAGGGGCAAGCCACAGATAGCTCAGATTCATCAGGGCTTCTCTTTTGTCTTTCTGCCAAAGCTGTGTTTGGGTAACCAACAAGACTTAACTGGGAGGACACAGGTAGAAGTAATAGTGTGTCCCAGCCCCCTTATAGTGCCGACTTGCAGTGGGTGTGCAGGGTAGCTGAGGAGACTAAGGGTAAGGAGAACTCAGCTCTTATAATGAATATTATTCAGTATTGGGCAGAAGTGTGGTTCTCATAGATTTCAGATATTACACACTTTTTGGAACCATCTTATATTTCCACATAAATATGAGGAAAAACTTCTTTACGGTGAGGGTGACCGAACACTGGAACAGGCTTCCCAGAGAGGTTGTGGAGTCTCCTTCTCTGGAGACATTCAAAACCTGCCTGGACGCGTTCCTGTGTGATATGGTCTAGGTAATCCTGCTCCGGCAGGGGGATTGGACGAGATGATCTTTCGAGGTCCCTTCCAATTCCTAACATTCTGTGATTCTGTGATTCTGTGATCTAGTAGCAGTATTTGGGCAAAAAAGAAATACATTTTTATCCTTCCTCCTCTTAAATGAAGCAAACTAAAAAGTCCAATGCATTTTTGCACACAATGCAAATAGAAGATTTTAAAACGCAAAAGTCTCTGGACTTTTACTACGGGCGAAATTTTTTCCCCTGTTCTTTTTACAAGAAAATGACCTGGAAATTTTGAACCTAGCACAACTAAACTGAGAAAGGAAGGGATGATGACAGTGAGGTAGAGGAAATTCCTGTAAAGGAAACAGACTCAACACAGTGCACAGCTAGAGCTAACCACAATTCTTATCATGTAGTGTAGGATGTGCAGGTAAGATTTTCAGATAATTTTTTTTTTAATTGAAGATTTTAGCTTCAGTTTTTAGCCCTCCCTACCCCATCTGCTTGATAGGTGAGTTGGTTTTATTGTCTTTGAATGTGCATTTTAAAGTAAATTGGTTTTAAATTGCTTGGTCAGACAAAACAGTAGTGTCTTAGTAAGTAGCTTCATTAGGTATTTTTTTTTTTTGCTTTGTAGGTATGGTGAAGTTTTTTCTTCTGTAATTATTACTAATCTTACTCCTAGAATCAGATTATGTTTGTCTTTCTGTTGATGTAAGTTCAATACAAGACACAGGAATTGATAGCTCTGATGCTGAAGTGATTATCATCAGGGTCAGAGTAGTAGATTGTAAGATTGTGGCACACCACTATTTACTAGACTTCAGAGATATCATGAAACTTGGTGCAGCTCTCAAGAACTTCATATTAATTTCTTTTGCTTATATTTTATGTAAATACACACAAAATGCTATGAAATAGAGATTTACTCTTTTCTTGTGAGAGTCCTTTAGGGGTTGAAACATAGGCAAAATAATACAGTTCTTATTCTTCTTTCTTACATTATTTTTACCACAGGAAATTATGTTAAGAACACATTAGTTTCCTTTGTATATAAGTTACTTTCCAACTAAATGGCATCCTAAATCCCTAGGCTAAGGATACTATAATACGGGTGAGTAGATGGCAGGAGAAGGCAGAGACACTCTTGATAATATGTTGCCCAGAGTAGAGTGCTCTCTTTTTCTGGCAGATACTGACCAAGATAAAATCAGTCACTGAATATATTGAGTCACTGAATCACCTTGAGTCCCCCTGCAATGCAAATACACCTGAATGGTCAGTTTAAGATTATCCTGTTTCAGGTACCCCCTTCTTTGGTAATTTCTGTCTGCTTCTGCTGTGAGTTTCTCTCTTCCTGTCAAGCACGCTTGCGAGATGACACTTCTTAATTTCACATGTTACCATACTTTTCAAGCACTATAAAAATGCAAAGTTTCTGAGGTTCTCTAATAAAAGTGTTATCAGTTAGCAAAAAAAAAAATTGGTAGTGGTATATTTTCCCATGGCTAGCAGAAGACAACAGAAAATTATACAGATTGCTAACCAAACCTATAACATTCGTTAGTTAACCCTTCCTTTCACACTTCTTCCCTGTTCGTGTTGACTTTTTGAGCTTGAAGAGGGTGTTGTTAGCATGGCAGTAAACTGGAGAGCAGAGAGATTATACATCACTAGCATTATTAAATGCTTTATCAGTGGTCACTTGATGTGGTTTCACTACACGTAGCCTGCGTGTCCCGGATTACAGACAAATGGGCAGCTGGGAAGTAAATGCTTCCACTGCTTATCTTGTGCCAGGTCAGGCACTCCTCAGGTAGCTTCTGATGGCTTAAGAGATTGAAGGAGTCACCAGAAGGGACTAGAGCTGTCACAGGAGAGGCGCTGGACCTTTTGCCTGGGATCAAGAGAGAGGGAAGTTGGGAGGACGGAGAAGTAGATGAGATCTTCCCCTTTTGACAAGTGACCCATTACATCAGCTCACCTGCTCAAGGGACTACCATACTGCAACACACACAAGGCCCTTGGGTCCTGCTTGCTACTGGCACAAATATGCCTTTGCCACGTGGGGCTGTGGGTGACATAACTCAAAGCGTCATCCTTTGTTTTATACAGTATTAGTAGGGCTAGAGATGCAACCCTAATGAATGCCTTGAGAGAGAACTTTATGACTGTCATAAACCCGGATTCAAGAGTCAGTATCCATTGATCCTTTTGCAGTAGATAAGACAGTCTTAAAGTTTAGGAGGGCTTTTGCCCAGTGCTGATAGGAAACTGTCTCTTTATTCAGACATACGTACTGGCTTGGAGTTTCAGGATGATTTTAAAAGATGTGTGGGGCGATGACAGTTGGCAGCAGCCAATATGTAGCAAAGCAGCAGGACGGGTTAAATCAGATGAGTTAACTTACCCCATGTGACCTCTGAGTGTAAAAATAAATCGTTCCGTTCACTTGCAAGGAATAGAGACACGCTGAAGAGAATGGTGACTAAAACACAAAACAGCTGCCTGAAAAAGTGCAGAGTGGGAGTTCTCTTCACTTCTCTTGCTAGCTCAGTGGGCACTGGATGCTCTCTTGCTGTTTGCCTGTATGATTCGTGTCTTATTTGCATGAGGTGCCAACAGATAACAGACTAGCCTTTGCCCGACCTTTTCTTTCTTGCCCTTGGTCTGACTCAGTGCCTCTCTGGCAGCTGTGCAAATGCAGAGTCAGTCTGTGGCCAAAGGAGCAAAGAAAAAAGCTCCTTGGTGTCTCAGTTGCACAATGTGAACATCAGCAAAGCACATGGCCTTTACTCACTGAGATTCTGAATCAGGCACTCCAGACATGTCAATCACAGGCATTGGATATGTTCTTACTAAATACCCAAATTAAGCCATGGCTGTTGAATATGTATGCTTGACACCCTGCCTTCCCTCTAGCCCTGTGGCTGAGAAGGCTGTGGGACACAGATCAAACCTCTTAGCAGGAGAGGCAAAACACTGCATACAATAGGGTTTGGAGTTTCACCTTGGACATGATGCCGTAATATAGGGGTCTGGGTGCGCTGAGTGCTTTGAGGAGCTGCTCCCAAATCCCCTGGGTGTTCCTGGTCTCAGCTAAGAGATGGCACACCACAGAGCTGATACCTGATGATGGTGTGGATGTTACCCTGTTCAGCAGGTCTCTGCTAGGGTCATTCAAGCAGTGCAGGACAGCACTGTGGTGCAGCAGCAAAGGCTGAGTTGCATGTGCAGGAGAAGAAGGGTTTTTTAGGTTGCTCTGCTGACCTCAAGAGACATCTTAGAGTGTGTCCATTTTAGCTGGTAATAAAACCCAATAGAAGCATGTCTCTGTTGAAAGAGTTAGAACCAAAGACCTGGTGTCCACACAGTACATGTTTTGAGGGTTTTACTTCTGCATAGTCCTACTGCAGTCCCATGGACTCAATGCCATTTGCAGCTGCAGCACGTCTTCAGATTTGGTTTAATCCCAGAGGAATCCAGTTTACATACTCTGGGCCTGTTGGTCTTCAAGATACAACAGAGCCCCATGAATTTTTGGTGCCAGTTATGCCTTTCTCAGTCTGTTGCTGGTAGGTGTCATTAGCTAAAGGCTAATTTTGTTATTTGGTATCTTATCTCTCATCGTAGAGGACAGGTTCCACTTCTAACAGCAACAGCTGCTGAAAGATCTGCATTTCCACTCTAGATGTGGAGTTCTGCATTGCTGTAGGTATAACTTGGAAATTCATCTGTAAGCAACTCTATGCAAGACATATTTAAAGACACTGTTGCACACTCCTGAGTATCATCTATCCTGCATTTGTGTTAAATAGTATGAGTAGGAGGAGTGCTGCAAACCTCATTTTAAAAAAGCAGGATATCTAGAAAATGCTGTCTGTTACATTTTATAGAGCTACATAATAAAATACCTAATTGCCTATCTACCTTATTGGAGCATTATTTACAAAAATATCTATTTTCCTCTTTTACAGAAAGCAAGATGATTCTTACAGAAAATGTCTCAGAATATCAATCAAAATTGATAAAGAAAATCATGCTCACTTTGTGCTGGATCCTACTATTGTTTGTCACTGGGGCAGAAGTTAGAGAGATTGATTTGCCAGGTAAGAGTCTGCTTTGGTGAGGTTTGGTGTTTGTGGTGATTTCTGACAACGGAGAAAAGTGGATCTGCATTTTGCCATGCCTTCATGAGTTTTTCCTACACCTGTTCATGCTAGTGTCACGCAAACAGCTGTTTCTAGCCTTTCTGCAAGCTTTTTAAGTATTGGTAATACAGTTTACCCTAAATATGATTCAAAATTCAGTTCCCTAATGAAAAGAAAAGGGCAAATGTAAAGGAGAATTTCTGAGAACTGAATGGAGCAAATGAATTGCTTCTGTGACTTCTTGAAGTCTCCAGCAGCTGGTCCAAGCCTGTCAGGAGGGAGAAGGAAGAGAAAGGCAGGGTGAGACTGATATATTAAAGTCTTCCACCGACACAATATCTGGAGGAGCTTGGTCCGATTCAGTTTGCAGAGAGAAACTGAAACTGCGCAGAGCCTCCCAGGTGGACAGGCAAGGAACCGAAGATTTCATGCCCTCCCTTCTGCTGAAGTGAAATCCTGCCATACTTTCAAGGGTTACCACATCCTGGCTGGCAGGAGGGGTTATGCAGCAAGGTCAGTCAGCCTTTAAAGAATTTGGGGTTAGGATGGGTGACCACAGCTTTTGAAATCCAAAAATTTGTTTAATTTTAGTGACAGTAACTGAAACGTAAGAGGGGAAAGATCTGAAAGCAGTGAGACAATAATGCTTGTCAATCTTACCCTAAATAGGGAGTGTGGTGGGCAGGCTCTGCTTTGTCAGGTTTATGTCAGTCCCTTCTCCATTAATATGAAGGGAGCTAGAAGAGCTGCATCTGCTTTTCTAGAAAGTTAAGGTTTAACAGGTTAGTACCCATGTGAAAATCTTCAGTTCACTAAAAATCTTAGGCTATTTTCATATTAGACTTCTGAAAAATGCCTGATAAATCTTTGGAAACCTTTGAATAAACTTTTGAGAACATTGGCAAATTCCATGTTTAAGGGAATCAATTCCCTATTAGACCAGCACCCAGTCACATAAGAAATTATTTAAAACAAAGAAAAGTTGTATTTTTGTAGCATTCCTAATTATTTTTTTAAACATGATGACTGTGCGTTCTTTCAGGTGGTACTGATACCTTATTGTCCTGCTTTTCAGGATGTTCCCATATTGAACCTCAAATACAGTATCGTGCAATTAGTGAGGAGGAGTTTGTTTTACAATGTGGTTTACCAGAGAGAGATCCTACTCACATTTATAACAACTCACTTCTAAAACAAAATCAAGTGAAATGGTTCTGGCACCAGAAAGACAAAGAGCCACTAAAGGCTATCAAGGAAGGCTCTAATCCTGCTCTCCAAGGGGGTGCGCTTTTGTTTAAACCAGTAAGAGACAGTGCTTCTGGAGTATACATCTGTATGATAAGGTATGTGATGGAGCAAAAGGCTTACATTTCTGTACAAGAATTGTTTTGTGTATTAAATGTTTAACTTTTTTTTTCTACATCACTCAGGGAAAAAATCCCATGTCTCAAAATTGTTCTGGACGTTCAAACAAAGAAGGCGGCAAAATGTTCAGATTATGGCACAAATATGCTTTATCTTCTTGCTGGCAAAGGGAATTCAATAACTTGTCCTGGGACAAAATGCTACAGCCATATAAAAAAGACAAATGTAAAATGGTACAAGGTAAGAATCACTCTCTTGAGCATTTGAAAAAGCTCAGTGGAGGTATAGCTTTAGGTCTAGTTAATGCTCATGTGCCATAGGTTCTTGAACTCTTCTTTAGCAGACAATACAGCCTGAGAAATTCAACCCAAAAGTAAAATCTTGAATTGCTATATATCAAGTCTGTAAGTAAGAGTTTTGAAGAAATCTGGCATACCCAAAATATTATACCATGAAATAGAAGCCTAGAAATGTTTTCTCTTCAACTAAGAAACTGAAGTAATTGAGAATCAAAATAGGTTCTTTACAAAACTGACATATGATTGAAATTTAAAATTTTAAGGTTTTTTTTGATATTTTAAATTCTGAAAATATCAAATATACCAAAGAAAAAGTGGCTTTGTTAGAAACAAAATTCTTTTAATATTAATGTTTCAGCTTGTTCTTTCCAAGACTCCTGTTTTTAATGAAACACTATTCCACTGAAACATTACTGACTTAGTCTTTTTCAAATGACCACTAAAATAATTGCAAGGTAAAATTTATTCGTATTGTGTTTGTAAGGATTGTAATATACTATCTAAACCTGTATAAATGAGCAAATGAAAGTGACCGAAATTTCAATTGTGCATTTTACTACCTGGTATTTTTTACATTATTTATTCTATCAAGTAGAATTATGATCTAGTCAAAGTTACTCTTCATTTATTTTCAGACTTTAAATGAGGTATATCTTTACCTACATCTTGATTTGAAGCCCACTGAATTGAAGGAGATTATTTCCATTTTGCATTAGTGGATTTTTTTTCAGGAATTTGATTTAAGGAAAATTCTTAGTGGTCTTGGAGAATATGAATACACTAAGCTGAAAAATAATGATGCATTTTAAAAATTAGTCAGTTTTCATCCTTTTAAAAGTAGTGACAGTGTTGTCCATCTCAGACAATCCAAAACCATGTTTTACTTCTCATAAAAGAACATGAAAATGTTTTCAAAATATTTTCTTTACAAAATAAAAAATACCCAGTCCATCAAAAAAGCGATCCTTTTTGTTGCTCTTTCATAATAGGAGTTTAATTTACATTAGGTTCATAATTTTACATTTCTCTCAGCAACCACAAATTTTAAATAATTTTTTAAAAAGACAACGGTATTCACATGTTATAGACCATGATTTTTTAATATAACTGGCAAATGTCCTCAGATTCCTAATAAATCTTTTCTTGGACTTCAGTGGAAAGAGTTTAGCTTAGCCCTGCTGCCATGGTAATCCTATCGAAATATCTTAAAATATAATTTAATAACAACAGCAACAACAAAAAAAGGACTTCTACCTCCTTGATATTCTTTTATTTTCATTAGGATGGCCATCAGATAAACTGTAGGAAAAGCAGACAAAGCCTAAAGCTTAAGCATAATAAAATTGTCTTGAATCCAACCTATGACAAAGATGCTGGAATATATGTGTGTGATTACACTCTCTATGACAACACTACCGAGTGGACAATGAGAACAACAGTAACAGTAGAAGTCATTGGTGAGTAATATAACTCAGAATAAAATGCTTGAAGTAAAGTACGTTTTCTCTATTCTTTCCTACCCTATTTATGTTTTTTGTTCAGGCTCCTGCTCTGAAAAACCCATAAACTGAATTAGCTACACGATCATTAAAATCCTCTTCCAAGTATTCTGAGGACATCTTGGGACATTGACTAGAATCTCAATGATCAGTAATAACATGTAGCACAAAATGCCATCATTTTCAAGATCTAATTCCGCCTTGGATTTATTGCAGTTCCTAACAGCGGGGACCAAATCTACAAAAGGATATAGATCTCTTGATCTGGGAGTAGAACTCATGAAACTCCAACTGGTGCCAGTGTTCTCCATGTACTGTATGGGGAGTGCTAGGAAGATATTCATATACTAGGAGAAAGGTGTGCTAATCCTGCATGGGAAATGTGGACAAAAGTAGTGTATCTCAATCCTACCTCTGTCCCTCAAGTAGAGGCTTATGTGAAAGTCAGAGTCAGATAAAAAATCATTCTTTGTGGCATGGATGACACCTTAATTTTTTTTTCACTTGATAATGATGAGGAAGGTGATGG
Organism: Nyctibius grandis; assembly: GCF_013368605.1. Taxonomy (NCBI): domain Eukaryota; kingdom Metazoa; phylum Chordata; class Aves; order Nyctibiiformes; family Nyctibiidae; genus Nyctibius; species Nyctibius grandis. The sequence continues at coordinate 53,107,410 of NC_090659.1, forward strand.
TGGGATCATTGCCCATTTTCCACATAACTTTTTAACAGCAGAGGAAACGGGAGGTCTGTGAGCAATCTAACAAACAAGCCATTTGTTGTTACATGTACTGTTTGGAGGAAAGCATCACTGCCTGCATGACCTGTTCTTTTAGGCTTTGTATGAATTACTAAATAAACTGGCCAGAACTCTATGGCACAGTGATATGGCATGACCCTTATATTCTCCTTCAAATTATAGTGACTTTTTCTGTAATATTTATTGTCCTCTGCTGCCCTTCAGATGAAGCCCAAATATAACGTGGAAGAGTGCTCTTGGACAATGTCAGCACTGTGCAAGGGAGCATGCTAGCAAGTCAGGATCAGGAACGAGGGGGATTGTTTAGTTTGTTAAAAGAGAGATGTGGTTCTGCTTTTCTCCAGGTATCTGTGGTTAAGTGCTGTAAGACACTCGTCAGTCACTCCAGTCAATCATAGGTCCCAGAGGAAAGCATAGCTACATCTATTCTATATTCTGAGCTGGATGGACCCAGTACAGTTGGTTCTGTATGCCAACAGCACAGGAACTATTATCAGCATCCTGGTGGAAAGTGGGCCACTCTGTGGAAGGGACAACAAGGTTTAGGGAGTGAAAGAAAGGTGTCAGGTGAGGCAACCTGCTTCTATGGTCTAGTAAGGACAGCATTCGTCTGAAATAGCTGGTCTCTTTTTTAGCAAATGTTTGATGCATTTGGTACTAAGAAGTCATGGGAAAAATATGTACACCCCATTAGGACAGGGCCTGGAAACCATGTCTCACCAACTTTTGAGACCTCTATGTCCTGGGTTACAATGTCTGGTGCTCTTTCACTCTTTGTGGCTATATTCCCACAACATTTTCCAAGCAGGCATCGACTAGCTCTGCTTTTATTCTGATCTAGCTGAACCTGAGCTAACGCACTGGGCTTCTCGGTTCTTTTCCCTCACTTCACAACACAGTCAGAAGAACGCTTGAAAGGTGCCATATACATATATACTCCCCCTGAATCTTGCACACACTTCTCTGCTGTGGCTTTGTTTTTTTTAAAACAAAAAGTGTCATGTGGCACTATTTCCTGCAATATGGGACTTTCCTAGAACATCAGAGCTGTGGGTTTTAGCCCCTTCAGGCTGTTTTTCCGGAGCCTGGGTAATTGCTTAGTAGATTGTATGAACTGTGGGTGTTATCTCTGCCCTTTGGCAGCCTTTGTTTTGAAAAAAAACATGGTTGTTTTAAAGCAAGTGCCTGTTCTTGTGAATGAGGTGTGTGTGCTGTATGTGTGCTTACTGGGCGTGGAATGGGGCTTGGCAGGGAACTGGTATGAGGATTGCGTCCTTCAGGGTGTTTTGCAAGGGGGACCCCTAATTTCTGAATCTTAAATAACCTTAAGTGCAGGCTACATGCTGAGTTCCTCAGCTCATGTAAGATGGCAATGCCTCAGAGTAACTAAGATAGTAGATCTTTAAGTAGCTACATAAGTTTTGCAGTCAAAACTCCCTTACCTGTGCACTTTCAGACACCTCAACAACTGTAAGTCATCCTCTTAGACTCAGGTGTCTAAATTCAACCTAACATTTGAAAAAGAAAATTCTGTAAGGTATTTTCTCTGGTCTTGTGCACTGATGATAGCATTATAGGTATTAACAGTATTCCTGTTAATTGCAGCAAAAAACACTATCAATCCACCAAACTTCTTGTATCCCAATGGTGTGGCGATCCTCGAAGCAGAGCTTGGTAAGTTTCAATTCCTTATCTGAAAGTGAAAGACAATGTTTAAATGAGGTATTGATAGATAATGATAGATCTTGATAAAGCAAAACAGCTTTGCTTTCTAGGAATATGAGAATTTTATATAAAGTGTAGTTTTCTTCTTGATATATATCTTTGTGGATATTAAAGGAAGCATCGTGTGTTATACAGATCATAGAATCATAGAATGGTTTGGATTGGAAGGGACCTTGAAGATCATCTAGTTCCAACGCCCCTGCCACGGGCAGGGACAGCTTCCACTAGAGCACGTTGCTCAAAGCCCCATCCAACCTGGCCTTGAACACTGCCAAGGAGGGGGCATCCACAGCTTCTCTGGGCAACATGTTGCAGTGTCTCACTACCCTCACAGGAAAGAATTTCTTCCTAGTATCTAACCTAAATCTACCCTCTTTCAGTTTAAAACCTTTCCCTCTCATCCTATCACTACATGCCTTGTAAAAAGTCCCTCTCCAGCTTCCCTGTAGGCCCCCTGCAGGTACTAGAAGGCTGCTAGAAGGTCTCCCCGGAGCCTTCTCTTCCCCAGGCTGAACAGCCCCAACTCTCTCAGCCTCTCTTCATAGGAGAGGTGCTCCAGCCCTCTGATCATCTTCGTGGTCCTCCTCTGGACTCGCTCCAACAGCTCCATGTCCTTCTTACATTTGAGCCCCAGAGCTGGATGCAGTACTCCAGGTGGGGTCTCACAAGAGTGGAGTAGAGGGGCAGAATCACCTCCCTCAACCTGCTGGCCACACTGCTTTTGATGCAACCCAGGATACGGTTGGCTTTCTGGGCTGCAAGCGCACATTGTTGGCTCATGTTGAGCTTCTCATCAACCATCACTCCCAAGTCCTTCTTCTCAGGGCTGCTCTCAATCCAGCCTGTATTTGTGCTTGGGATTGCCCCGACCCACATACAGGACCTTGCACTTGGCCTTGTTGAACTTCATGTGGTTCGCACAGGCCCACCTCTCAAACCTGTCAAGGTCCCTCTGGATGGCAAGATCCCAGACTATTTAAAAGAAAAATATTCTGGTGACCTCCATGCATAGTTTTCCTGTGATAATTTGTTCCAGGAAAGCCACTTGAATTGGAATGCCGTGTACAGTTTGGGTTCGAAAGAGTTTCTTCAATGAGGGTAACATGGAAAAGAAACAACAAAGAAAATATAAATGAGAAATTGAATCAGGAAACAAGGTAAGAAAAAAAACAGTAGTCTGATTACTACTAAGTCAGCAACTGTAAACATCCTTCTACAACAGCTTTACTGAATACATTTTACCGAAAGAAACTCAGAAGGCTCTGTTCTTCAACATATGAACGTGTATGCCACAGAATCACAGAATCACAGAATGTTAGGGATTGGAAGGGACCTCGAAAGATCATCTAGTCCAATCCCCCTGCCGGAGCAGGATTGCCTAGACCATATCACACAGGAACGCGTCCAGGCAGGTTTTGAATGTCTCCAGAGAAGGAGACTCCACAACCTCTCTGGGCAGCCTGTTCCAGTGTTCGGTCACCCTCACTGTAAAGAAGTTTTTCCTCATATCTTTGTGGAACCTCCTGTGTTCCAGCTTGCCCCCTTTGCCCCTTGTCCTGTCAATGGATGTCACTGAGAAGAGCCTGGCTTCATCCTCATGACACTTGCCCTTGACATATTTGTAAACATTAATGAGGTCACCCCTCAGTCTCCTCTTCTCCAAGCTAAAGAGACCCAGCTTCCTCAGCCTCTCCTCATAAGGGAGATGTTCCACCCCCTTAATCATCTTCATGGCTCTGCGCTGGACTCTCTCCAGCAGTTCCCTGTCCTTCTTGAACCGAGGGGCCCAGAACTGGACACAATATTCTAGATGCGGCCTCACCAGGGCAGAGTAGAGGGGGAGGAGAACCTCTCTTGACCTGCTAACCACACCCCTTCTAATACACCCCAGGATGCCATTGGCCTTCTTGGCCACAAGGGCACATTGCTGGCTCGTGGTCATCCTGCTGTCCACTAGGACCCCCAGGTCCCTTTCCCCTACGCTGCTCTCCAACAGGTCTGTCCCCAACTTGTACTCATACCTGGGGTTGTTCTTGCCCAGATGCAGGACTCTACGCTTGCCCTTGTTATATTTCATTAAATTTCTCCCCGCCCAACTCTCCAGCCTGTCTAGGTCTCTCTGAATGGCTGCGCAGCCTTCCGGTGTGTCAGCCACTCCTCCCAGTTTTGCGTCATCAGCGAACTTGCTGACAGTGCACTCTATTCCCTCTCCTGAGTCATTAATGAATATATTGAATAGTACTGGTCCCAGTACCGACCCTTGAGGGACTCCGCTAGACACAGGCCTCCAACTGGACTCTGTCCCATTGACCACCACTCTCTGGCTTCTTTCCTTCAGCCAGTTCACAATCCACCTCACTACCCGATCATCCAGACCACACTTCCTCAGTTTAGCTGCGAGGATGCTGTGGGAGACCGTGCCAAATGCTTTACTGAAATCGAGATAGACCACATCCACAGCTTTACCATCATCTATCCACCAGGTTATGTCCTCATAAAAGGCTATCAAGTTGGTTAAGCATGACTTCCCCTTGGTGAAGCCATGTTGACTGCCCCTAATGATCCCCCTATCCTTGATGTGCCTAGAGACAGCACCAAGGACAAGTTGTTCCATTACCTTTCCGGGGATGGAGGTGAGGCTGACCGGTCTATAGATACTCGGATCCTCCTTCTTGCCCTTTTTGAAGACTGGAGTGACATTTGCTTTCCTTCAGTCTTCAGGCACCTCTCCCGTTGCCCATGACTTAGCAAAGATGATGGAGAGTGGCCTAGCAATGACTTCCGCCAGCTCCCTCAGCACCCGCGGGTGCATCCCATCAGGGCCCATGGATTTATGGACGTCCAGATTGCTTAATTGGTCCCTGACCCAGCCCTCATCAACCAAGACAGATTCCTCCTCACATGTCCATGAGCATGTGACAGGCACATGCGCTTCACATACAGAAGTGCATATGGATGGCCATAAAGTCAAGAACTCAAACTTTCTGTGCAATCTTAACTCTTCTTCCTAAAGATTTAGCACATGGACAACTTCAACATGAATGATGCTTGGTTGCCTGTGCCTGCATGTCTCTGCGTGGGGAATAAACCAGATTAGTAAAACAGTACTGTGGACATTGAAAGGAGTTTGTGTGCCTCAGATGCAGGGGTGTGTTTATTGAGTCAGTCTGAGTACTTGCAGCACTGAATTTCAGGACACTGAATTTCAGGAGTCTTCCCTGGCAAGAATTGACTAGACTCTGCAGAGAAGCAATGTGTCAGGGAAAGGTTTCCTGTGACTTTGGGATAACCCAAATAGTCATCACGCTTCCCTTTCCTTCCTGTACTTCTCTGTCTCATGCACTTATGCAGTGTCCAACTTCAGCAAGAAACATAGTGGAGGCAACACAGGCAAGTGTGTCTTTCACTACACAGCCCTGGGTCATCTTTATGGGAAAAGTTTTCTGTACACTGGGGGAAACAAAAGCCCTGCTGTCACTGCTAAAATCAAGTTCTTAATAAGAGTCATATGGGAAAAAAATAACAAAAGATGATATTACACAGACACATGCACACACACACACTCACTCATGAGGTAGACTGGAAATTGGATTTTCCTAGCTTTTGAATGTCTAGCTTTGTAATGTTCTTCTTACCAAAGTTTTAGCTTTTTTGCGTGCATGCAATTTCTGTTTGTTTATTTTTTAAAAACCCAAATGAATAAAACATTCCCAACGGAATTTCAGTACACGTTGAATCCTTGCCCATGCTTGTGCCTGTATACCTTGAGTTAGCAGAGGCAGGGCCATGGTGGACTGTCATTTTGCAGTGGCATGATGTGAGGCACCTTCAGGGTCACACAGAGGCGCCTGTACTTGTGGCTTTCAAAGAAAAACTCTGAGCTTCAGAAACTCTGAGTATCCTTGAGTGGTTTTGGACACAGATCTGTTCCCCACAGCTCTCTCTCAGCCCTAATGCGTTTCCTTTGTTACCTCTTCATTTCCTATACATCCTTCCCTTGTATCTGTCTTATTCTGTTTGCCTATCCTGCTCTTGGGCTTTTTACCCCTGTGCAAGAGGCTGTGCTGCTCAGCCTTTTTGCCCAGCTAGTTGTCTCTTGGGGCTCCTTTTTGAAGTTTAATTTTCCTGCATTTCTGCTGGGGGAATCTTTTACATCTTAGAAAAACACCTTAGGAAAACACAAATAATTTTATAGAAGTCAAAGGGGGCTATATATTTAAAACTAGGCAAGTGCTTACATATTTTGCTGAGTTGATGAATTAAGAATAAACCTTTCAATCTGCAGACCTTTGATGTTAGTATTTTCTTACAATGTAAAAACCAAATGGAAGTTCCAAACCAGAATATTGCATTGGTGTTAAAAGTTCAAGATGAATGTTAAGGAGTTGCAAAATCCTCTTTCTTTGTATTTAAGACTATTGGGGATTATGTGAATGAACAGCAAAGGTATCATGCAAATACATATTTTTTTCTCTTTAGTGTTTATCCAAAAGGTTTAAAGGGGTACATACTTCTTCATGTTGCGAAACTGAAAGAAGTTACTGAAAGGGACCTCAGAAGCAACTTCACGTGCTTTGCTGAGAATTCGGTGGGAAATGCCACTGCTGTGATACAGCTGAAAAGAAAGCAGAGAGGTAAAACTATTGATGGATGACTATTTGCCCTTGAAAACATATTTTGATTTACTCACTGCTGCAAATTCATTTCCCATTGACACTAGGTTTTTAGCCTGATGCAGAAGTTTCTTGAAGCTGGATGGGAAAATTTTGGTTTGTCAGATGTCTAGAAAGGCACATTATTCTGAGGACTACACAGAAGGATGGGGGTATCTGGGAACTTGCTGCAGGCAGGTGGGTCAAGTGGAAGCTGGAGAGTAACTGGGAGGAAGAAGAGGAGAGTAGCATCTCTGAACGTTAATAGGCAATCTACTAAACTGAAGCAGAGCAGCTGCTGAAAGCAATAGTATTCCTTAATTTTCATAGAACAATTCTGTTTGTTTCCTCAGTCCTTAGCATGCGTGTTTCTGAGAAGTTACCCTAACTGATATGAATGTGGCAGCCTTTCAAGCAAAGGCCAAAACCAGAATCAGTCTGGAAATTAAACCATTGAACCATAGTTCACAGTGGAGTTTCATCTTTGGAGTGGCACAGAAAGTCTCCAGCAAGGCACTGTGTGCAGCTGTGTATGTTCTGATGTGTCTTTCCCTTCTCAAGCAATGACTACTTTCAGGCCTGCTGAGTGTATCACAGACTGTTTTCTCTGTGCCTTCCATCACAGATTGGCTTTTCATACCATCAAGGAGAAACCATTCAAAAAAGGTCCCTGATGGTAGAATGAAACTCTGTTAAGATTTGCAGCTAAATGAATTCCTGACTTCCCTAGTTTGCCAGCGGGGCAAGAATGAAGAAAGCCTGAGTTATGATAGACCCTTTTCTTTCTACAGTGTTTCTCTTATACATACTATGCAGTGCCATTTCTACTCTATTTGCATTCCTTTTGTGCACTGCCTTTATTTACCAGCACTGGATTGAAATAGTGTTGATGTACCGAAGTTATCTGGTCCACAACGAAACTACAGGAGGTAAGAAACATTGTATAATATTAATCTTCTTCAATTTTTCTATTGCCTTTTGCCATATGGATTAATCTAGTGTGAATTAACCATTAACAGTTCTCTTAATGACCTTGTTCTCTTTGAGCCGATATAAAGGCTGTTAGCTAGCAAGATGCTCAGTAGATTCAGATGGAAAAAAAGCCAGGCAGTGTGGAGGAACTATCTAACACCAACTGAAATGTCACAGACTTTTACAAGATTCCTAGTTTACCCATGGAAGATTAGACCCGAAGTTGGATTTTGGCAGTCCCTTTACAGGGAATAATAGAGCATCACCAGCGTTTTAACCTCATTCTCACAAAACATGCAACAGAACCTGTGGACAAGAATCAAATGCCCTTGCAGAACTAAGTGAAGGACTCCAGAGCTATTGTATTTTTCACTTGAAGCCAAATAATTTCCCAGAAGAATAAATAGAGAAATAGGATGATAACGGCACCAGCTAAGAACTGTATGTTTGGGCAATATACGTATTTTCTTCCTAAAGATTACGTCAGCCATCTTGACATTTACACCAGAGTGATCAGCTTCCGATATTTCAAATGTCTGTAGTAGTGTCACCCCATGCTCTCAGCTAAAATGGGTCTTCAACATATCAGGCAGTATAAAAATGTATCAGAAATGACAGCACCTACTTCAAAGAACTTAACATATAATCTTACATGAGTTGAAAGAAATCTGACAGTATGTGCCCAAGGAAATTTTTCTAAAAATTCTTGAATCTTGATGCAGCTTGAGATACATGTGTCTGAGTCTGCTTTTGTGTGTGTGTGTGTACATGTAGAACATGCATGAGTGTGAAATAACTGTGTCTATAAATACATACACAATGAGACAATTAACTGCCCTTTTGGAAAGTATTTTTGTAAACCCTGAGGCAGCTGGCAAAAGCAATTTGGGAAATCACTCAAAATTTCCCCTCTATTTGGTAACAAATTGATTTAAGAACCTCAGGAAAGTCCCCTTAGAACTCACCCTGTGTGTCAGTAGGACAGAGACAGACCTGCCAAGATTTGTGCATTGAAGTTGAAGACACCGTTGGGTTCCACCGTTGCAGCCTCTGTCCTGCTCCCCGATGCTCATGTACCGCAGTCACACAGCACCATTTGCAGCATGGGGGCACGAAGCGTGCAGACCAGCTGTGCCTACCAGATAGCATTCTGCCTAAGGTGATTGGCCACAAAATGTGTTCTCACCTGTAGGATTATGTCCTTCTCACTTCATGTGGATGCAATCAAGTCACCTGAGGTCTGAAAGGACTTGCTCGTAGATCAGCAAAGCAGAACTTACGACTTAATTTTACCGTTTCTTCTTTTCAATCATTTCTTCTCTCACACCCCTCTTAGCACAGAATCAGAGAATTGCAGAATCCCACAAGGTTGGAAGGGACCCTTGGGAATCATCTAATCCCACACCCTGCCCAAAGCAGAGCCAACCTAGGCCAGGTTGCTCAGGACCTTGTGGACAGAGAATCCACAACATCTCTGGACAACGTCTCCAGTGTTTGACCACTCTCACAGTGCAATTTTTTTTCACAAACATCTAATGAGAATTTCCCTTATTGCGTCTTGTGTCTGTTGCTTCTTCTCCTGTCACTGTGCACCTCAGAGAAGAATCTGTCTCCATCACCTCTGTACCCTCCCATTTGGTAGTTGAAGACAGCAGTGAGGTCACCTTTCTTCTCGTGCCTCTCTAACCCTCCTTAGCCAATTCAGATAAACCTCTTAAAAGTCTTGCTTTCTTCCACAAGGAGAAAGAAACAATGCAGAAGCTGTGATACTAACATTTATAGATCACGTACGCAATGGCTTTGCTTAACTCAGGTATTCTTCATTACCTACCTTGTGGACATCTTAAATGTTTGTGCCAAAAGTTCCTCAGGTTATAACTGTCCTTGTGTACAATTCCAGGGGAAAAATAATCCCAGTGGTGCTTACTGTGTATGTGTGTTTAACTTGCTATTGTCATAGTAATATCATAAATGAAAATGTCGATGTATTTATTAATGGTCATTGTCTAATAAATTGCAGTGACCTCTGTAGGTGAAATGAGGAATATCTGGCTTGTAGTGCAATTTATTGCCATTTAAAAACTGTTTTCAAAGGAGCTTCTGTTCAGGGTATAGTTGAAGTTCAGTTAAAGCAATCTAGTGACCCACTGCCCCACCTTCAAGTCCCACACTAGTCCTGCGTGCCAGCTGTTGGTGATTCACTCTTGTGGGCCTACATTGGCTCAACTTGGCAGAAAAATAACTCAGTAAAAGATAGTGAGCATCTAGCAAAGTGAATCAGCTTCCTCTCTTACCACAAGAGCTTTAGCACCAGTAGAAGGAAGTGGTGGAAGCATGTGGCCAGGAGCAGAGGGGAGGAGCAGAGTTATAATGTGTGTTGTCTAATCATATCCTTGGCCTCTAAACCGAATCTGCACACCTATGTTTTGTTTTGATGACTTACTTTCTGCTACATGCTGGTTCTGAGTGTAGCTGTTCAACCCCAGCTCATGCATGTCATTAGTTTTCCATGTGTAGTTCCTTTGCTTCCTGGAATCCATATGGTCTCTTCTAGATCCTGTGGGAACCTGATGGATCTAGGTCCGGTTTCTGATCCTAATCTTACATCTAGGATAGAAATCAGGAGTTTAACACTGAGGCATGGGGTGATACTCAACACCATTACTTAGGTATCTGTGCTGGAGGTAGGCATCTCAGTTCCCACGCAGTGAAGATGTAGTCAATATGGTGAAATCTAAAGAGCTTCTCAGCTAGCCCTGCAGCAGCACCCTGTTGTAGTAGTAGTTTGTTGAGGTGTTGGAGTGAGTCCAGAGGAGGGTGACCAAGCTGGTGAAGGGTCTGGACGGTATGACCTGTGAGGAACGGCTGAGGGAGCTGGGGTTGTTTAGCCTGGAGAAGAGGAGGCTCAGAGGTGACCTTATTGCAGTCTACAACTACCTGAAGGGAGGTTATAGTGGAGTGGGAGTCGGCCTCTTCTCCCAGGCAACTAGCGATAGGACAAGAGGACATAGCCTCAAGCTTCGCCAGCGGAGGTTCAGGTTGGACATTAGGAAGCATTTCTTCACAGAAGGGGTCATTAGACATTGGAATGGGCTGCCCAGGGAGGTGGTAGAGTCACCATCTCTGGACGTGTTTAAGAAAAGACTGGACACGGCACTTAGTGCCATGGTGTAGTTGACATGGTGTCAGGGCAATGGTTGGACTCGGTGATCCCAGAGGTCTCTTCCAACCTGATTGATTCTGTGTGATTCTGTGTGATTCTGTGTGACTCTACACTAAACAGCTGAATTTTTTTCTGTTTTTTATTAACTGTGCTGACATATGATACAACCCAGCTGAATGAACATAGGTGTCTGATGTAATTTGTGCTGCCTGAGGATGTCCTGCCATTCCAAAAGATTTGAGTCTCCAATAGTTCCCATGTCAAATTTGGCAGTCCCATCAACCTTACGACACCTTAAATGGCATCAAGCAACTACATATGGGGAACCAGACTGAGTCCACTGTACCTTTTGCTTCCACCCGCAATTCCTTTTGTTTTCCTTCCTCTTCCCTCAAGTACCAGGGTGTTTCAAAGCTGAGAAAAGTTCTTTATATATTTTTCATCTGCACTTCACAAACATATTCTTTTAATGAGACTGAAACAAAGTTCAGGAACTGGTCAATACTCAGCATCTGAGCTGATATTTGGATCAGACTTAGACTTTGCTACTTGCACCAGTCTCTCTGATCAGAAACATAACTGTATGAAAATAGCGCATCTTTTTCAAGTAGCTAGTATTTAAGAACACCATTCCTTTAAAATTCACTGTATTTTCAAAATTGGTTATGCATTGAGTATTTTTGGAATCAGCGTTTGTGCAAATGAGAGAAAAGATCGGGAATCATTCCCTACAACATGAATTTTGTCTGGAAGGGGCCAGATCTTCCACTGGTGAAAACTGGACCATGTTTGTGAAAATGCAGAAAAATGCTTGATTTACACTTCCTTGCACTAGTCATCTGTAGCTTCCTCATTTGCTTTGAAAGTGTATGTCTACAAAATTTGTAAGACAGTGAGGAGTAAGGGTTGGCTTTGGGTAACTGGATGGCTGTACTTCATGAACAGGTGATAATTTTAGGTTTGTGTTAAGTAGATATAAATGGAAACTGAGTATTAAGAAAGAAGCTGAACACTTCAGACAGACTTATTAATGTATGCAGTGTTTATTTATTTTAGATGGCAAAGAATTTGATGCCTTTGTGTCCTATGCAAAACTAGACTCTTCTGAAAGTGCCTCTACTTTACTTAGTGAGGAAAAATTTGCTCTGGACCTTCTTCCAGATATGCTGGAAAATAAATATGGATACAAGTTATGCATTCTTGAAAGAGATATTCTTCCAGGAGGAGGTAAGGTCTCTGTGGATGGTAGAAAATCTTCAGTTCTTTATAACATTGTTTTTCACTTTCAAAAAAACATCATGCACCGGATCAGTAAAAGGTATATTTTGGTACTGGAGTTTCTGCTCAAATCTCATAATGTTTTTATCTTTATATCTGGCCCCTGCACCTCAGGCATACGTACCTTTGAGTGCGGTCGCTGGGAGTTACTAGGCTGAGACAAAGCTTCTTGTCCAAGAATTTCTTTGCAAGCAGACTCCATTTCCTGAAAAGAAGACTGCAAATATTTCACTAGTTACTTTCTGAAAAAATTTAGTCAGTGCTACGTGCAGTAATTAGAAAGTCCTCAGTACCTGTCCCTGGGAGAGACAAAGACAAGTCCAAGTGTCCCTTGAGACCCAGTTTGAGTAGCAGCAAAGTGTGTTGAGGTCTCAGATGTGCCCTCCACCTCCTGAACAGCAAGTTGTGTTCTCCCGGCTGTGTAAGAATGGCTGCAGCACCCTCTGATAGCAAACACAATTGTAGGGGTTATGTGATTGCTCAGAATCCCTGTTTTTTGTTTTCCCTATTTCTGGGTTTTAGGTGTTGATAAAGGAACTGATAAGATAAAAAGTCCACTATAGAATGCAGTAACAATTGCTGTTTCTTCTACAGCATACACAGATGAAGTTGTTGCAGCTATTAAAAAAAGCAGACGAGCAATAATTATTTTGAGCCCAGCCTACATCAGCGGGCCAAGCATCTTTGAGCTGCAGGCAGCAGTGAACTGTGCGTTGGAAGACAGAAAGATCAAACTGGTATTAATAAAGTTCCAGGCTTTCCAAGAGCCAGAGACTTTGCCTCCAGTAGTGAAGAAAGCTCTTCGGATTTTACCAGTCGTTACCTGGAAGTCTTCTATTTCTGCTGCTCCAAACAAGAAGTTCTGGAAATATATGTGTTACCACATGCCAGTGAAAACTACTAAGATGTTGGGAAAGTGCAGCCTAAAGGGCTTTTTCCAAGGATTATTCAGCCTGGTATATCAATAGCAGAAATTTCACAGAGGGATGACAGCAGGCTCAGAAATGGTGACGTGATTGTTAAAGACCTTTTCTACATCGGCTAACCACTGTGGACCGTCACTGCTGTCAGCAATAGCTCACTCCAAAACAGTGAGAAGAACTTCAGTGTGACAGTGCTGCAGCCCCACAGTAAAACTAAGTGGCACTGCATACAACTGTAAGAGCTGTAAGAGCTATCTTTCATAAATTATTATTTTATTTTTATTGTTATTATTTTTATTATATTTATAGTATTCCTTTGCTGTTATTTTGAGACATACATGTGAATGTTTTGTTCTTTGTGCTATACTTCTTCTGGAATATTTTTATACTTGCTTCCTAGAAAAAGATTAAAAAATGGAACTCCAGAGGAAGCCTGCAGTTTAATTTTCCTGTGCAGTCCAGTGGGACAAATCCAAACTCTTTAAATGAGTTACCTCCTTCTGTGGGAGCACCAAGGAAGTACCATGGGAGACTGGTACAACTGGGTATGCTGAAGGGGTTGAGAAAAGAAGGAGCACTGTGTCAGGGCTGATCCCAGGCATCTTCATCCTTCCTGCAATGGGAGAAAGCATTTCTACCAGTCGTGAAACATTTCACACTCGAAGACATCTGCACATTTTTGATCCTGTCTGGTGCTGGTAACTTATAGGTCTCACTGAACCTGTTGGTATTATGGGTGTGTCGCAGTGGTATATCAAAATCCTGGTTGTCACAGCTAGTAGACTTCCAGGGACTCTGAAGTCTTTTCCTTGTAGTCCTCTGGCTTCTAACTCTCCAGGGTTCATATCTGTTACTGTCAAGGCATTTTGCAGTCTGTGTGTGTTTGGCTGTAGCTAAGTGAAATGCAATGGTTAGTGTTAAGAAAATCTGAGTAGGAGAGCCACTGCCCCAGTGTTCTGCTGACTTCATTTGACCTTCAAATTAACAAATCCTTGTTTTATAATGCTAATTGAATAGCTCATCTGCCAGATTCCTTGATGGAAAGGGACTTAAAGAAATATTGCTGTCAACAGGACCAGTATACTGAAAAAAGAACAACTTTTTTGCAAGGAGGTTGAGCATTATCTACCTAATTTTGTATTGGGTTCAAAGCCTTCAGTGGGAGAACTGGTGGTGGTGCTGTGGGGCAGAAGCAGAACATAGTGCCTCATGTAGAACATCAAACGGCATTGCTGGCTGTACCACAGAAAATTTTGACACTGCAGTTGCACCTTCACTGGGGATTTAGTTCAGATAATGATAAGCTTTTGAAGCAAATTTCCCAGTAGTCACCACTTGTTGCCTTTTGCTTTGCACTACAGAGCATCACAAGTGAACACACTGGATTCCTTTCCACAGAAAGTCAAGTTGGAAGATATTCTCTGCCTATGAAGGGACATTCGGTCTGTGGGACCAGTTGGCCAGAAGGAATCCCCTCCCAAACACGTGCAGTGCGGATGTGGGGTCCTCAGCAATAGTTGTTTCGGGTATATCTCCGTTCTTACTAGCCTGCACTGTTTCCCCACACAACCAAATCTGTGGGCAATTTGAATAATTTTTCAGTAAATTAAATCTACTCACTTCTAATGTATGTAATACAGGCCTTAGCAGCTTCAAATCAGCGCTACTATGTTTACACACTTTGTTATCCTAACACTAAACATGTTAGTTTTTGTGGAGGAGAGAAGAGGCTGACTTTTTAAAAAAATATTCCATAAGGGTGAATGTCGTGTTGGAGGAGGAGAACGTGGTTGTCCAGTAAATGCCTTGCTGGCATGAGTAAAACAAATGTTAAGTACAAGACAATTCAAGAGCCAGTTACAGGCACATAATGTGACTCAGACCTTCCTCTTTCTATTGTTATAATACACAGTTACACACACGCATTCAAGAGAGAGCACACGTTTCTAAAGGAACACGTAATTTTCGTGCTCCCCCGCCAGGTGTCCCTGCTGCCAGCCCTGCGGAGTCCCTTTATTGACACACATAAAGGCTGTTGTCACCAGGTGGGACAGGACCAGTGAGCAGTGCCAAGCGTGGTGCCTGAGGTGCCAGCTGCGCTGGGGAGGCAGACGGGGAGTGAGGGCAGGAGAGGAAGGTATGGAGCAGGCTGTCCTGCCTGCCCGGGGTGCCACCATCTCTCCCACCTGATGCTATTTGCTTGTGCTGCGCTTGCTGCCTGAGGGTGTGCATTGCAGCTTTTTCTTTTTTTGACAGTGGGAAAAAAATCAGAGTGGCTGGATAACTAATGTAGTTGGAAGGGTTTTTTTTCCTTAACAGGGTGATGCTGTGGCCAAGGTTTATCTGGGTTGGAAGAACCTGCAGAACCGGTATCTTCATAAAAGCTCCAGGTCTGTCTGTAACACAAGGAACAGGACAGGCACATTAGGGCTTTTAAAATGACCTCTAATAGGCAAATGAAGCAGCCTTGAGGAAGAAGCTGCCGTGGCTACGAGCAGCACGAATCAACAGGAGTGAGTGCTGAATACCTTCATGCACCACTATATGCTATCTCTATAATAAAATAGTTAAAGCCTCGGACATGGGCTGTGCCGCGCTTGCACATGCAAAGCTTTTGAACTGGTTGCTGTCGCTGTCGAGTCTGGTGTGCTGTTCTGCTGCTGCTTATGTGGATGAGCCCAACCTGAGCAAGAGTTTCTTGCCTCACTATGAACCTGATCACAAGAGTGCTGGTGGCTCTTCACAAGAAATGAGACTACATGTTTTCACATTGGACTATGACTATGTGCAAATTCCCTATGAAGTTACTCTTTGGATCCTCCTTGCCTCTCTTGCAAAAATAGGTAAGTAGAAAATGGGATCTTGTGTCCTTCTACCTTGGCAAGAAGTTAAAAATGTACCATATAACCAAGTATCTTTCATGCGTTTTTGTACCTGGGATCGTTTTTACAGGTCCTGTCCTCAAAAGAACAGGTGTGTTCATTACCATGACAATGACAAAATTCCACCTCTGAACACTTCCAGCTTACTTAAGTAAATATATGACCTCTAACCCTCAAGTCTCTTGGGTTGTCCATGCTAGCGTGTAGCAAGGGAGCTCCCCTAGACAGTGCTGTCCATCCCTTTTTCTAGTCTTTAAACATCACAAGATATCAGGATTTCCAACCTTCCACATAGTAGAAATCAGTAACACCAGACTGAGACTTCAAGCATATTGAATTTGGGGGAGGAAAGTGGGAAGAATTCTTCTGTTGTCTGAGTAATAGGAAACATTTCCCTATGAGTCTTTGTTTTACATGTTTCCTGTTTAAAGCTGCTCAGAAAGTAATACCAGAGGAGAGGGACTGAGAGTCTTCAGAGGGTGTAGGTCATCAGAGATGTAGGGTAAGTGCCTTTTGGATACATACCAACACATTTAGCTTCTGTTAGAGCTCTATGTAACTATCTGAATGAAGAAAGACAACACATGGAGAAGTAGGGACTGCAATTAACACAGCAAAAATGGCTCACCATGTGTCTTACATGTTTGCATGGCTGGGGTAAAACTGTTTTGACCACTCAGAATTAATGCAGCGATATCAAATAAATGAAGAAGATGGTAATTATGTGAAGAGCTGCACATATGTTATTTCCAGGCCTTTTTGATCTTCCGTGGGATTTTCAAACATTCTTATAGAATAGGCTGGTAGGTGGCACTGATGATTTTCTGGAGGTGGCATAAATACCAACGAAGGTATTCCATCCCATACACGTCATTCTCAGTATAAAGCGAGGGGATCACGGGGGTCTCGGCCTGCTGTTTTTTTGGGGGGGCCTCTGCCTACTTGGGCTGCTTCTGCTGCTTGAGCCTTTGGCCAGCGTCCAAGGAGGACTCTGTCGGTTTTCCTGCTGCCCCCGATCCTGATCTGTGCATCCCTGAATCCAGTTCCCATCTGTTGCTGGGCCCAGCCTGGGCCTTCCCAGAGCCTGCCCTGCAGTGCCAGTGGTGACGTGGCCGACATCGGGGGAGCTCGATCTTGGGTTTGTATATATTTGTATGTATTTGATTATTCCAATATTATTATTGTACTCTTTTTCATTATTATAGTTTATTAAAACTGTTTTAACTTTCCAATCCGTAAGCCTCTCTCCCTTTTCCCTTTCCCCTTCCCTTCGGGTGGTGGGGGGAGGGTTAACAGAGAGCATCTGCCACAGGTTTAATAGCCGGCCCAGCCTTAAACCATGACAAGATGACCATTTTTCATGTCATAGGCACACAATTGTCAAAGATGATTGTTACTGCTGACCACGATTTGCCAGTTTCATAATAGGTGATGGTCTCAATCCAACTCTTATTAAAAAATGTCTTCACTGCTAAAATAATAATAAAAATTTTCAGAAATTAAGTTTGTTTATTATTTTTGATGAAAAGTGTGGAGCTGCTGACTTCAAATCCACTTGGAAGAAAGAGTTAGTCTGAATAGTCTGGTTACACAGGGTAGATGATTTCCAAACTGTTAACATTTTTCAGAGTTTTATTCAAGTATTATTGTCTTTCTGGATTTGAAGATTTCAGAATGGGAAGCATTTCTGAAATCCTGAAAGGAAAAGCAATCCCCTTACTGTGGAAAACGACAAAAGACTTGAACACAAATTTTTTTAGTTAAAAAAGGAGATGAGTAGAGTTATTATCATAACATGCTTTTTTTGTAAAAACAAATAGTCTACTAAATAAATTATTTAAAATTTCATTAAAATGTTTTTCTTTTCCTTTACTTTTGAACATTGATAACTTGAGGGTCACAGAAATGCAGTCATGTCATTAGCTGCTAGAGTTATGGAATGAAGGTTGACCTAACTTCAGACATGGAGACACAGTCATGGGATTCATAGGTTTCTTAGTCTGTCTCATTCTCATTCTTGTAAATTCTGAACAATTCCTTACATTTCTAGTTGAGGTACCTCTCATTCGCGATATGATTACACAGTTCCTGCTATAGCGACTAGATGAGCAATTGTTAGACATTATCTTAGTATTGGTATCAGTATTCATGTCTAATGGGAAGAATTACATGAGTGCACTTGCAGCAGTAGTACATCAAAGTAGGCAGGAGGAGATTCACACCCACAACATTTATATGGTAAGTGTAGCCCTTTCTCTGTAAAACATCTTAGCTACATCTATGCTTGTAAACTAATGAGCACCCTGTCAGGAAGCTGTGTGTGAGTGTCCATACCACGTCAATGTTGGTGTGCTCCTTCTCAGCTCTGGCCTGTGGGGACAAGCCTTTTCCCAGGCAGAGCCCAGGCAGGCTGTGGGCCAGGGTCTGTTCCCCCAGGCAGGTTGGATGTGATCACTTCTTGCTGGGGTAGGGAAGAGAATTCAGCTGTATGGATGCAAGCTGAATCTTTCTGTTTGGAAAAGTCTTTGGCCTGCTTCATTTGCTAGTGTAGACTCAGCTTTTATTCTAGTGAGGAAAAAAAATCCCTCAGGACGCATTATTTTCTCAGATATTTGATGGCTACTGGTAGCTCTTTCAGCTCTGCTGAAATCACTAGTTTTGTTTCAGTAAACTAACTCATATGGTTCTTTACAGAATGCTGTTTATCTTATGTAGAAACAGCAGTTTTCCCAGAAAAGCAAGGTTAATCAGCTTGTACAAAGCCTTATGTTACTATGGCTTGATTCCTGCCAGTACCTGAGCTGCTTTGGACATTTTGGTGTTCATGAGTACCCACTCCCTCAGTCTGTGGATTACATGGAGTCCATGCTATGCTTCAGGGGAGTGCTGGAAATGGAGGGGGCTGAGCAGACTGTGGCATGTGAGCTGCTCCCTGCTCCCTTGGGCTTCTCCAGGTTCCTGGTTGGCCCAAGTCCAGCAGGAGCTCTGCAGCCAGGGACCCTCCCCGGCACTGTCGGGAGCTGTCCTCAAACCTGCGGCCAGGGATGGGGGAATCTCTTTGAGGTGGAGGGACAATATTGTCCCTCAGAGGTTTGGCAGCAACGGTTGTACAGCAACGATTCTTGAAGAATATATTCCTTCCAAATTGTGGAGTAGTTTTTCAAAGAGGTTTCTGCATTCCTAGACTTGGAACTTAGACTCAGGCACACTTGTTCAGAAACCGAGAGCTAGGGAGGGGGAAGAGAAGAGATTCATGGCCAAGCTCTTTCCCTGCTGTAGTGATACAACTCTGTGAACATTTCATTTTGAACGGAACAGTACTGTTTATGTATTTACTTTCATAATCCTAAAAGCAAAACCTGGCTGGCTAAAGACAAAGTATTCAAAGGCAGGCAAAACATTTTCTGACTTCAGGTTAATTTAAACTATGTAAATACCCTAATGTTTTATTCAAGGTTTCCATCTCTATCATCGATTACCAAGACTCATGCCTGAAAGCTGCATCCTGATTGCCATTGGAGCACTAGTAGGAGTGATCATCTTTGCTTCTCATCACAAATCTCCACCAGTGATGAACACAAGTATTTACTTCTTGTATCTCCTTCCACCCATTGTCCTGGAGGAGGGTTATTTCATGCCAACTCGCCCATTTTTTGAAAACTTTGGATCTATCCTCTGGTGGTCTGTGCTGGGATCTCTGCTAAACTCATTTGGGATCGGCCTCTCACTCTACGGAATCTGCCAGATTGAAGCCTTTGGCCTGACTGACCTCAACCTGCTGCAGAACCTGCTCTTTGGCAGCATGATTTCAGCTGTGGATCCTGTGGCAGCTCTGGTAGTTTTTGAAGAAGCCTCCGTTAATGAGCAGCTTTACATGATGATCTTTGGAGAGTCATTGCTAAATGATGGCATAACTGTGGTGAGTTTCTTTCCATGCCTTGTCTTCCCCTCTTTGGGCTCTCGTGACTTGTAGGGTTATTTGGCACAGGGCAAGAGCATCTCTAAGGAGATCCTAGATACATTATTTATTTTATGGATACTCCACTGGCAACACACAAGTAATTTTGATGTATGTAAAATATTGCATCTTATATTAACTCAAAACCATATTGGTTTAGAGCTGCTGGAAGAGGGAAGCATACACATACGCATACACATTAAACATCACATCTTGCTCTTGTGTCCACTGGAGTGAATGGATAAGCTACATTGCATTTTGCTGGTAGGATCAGTGTAAGACCTAGGAGTGAACTTGACATTATGCAAGCAAATAAATAAAAAATTGCACTGCTTAAAGACTGAAGGCAGCAGGGGTAGCAATACAGGACACTCTCCCTTGTCATATGCCTTAGAGAGCCCTCTGCAAAAAAAAAAAAAAAAAAAAAGCCAGATGTGGACAACCTCCAGCTCCCTCTAGAAAGTTCTCCAGAGACCTTAGACAGGAATTTCAAAACCGAGTAATGACTTTGCAGAACCCTGTTTCTATCAGTAAAAAAATTGACATCTGACAAATGTTCACCTTTCTTAGGTGTCTTATCTCAAGTGTCCTGAAACAATGCTTTTGGAATAAGTTTTTTGTGTTTGTTTTTTTTTTTAAATAGGAAAAGAGTTTTTTACGGACTTCATTTTGCTAATACTTTTCCCATCTTCCCATTAGTTCTACTAAAACTTGGAGCAATCTGAAATTCTGGCTGTAAACCACAACTGACAAAGCCACTTAGAACACACATGCTTCTCAAGCAAGACATTTCAAGCAGGAAATTAATTGCTCAGAAACCAACAGGACTGCTCATGCGCTGAAAGTTAACTGCAGGTTAAGGAGTTTTGCTAGATAAGATCTTTACAGAATTTAAATCACAGGAATCTAAAACACATAAAATCTATCCCAATACTGTTATACATGAGGTGCAGCACAACCTGGACTTGTAAAATCTGTACAGAGTTCATTGCTGAAAGGCTTCATGGGAGAAGTGCAGTTTATGAGTAATGTGAAAAGGAAAAGGAATGAAGTAATTTCTTGCAGTCACAGCCTATTGATCATAAATCCTTCGTCTTGGTGAATCAGAGGTGTAGTAGGGCTGATGTAGAACTAAGAGACAAACGTGACTTAACTTCACATGGAAACTACTTATGTGTTATGGTTGTAACAAAAAAATTCCCAATGCATCTATCACTTCTACTTGTCTTTTTGGTTCCTTTGAGTGCAGACCTCAAAAAGTAATACCTCTGCCTCACTCTGGATACCTCTGCCTCACTCTGGAAGAGCTTGTTTCATCCCTTTTTTGACTGGCTCTCTACCTTGTCAGCCCTTTGCTCCCAGCTGTTATTTACAATGTGGATCCAACTCATGATGGTATTTACATGAGCTTTCAGTCAGGATCCTGTTACAGCATAAATTTGTAGTGACAGAAAGCCTTTTAAACCAGTGGTATTTAAGCAATCCTCAGCAGCTCTAGGTGTGTTAGCAAAAGAGATCAAAGAGCTGTACATGGGGAATGTTGGCTACAGCACTGTGAGTTCTCTTTGCCCCACGCGCCCTCATCTTTGGAGCTCTTCTCACAGCACTTATGTTGCAATCCGTTCGTCAGGTGCTGCTGATGCATCTGCGCATCACCCACCTCTCACCCATTTTCTGGGCGTTCGAATCTATATGTGGCTTCATATTTGAGAAGACTGAACTATTTGTCACCCGGAAGGAGCTCAATAGGTGGTTTTCTCATCTGTGATACCCCACTTGCTTTTTAAAAGTCTTAAAACTGTTTACCTCAGGTGTCTTATCTTACCATTTCCTCCTCATTTCTCTCTTAACAGTTTCCTTTGAGTTAACTCTATGTGTTTAAAAAGATAATATCACTTAGATATATTAAGCACACATATTTTTCTATTGTTTAAATGCAAATATCCCCCAGTTCTCTCCAGCCTGCTTATCAGCTTGAACATTTTTCTCCCCAGCAGGAAAAACTAGTATGAATCTTGCTGATCTTGTATATTATATTTGAGGCAAAAATTGCTCCCTCTCCTATACTTAATTTAATATCGTGGTATAAAATATTTGCAAAATAAGGGATTGTGAAATTAGAAGGATGATTCAGGAGTTATGCCTTTGACTTAAGGGACTGGGACAAAAGTGGATAATTTACCCTTTTTACCCATTTGTACCTTTTCCCATTCTCCTCAATAGGGCCATGTCCGCAAATGGAACATGAAGGCTTCAGGTCCTGTTAACTGCTTCTTTTCCCAGTTGCTTCTGAGTGAACTGTTAGCATCAGAATCGCGCAGACAGCAACAGGACTGGTCCTAGCATGTATCATACATCAGTGGAGTTCAAAGCCCCGTTCAAAACAGTGATATTGGTAAATGCAGTGCAGATTTCATTCAAACCTGAACACAGATGGAGGATGTTGACTTTGCTGCAAAGTGTTTCAGGTATCTGAAGCTCTGCTCCTGCATATACACAGGCCATTTCTGTCTCAACAGGAGCTGAGCACCTGTGTGCATCAGGAAACTGAATATTTCCCCTGACTACTTCATGTCTGAGGTTTGATTTTGGAAACACTGAAAACACCTACACATCATGCTGTACTCAAAATGAAGTGGCAGTGACTGTTTTCTCTAATTGGTGGTTAAGGCAGTCACTTGAAAATCTTTTTTTCCAATGCTTCTGATGTGGGTGGTATGTGCAATGTTTGTATCATATAGACACTGGAGCAGGGACGAGTCCCAGGGGACGTCCCCTGTGGGCTACAGTGTCACGCTCTCTCTTCCTCTCTCTGGCTGTAATAGCCACCCAGTGGTACACCACTACACGGTAATGTCCCCCACAAAAAACCCAAAGCATGACATTCTCAGAATTGTTCAAAGAGGCCAACTGTCAAATCATCCCTTCTTTTTGAGTGAACAGAGGCATTCTAAGCTGATCTAGGCTTTCTTACCATGTAAAGAATTACAGCACTCCATTTACTGGCATAAACACTGCAATGTAACTTAGCCGAGCAGCATTCACATGGAGCCTTACTTGTATGATGCAGTGCAGGATTTTGTACAGAACACTTTACTCCCACAAAGCATTTTACCAAAAAATGGAAATTATGTCATATTTCCATAATTTCCATTTCAGTGCCAATTCAGTTATATCATATAGACACTTTAGGAACTAGAAAAAGAGAGAAAAACTAAGTCATTTGCTGAGGATAATTTGCTTTATTCATAAGTCAGCATAGATTCACCTGGGTATCATTTATAAAGAACCACAAGTCTTAGGAAGAGGTTGAAGTCTGCAAGAAAGGGGGAACAGAGAGAAAACAGACTTTGTAATTAAAAGCTATATGGTAAGTTACAGTAAGGTTTACTTACTGTTGAGACGTGAACCCCCTTTTCCTTATCTGCCACTGAAGAGCCTAATTTCACACATAGCAAAAAACAGCTCTGGGTATTTTCTCACATGAAGTATTTTGTTGTGCTTTGTCTGTCCCCCAGAAATATTAGCAATGAGCCTCCTGGAGAACAGGCTGTGTGACAATTCAAGGTCATATATTCCCAGTAGCAATTTAAGATGTGATAGTAGCTGGGGAGCAACTATTATCCTAATGAGCTTGACTCTTCTACCTGCAAATACCTGCTTTAATCTTCTTAATAGCCTTCTGGGATTAACTATATGAAGATGAAAGACCAAAGAAAAACAGATAAGGCAAATGATTTTGGTCTGTTTTGTGTTTTTTGTACCAATGCTTTGGTGCAACAGCTTTAGAGAGCTGATGTCTTTAGAGGTTCCCCAAATTCTCTTGAAAACTGAAAGGCGACTTTCATGTGTTACACACTCCCTGTAAACAAATCTGATAGGACTTAATGTTAATCGACTGTCAACAACCTCTAAGACCTTTTTATTACTACACCACTCATTACTGTGGAAACTCTCTATTAGTTTCTAAAAGATGGATGAAAGTGGAATACACTGAAGATTTTTCATTACAAATTTCTGCAGAAAAGAAATTACTGATAATAGAAGTATGGTAAACTTATGTGCTCTAAACTAAATGAAATTTTCTTCACAGACCAAATTATATCATGTAGCAAATTCAATCTTTCTTCTAATCTGACATTTTTTTTTTTATTTTTGTCATTTCAAGCTTTCTAGTCAAAATATATATGTGAAGGGTCTTTAGGCCATTTAGAGTGCCACAGCTTTTGGTTCCCACTTTGAGATTGACACAGAGTTCCTGGTAAGGAGGTTAAGGGACATCAAACCCAAAACATGTGAGGATAGAGAGGCTGTATTTATCTAGCTAGAGATAATATGAAACTGAGGCTACTATTTTCCCTTCCCTTCCCTTCCCTTCCCTTCCCTTCCCATTTCCTTCTCCTGCTTCCTTTCCCATTCCCAGTGATGTTTCATGATTTTTATGCATCAAGCACTATTGAAAAACAATTAACATTCCAGAGTCTGTCTAATTAAGTGTGTCCAGTCTACTGATCATACAGACAACCTAAATGGGATTTAAATCAAAAGTGTGATTCTTAGTAGCTGCCCTGCCTCATCCTGAGTCAGAAAGAGAAAGTGGAGGGGAGAGCCTGGTGTTGGCAACATACCCTGCTGGCTTTCAACATCTGCAACCAAGACCAATAATTAGGTTTACCTTCAGAAAACAAAAAAGCTTGAGTATTTTTGTTACTTCAATTGCATTTGATACCCCAGATTTTCACTCTTATTACATAACCATCTACTCTTCTTTTTTTTTCTGTTTTTCATGATACTTAACAGACACTTAATTCTGGGACTTGTTAAGAACCAGCTGAGATTTCAACTGTTACTTTGCTGAGCTGTCTAAAACAATTTCAGGCATATATATAATATATATATACACACACTCACACACCGCCCTCCCCCACCATAAAATGAGTAAGCCTGCCAGGTTCAGAAAGACACCTGACTGCTGTCTCCTTGTTTTCACATGTAGGTTTTATATAACATCTTCATCGCCTTCACCCAGATGCACAGATACGAAGAAATAGAATCCATCGATGTCTTTGCTGGCTTTGCTCGCTTCTTCGTGGTGGGGCTGGGTGGCGTGTTGTTTGGCATCGTCTTTGGATTTATTTCAGCGTTCGTGACTCGATTCACCCACAACGTTTCTGCTATCGAACCCTTGCTGGTCTTCATGTTCAGCTATCTGTCATACTTGTCCGCTGAAACCCTTTACATCTCAGGCATTTTGGCGTGAGTACCCCTTATGGCTTTTTGGATGCCCTCTCGAGGGAAGTGGTGTTGTTTTGAGGAGCTGGTTTGCTCGAGGTTGGTACAATACAGGGATTTTCAGTCTCTGGCCTAGAGATCTGCAGTGTACGTCTTCTAAGGGATCTGTAAAATGCATTGGTAACTAGGAAGAACAAACCCATGGTCCATGTAGGCATAGATGTACTACTGAGGAGTGCATATCTGCTCTGAAATTTTTTTAGATTTTTGCCTGTTGGAAAAAATATTGCAAGCTGTGGGTAAAATGACTAGTGCTGCCACCATCTGGCTGCTACTTCTGATAAGGTCAGCAGAATGAGAGAATGATTTGATAATAGATCAGTGCATCTGTATTTCTAAGCAGCATCACCATCAGCTTACAAGAGAGAAGAAAAGTAATGAGTATGGAAAACATAATAAAGAACATCTGAGTTCTTGCTTTGGTATACAGGTGTGAACATCAGCTCTAACACAATTTACTGGAATTACGTTTGAACAGCATCACTGGAAATGAAACTGGGCAAAACCAGACAACCAAAAACGTCAAGCACATATGCATACATATAGTCATTTATATGGATATTGATGATCATATTTTGATGTGGTCAAGGTAGCTTGATACTGCTGTAATGCCGGGGACTGCTTCCTTAAAGTTCTGTGGTGGCACGGGTGCCCACTTCAGGGAGGAAGCTGGCACATCTATCGACCACAGTAAATGCAGAGAGGGTGAGTATCACAGAATCACAGAATGTTAGGGATTGGAAGGGACCTCGAAAGATCATCTAGTCCAGTCCCCCTGCCAGAGCAGGATTACCTAGATCATGTCACACAGGAATGCGTCCAGTCGGGTTTTGAATGTCTCCAGAGAAGGGGACTCCACAACCTCTCTGGGCAGCCTGTTCCAGTGTTCAGTTACCCTCACTGTAAAGAAGTTTTTCCTCATATTTATGTGGAACCTCCTGTGTTCCAGCTTGCACCCGTTGCCCCTTGTCCTGTCAATGGATGTCACTGAGAAGAGCCTGGCTCCATCCTCATGACACTTGCCCTTTACATATTTATAAACATTAATGAGGTCACCCCTCATTCTCCTCCAAGATAAAGAGACCCAGCTCCCTCAGCCTCTCCTCATAAGGGAGATGTTCCACTCCCTTGTGGGAAGTATTGTGGGAAGGAAAGACGATGGCAGCAGGAAAGGAGTCAGAAGAGAAAGGAAGGAATACAGGTGAAATTGAGAGACTTTACAAGAAAACTGCTGGTAGGTGAATTTCAAAGATACCACACCAAACAGCCCCTCAGCAGGGTGAAGTGTAAAGAAATGGGAACTTGATGGAGGTAAATGCTCCAGCTAGCACTGTTGGCTGCTGCAGGCTCCACTTGTCAACCCCTGGTTTCATATAATCATAGAACAATTTGGGTTGGAAGGGACCTTTCAAGGCCATCTAGTCCAATCCCCCTGCAATGAGCAGGGACATCTTCAACGAGATCAGGTTGCTCAGAGCCCCATCCAGCCTAACCTTGAATGTTTCCAGGGATGGGGCATCTACCACCTCTCTGGGCAACCTGTTTCAGTGTTTCACCACCCTCATAGTAAAAAATTTCTTCCTTATATCTAGTTTAAATCTACCCTCTTTCAGTTTAAAACCATTACCCCTATCACAACAGGCGCTACTAAAAACTGTATCCCCATCATTCTTGTAAGTGCCCTTTAAGGACTGAAAGGCAGCAACAAGGCCTCCCTGGAGCCTTCTCTTCTTCAGGCTGAAAAACCCCAATTTGTTCAGATTCAGAGCAGAATTGGCTTTGTGAAAACAACCTTTGCAGGATGGCCCTGGGAAGCAATGTTTGAATATTTAACCATATTAAATAAGTAGTTAGACAGGAGATATGTTTTTCTGAGCAATTAGACAAAGCAGACGAGTCTCGTACTATGTTTTGCATATCCAACACTTTTGCTCTGATTGAGGTGACTGATGACTTTAGTTGAGAGGGGTTAGACCTACTATGTAGTGAGCGCTAATACCATATGGACCCTCTCCTACCTGCACTTCCCAAAGTACTGCTTCCCTGCCTATTCATTACACTAGACTACATAGCTCGTTATTTCTTTTGCTTCTTATTTTCATTACAGTGCTGAAATTATTAGTAATAAAAGAACGTTAATATAATTGGAATTTATTATTCTTACTGCTTTATTAAGGAAATTATTGCTTGTTTTAGGGATGGGAACTTATTGCCACCCTTCTGAATTATTGAGGAATTCATTCATTTTTCACTTGGATCATGGAAGTCTATTATGTATGTGTTGCTGAAAGTCAACAGCATTAAACATTAATGCCTAATGGCCTTGTC
Source organism: Nyctibius grandis (assembly GCF_013368605.1). NCBI lineage: Eukaryota > Metazoa > Chordata > Aves > Nyctibiiformes > Nyctibiidae > Nyctibius > Nyctibius grandis. The sequence continues at coordinate 53,134,649 of NC_090659.1, forward strand.
TTAGAGTGTTCTTGGGCCTGCTAAATGTCTTAGCTCCACCAGAATACCCTTGAGATCTCTTCAGTGGAAATGAAATGCGCAGAAACTAGATGAAGGGTTATTTAATGAACAGTCAGCGTTCTCTGAATTCACAAGTTTGGAAAAATATTATCACAAGAAGCCCCCAAAGACTAAAATAGTATCAGTAGAAACTAGATAGATGATGAAACATGTTACTAGCATAGCACTCAAACTATCTATTACCTATGACTATGGAAAATGAAGGGGAGAAGAGGAAACTCCCTTCAGTAGGGCTGCTCAAATACTACTGCTCCGTTGATTGTTACCAGCGTTGATTGTGTTGGGTGGCTGCTGATGCCTCTGAAGCAGGCTCTAGTCTTCATTAACAGCAAAGAGGTGGAAAACATCCCTTTGCTTCCTTAGGCACATTACCCACACCCTGGGTAACAAGAAGTGGGGAAGGACACATCTGTAGGATAACTGAATTTCCCCCTGCTGTACAGCAATGGGCTGCTGTGAGTGGAGAGTCACTGAAGCTTAGCCTGGCCCTGCTGATCTGCCAGCCAGCTAGCAGGGAGCCACCAGAAGCTTTGGCCCCAGCATGGGACTACCACCATGTTCTCCCACCACCACCTCAAAGGAAAAGATCACTAAGAGGTTATGTCTCTCTAACTGATCCATCCACAGACTGGTAGAAAACCAACTTGCCCTTTGTTTGAGACTCAAATATTTGGTGCTTGGTGGCTGTGTGTTAGGCTTTCAGGATAAAATGGACTTTGAACTAGAACATGATACCCTCACTTCCTCATCAGGAAGGCTGACTCGTTTGCTTCCTTTTTCCTGTATGCCAAATGGATTTGTAAAGTTGAATGAAGATGCTCTTCTATCTAATAAAATAGCAAATATTAATGAAGAAATAAAATGCTTCTTGATGTTAGAAAGGTCAGAGGCTGGTGATGGAGAGTGCAGGGAATGAAGGCTGAGGTTGTTCTTAAAAGCAAAACAGGTTGTGGCTGATATCTGATGTTTTGCCTGGTACAGGATGACAGCATGTGCAGTGACAATGAAAAAATACGTGGAGGAGAATGTCTCCCAGAATTCCTATACCACAATAAAATATTTCATGAAGATGCTGAGCAGCGTCAGTGAGACCCTGATTTTTGTGTTCATGGGAGTGTCTACAGTGGGGAAAAACCACGAGTGGAACTGGGCCTTCATTTGCTTCACTCTGTTCTTCTGTCTCGTTTGGCGGACACTGAGTAAGTCAGCTTTTGCAGGCCACCTTCTGTGCACCTCTGAGAGAAAGCCTTTGTGCAAAGATATGTTAGAAAAGTCTGTGCTGACTGGCATAACCGGTTTAATAAAAAATTTACGAGGCTTATGTTACTGACATATGAATTTCACAAATCTACACAAGGAGAAAAAGAGAGAAAAAGCCCCAAACAAATCTGAATGCCAGTTTTCAAGCACAGACTTTATAATTAGGTGAGAATGGAATATTTTAAGCAAAATTAAAATATTACCATTATTATGGTTATATAGATGCTTATATCTTAGTTAACTATATGCCCTTGGGTAAGTGGGCTTCATAATAATTTCATTGTACACTGTAATTAACTTATTAATTAGATAATGTACATCACCACACTTCTGGCACTATAGCAGTACAGGTCCTGGGTGAGGAGTGCCAGAGGCATTGAAGAAGAAGGAAGGTGGAAATTAGCACTGATAGATAAATGAACAGGGACTCTTTCCTTCCTTATACCACATCTAGGCCAACCATGCTATGCTCCTGCTCCTCACAAGTCAACTCTGAAGTTTTTAACTGCTAGAAAAGAGTGCCTATTTGAAATTACTCAATTTCTCCACACAATATCTCCCCATTTCTGCAAAGGTCTCCTGCTCCCTCGAATGCAAGACTGGGATTCCTCCAGCATGGGCAGGGCAGTTTATAGATGATGTCACACGAGCCGTGGGACACAATTTCTCATCTTCTAATGTCCAGGATGGGTTGACAGCAACGTTGAAAAAGGAGAAAAAATAAGAAGGCTGGTGGTGTTCTGGAGGTGGTAGCAGTCCTGGCAGACTTCTCATATGAGCTGCTTTTGTGCCTATTAGCCAATTTACCACAACAGTGGAAGCAGAGAGGAAACACATTGCCATCTTCTCTCTCATCTACTAGTACAGTCTAGCCAAACACTCTAGCTGACATAAGAAAAGAAGGAATGACCTACTGGGTCAGACAAACCCTCTAGTAGTGTCTTCAACAGAGCCTGCAGGAGATGCTAATTAGGAAAGGCTTTCAAGCCTGGCCACTTTCTGAGCTCTGTTCACCTCCTACTTCCTCAGCATCTACAGTCACTGTGTTAGGGATGCAAGATGGTACCCTCCTTGCCTACATTACATAGGGGTCTGTTTTGAACCTGTTGCCCATGAATTATGCCATCCTTTTTGCGAACCTGAGTATTCTATTCTGCATCAGGTTAAGTTGTAACTGCTGCAACAGAAAGCAAACGCATTTACTCCCAGAGAAGTGATGAATTATGGAAAACACCCTACTCAGCCATTGTTATTTGTCACTTAAATTTAGTTGAAAATATGAGTGAACAATGCTTTTGTAATGAAAGATGTTTTGGAAGTAGTACACATGAGAAGGCCAAAAATGCAATTATGCAGGCAACGTTATTTCTGACATTTTTTAACTTCTGAGTGCCTGAATTGACCATCTTAATAACATTCTTTTTGAATTTCAGTAGGATTTTTCAGAGTAATTTATATTTTTAAAGAAAATGAGAAATCCAAATATTCATCAGGCGGCCTTAGAGGAGATATTCTGAGCACTGAAATTTAGGCACCTACCTTGGCTAACTAAGTAGGTTAGTTCCCCCATGCTTCATTTATAATCAAGGGAGGCCTCTCTGGAGCATCCTGTGGAGCAGAAATCTACACTGAACACCTGCCACCACCTCCTCCAGCCTTCAGCCCTTGTCTATATTCCCCTTTACATACAAAGCCCAGGCTTGAGCTCTGGGTGTTGGCCCTGCATTATCTGCTATGGTATTGAGAAGGAACAAGACCTGTCAGGTGATTCATCAGGGCCAGCTGTGACCTAAAGGGAAAGGCAAAAAGGAGTTGAGAGGAAAAGGCAAGTGATAGTTGCTAGAGACTGGTTGATGAATCAACCGAGTATATACTTTGTCTTCTCTACCACTCACAAAGAAGGAAGAAATGGCTGAAGATGTGAAGATTGAGGGCAACCTTAACTGCAGTGACCGTGAGACTGTGAATGCTAAGATCCTGAGAGGAGTGAGCAAGCCAACAAACAGCGGAATGACAACCCTGGACTTCAAAGAGCAGATTTTGGCCAGTTGAAGTGGTTGATAATGTGGGAAGGGAATTGGCTGGACTGATGGGCTTAAAATACTGGTTTAGCTGGTGGCTAATGGCATCCCTCAGGGCTCAGTACAGGGACCGATATTGTTTTAATGTCTTCATTAATGACCTGGAGGATGGAATGGAGTGCACACTGAGCAAGTTTGTGGCCAACACCAAACTGCAGGGAGCAGACAATATTCTGGATGGCTTCCATTCAAAGGGACCCAAACAGGCTGGAGAAATGGGCTGACAGAAATCTTGTGAAGTTCAAGAAGAGCACATGCAAGGACTTACATGTGGGTTAGAATAACTCCGTGCACCAGTATAGGCTTGGAGTCTAGTAAGCAACTCTGCAGAAAAGGACCTGGCCTGGTAGACAATAGGTTGAACACAGGCCAAAATTATGTCCTTGTGACAAAAAAGGCCAACCGTGTCCTGGACTACATTAACAAGCGTGTAACCAGCAGGTTCAGCTAAGTGTTTCTTCCCCTCTCTTCAACACTGGTGGAAGTGTGTGCTGTCTCCAGAATGCTCTTTCCAGCTCTGAGCTCCTCGATATAGGAAGGACATGGAGGTTCTGGATCAAGTGCAATAGAGGCCACCAACCTGGTCAGAGGCTGGAGCACTGGATGTACAAGGAGAGTCTGAGAGTGCTGAGTCTATGCAGCACAGGGAAGATATGGCACAGGAGAGACCTTATGACTTTCTACAAGTACTCGATCAGAGGAGAGAGATAAGATGGAGCCAGACACTTCTCAGAGGTGCACAGCAATACGACAAGAGGCAACAGACACAAGCTGGAACATGGGAAATTCTGATTAGACAGTAAGAACCCATTTCTTAACATGAGGGTGATCCAATATTGTAACAGTGATCGGGCTTTGCATTCTTAAAGGCAATCAAGACTTGACTGGAACATCGAGTAACCTGATCTGATTAGCTCTGCTTTGAGTAGGGACTTGGACTAGTTGACCTCCAAAGGTCCTTTCCAGCCTACAGTACTCTGAGTATAATATTGGGACCAGCTAAGTGTTGGCATCAAACACCTGAGATTAAGGTACTATTTCTTAAATCTCTCAGGTGGCTTATCCGTCAGTCAAAAAGAATACAGAGCAGGAAGAAGATGTTGGCTTGACCCTCAAAGCCCATATACATTTCAGGACCTTTGACTTTGAAGCCTGGGAGCCCTGAAAGAAGGCATTTAACCAGAGGAAAAAGAGGAAAGGGGAAACCTGTGAATGTTCAAGTACGTGCATCTGAACAGCTCTATTATATAGGGATGACACAAGTACTCAACAGTAGAGGTGATGTGATTCTTGTGGGTTGACAGCAAAAAGAAAGTAATTAAATATTTTCTGTCTAATCCTGGATCAAGCATGGCCTCTAAGTTTTTAAAGGCTTACTTTCAGAGTCCATATTGGAATATCCTTCCAATCAAGACAGAAAAAGTGCTCTCTTAGTAAAGAAGATATTTTGCTGCCACATGTCCATCCTTCTCTCAAACACCAAGGGGAGTGCTAGAGCTTTCCAGAGGAAGGCCGAAATATATTCCGCTAAATTTGTTTGCTAAAATCATTACATAATTTTCTCTGAAGCTTGAATAAAGAGAGTTGGCCTGAGGGCTATACCTCACATACACAATTTCAGTCTGAGTAGCTGATGTCTAGCATAGTTATAAGTAGCCAAAAAAGGTCTTATATAAAGAGGTATCCAGCAACCTACATAACAAGATACTGCTACTGGATTTACCTGTAACAATCCACTGAGTTTATCAGTGACAGCTGTGTAAAATGACACCAGTAATTATCAGCATTTGTCAGCTTTTATTTCAGTAATTTAAGAGTTTCCACACAAAACATAGGATACATGTTTCTTATGGAAGATGAAGAAGATTAAGAGTAAATCAAGCAAATTGTTAGATGTACTCTATGAAGAAAAGCTGCAGTCCTTACACAGCCACAGACTGTCTGATTAACTTTAGCTTTTATTAAAAGCAAAATGAAATTTGAGAAATAAACAGAGAATTAGAGACACAATAAACCAGAGGATTAAAAATTAAAATGCTATTACTCTTTGCCTTTCAGTGAACCTGTCCACAGGACTTGCTGGTAAAGTACTGTTCAAACATTTTGGGCAGATGCTGTGCAGAAAGCAGGAAACATTGCAAGGGAAGGCAGAGGAAAAACTCTCATCCAGTGGTTTGCCTTGTCTCCAGAACACTTCAGAGAAGAACTGTGCAACATAGAAACAGAAAGTAAATCATTTGCCTAATCTCACTTCTAAACCACATAAGTGAATTTAGATCCTGACGCAGTTAGGAACCACGATCTTTTCTAGGAGATTATTTCACACAAAACAGATTCAGCAGTTGGTCAAAGAGAAGCTACAAGAACCCAACATTGAAAAGAAATGTCTGTCAACAGCTGCCTGGGCCAAGATGTTGTTTTGCTTTAAATGTTTTCCTTTTCTCCTTGATTAAGAATAGTTGTGGTTTTTTCCCTTCCTAGGTGTATTTGCTCTCTTCTACATCAGTAACAAGTTCCGAACATATCCCTTCACCTTCAAAGACCAACTCATTATTTCCTACAGTGGCCTTCGAGGAGCCAGCAGCTTCTCTCTTACATTCTTGCTTCCAGAGAATCTCTTCCCAAGAAAAAAATTGTTCATTACGGCTACTCTTGTAATTATATATTTCACTGTGTTCATCCAAGTAAGTGTATTTCTTAATGGATAGCTTTCATGTAATAGAGGTAACTGAAAACTTCATAGTGAAGATTACATTTAATTTACTCTTAAACTAGGACAAGCTATCATATTTTATGGACAGATTTAGCACTGCACAGTGTAATTACACTTTCAGGTCTATTTTAGGTATTATTAAATAACTTTTTCAGAAAGTCTGTATTGAAAACCTGTGCCTTCTAAAACATTCAGGGAAAAGGGCACTTTCTGGCTGAAATCTCTTATATTCACTCCACAAGTGCTTCTTAATGCTTCCAAATTAAGAAGCATTTTACACATTAGCACAGAATCGTTCTCTACTAGTGGTATATCTCAAACTGAACAGAAAACAATATGTCTGTTCTATGAAGGATTTTGAATTTTTTACTTTTATCTTCATTCATCTTGGTGACCAAATGAGAATAATTTGAAATCCTTTGTAAAAGAATATTAAAGAAAAATAAAGTGAATAATTCAGATTTGTAAGAATAGGTGTCTACTTCAGATGTTTGGGTTATTCCACTTGGCTTGCTTACACTGCTGTACCTGGAAGAACAGGATCTTCTGGAGGTCTTGCGTCCCATGTTCTGTATTTTCCCATACAAATATCTCAGATACTCTAGGGTGCCAATGGGAAACTATGCACTTCTGGTTAGGCACTTAGATTCCACCAGAATGTTTCAGAAAAAACATTTTATTTCTATTTCCCCTTTTTAAATGCTATTCTGTAGCAGTGAACTAAAGAATTTAGAACAGCTGAAAATGGTTTCTAAGTGAAAAAACCCCAAAATATTTAATTCAGAAAATGCTGAAGTAAGAGGTTTCAAGATTGTAAGAACCTCACAAAGATAATGTTTTCTTTCAAGTGAGTGTTGTTTTGAAGAAGGTTGGCAATGAGTCAGTTACTTTACATAGTTAAAATGTTGATAAATACAATCTCACTTAAAAAAAACTTGTTGCATAATTTTTCTAGGTTTTTGAGTTTTAATCCTCTTCTGTAGCTCTCCATACAAGTAATAGATCATTCTTGTGTCTAAGACACAGCTTTCCCAATTGATTAAAATTTAATCCTTTTGCTTTCCTTCTGTTTTTTCTAAAAGACAATTAACATCTCAACTCATTGTTCCAAATGCAGGGAATCACAATTGGACCATTGGTCAGATATCTAGATGTTAAAAAGACCAACAAAAAGGAGTCTATCAATGAAGAAATTCATGTGCGAGTAAGTTTTTTATATCAGTAGCTGGTATCCTTAAAAGAAGAGAAAGGGTATTCCAAAAGAGCTGGACAGAGGGAGGCATTTGGTAGCACTGGCATTCAGTGGGTTTGGACACTGAATGCTTTTAAAAACATTTGGAGGAAACCCTAGGCATAATTTTAGAAAAAATGATATCTCATTTATATTTGTAGTGACTATCATATTATAATATTGTACCACAGGTGTCATGGCTTATCAGGGCCCTTCTTCATCCTTGTGACCATGGAAGGACAGAAACACAGAGGTAGTGTTTACAAAATGCACTCATCATCCTTCCCAGCTAGATTTGTCAGATACCTTTGTTGCCATCTTTTGACTGGCTCTAGACACACTGACACCTTAAAAGTCTTTAATCAGTTTTATTCAACTGAAATCAGTTGAAGAATTGGTCTGCAAATATAGTTTCAGGTTATTCTGAGTAATGATTTTTTCCCTTCTCAAAATTTGCTTTAGCTCTGAACTTACCATTATATAAAACAACAGAAAGCTGCTCAAACTCACTTAACAACTCTATACATACATACATGCTTTCATTTTCACAATAGGGAATATGTTTGAAAATAACAGAGACATTGTGCCTTAAAATTAAGCATATGCAGACACATTAGCAAAATTAGAGCATCTCAACTGATTTGAATTTGAAGTACATCTAATTCTTATTATTTCAGCCTTTACACTTAACCTTGAAAGGAATTTACGTTTAAAAGGACCACTTATAACAATACGTATATAAGAACTGGCCATTTTTCTGTCTGTTTCTATAATGCTAGAAACACACAAAAGATGACTGAAAATCCTATTAGTTAGCAGTGATGAACTTACTAGTCCCAAGGCAATTTGCAAAATCCTCAGAGGACTTGTCGGTCAAGGCAAAGGTTGAGGTGTGGAGGACATGGCCCTGTTCCCTCTCAGGGAGGTCATATATGCAGAAGGGAAACTTGGTTGACAGAACCAAGAATTTAGTTTTTTGTCTCAGTAAAAAATTTGGATGCTCAGTATCATCTTCCATTGGACATAGTCCTTTACTTGGGCCTATATGTTGCTGGGTGATGGTGAGATGACAGCAGACTGACAGACTTGTCACTTTCATCAAAATATCTCCACTGCAGCCAAGCTTGAGAGCTGCCACAGTGGGATCTTTGCCTTGATTTTTAGAGAAATGTAGATGCTTTCAGAATTAACTCCCACTCTCCAATTAAAAAATCTCACAGTCCTGTCAACAATTGTATATTTGTCAACAACTGTGACATTATTTTCTCATAATGGCCAATCAAAATTTTTCCATGTTTGTTTCCCCAGTTAATGGATCACTTGAAGGCTGGTATTGAAGACATATGTGGACATTGGAGTCATTATCAGCTGAGAGATAAGTAAGTATCTCTTATTGCAGCCTACTATAATAAAATAACCTATCTATCTATCATATAAAATACAATGGGTAAATAGAATAGGAAATCAGTCTTGTGCCACACAAAGCCCCATAAAATAGTATGAAAATACTGGTGGACATGTGCACTATCTCTTTTTAAAAAGTGAACTCCTGAGTAACTGTTATCTCTTGGGAGTGAAGTGCTCGTATATTGCCTGCTAAATTGCTTCTGCACAAACAAACAGAAAATAAGCCTTCTGAAAGAAAAAACATAGCACAGGAACTCACGCTGCAGACATCAGCCTGTGCACATAGCTTTGGCATAAGTCTTAGATCTGTGGCAGTGCCCCTTTGGTCTGGACTTAGAACAGAAGCTACTTAAGGTGTCTGTGCTTCACTGACTTTTGCTGTAAGCCTCCACAGCAAAAACAACCCCTTGTTGGTGAGTACAAATTCAATAATAATTAGTCACCCATCCTTACAGGTCTTTGCATTCAGTAATACTGAAAATAAGAGTACTGAAGGGAATGGTTTAATTTAAATATCCAGTAGCATAACATAGATACCATAGATACTTTCAAGTTACTCTTCACTCAGAAATGCAGGACCTGCATTGTGTCTTCTATAAGCAGGATGAGGTGGTTTTGTGAAGCTTTGTGGCTTTTCCAGGCACTGCCCAGAAGAGATGGACCTGCCATTCTGAGCTGCCATTCCCTTTACCTTTTCCCAAAGGGAGCTCTGTGATCATGTTGGCCACCACCGCAGCATGTGAAGTGTGGGGAGAGACTAATCTTCCTTTCCCACAAACATCTTATCATGATGCTGTGGGCTAAAAGTTGTCCCTAGTTATCCTATCTATGCCTAGACTTCTGTGCAGGAGTACTCTGTCTCACCTTTCAGCATTGGACTCCAGTAATCCAGCCAGCGGGGTCTGTTGGGACATGTGGTGACTCCTTTCATGACTGGGTTTCTCCCTAAGGAAATCAGGAATTAAGTGTGGGAAGAAGGTGGCTGGTTTGCATCCAGTTCTTGTCCCAATGAAGAGTAATGATGTAATGTGCTAGGGCACATACCTGGATCCAGAAGCTAAATGTCCTCTTGGTTCTCACAGTACAGAGGTAGCTTTAGGACATCTGCTGGGACCACACCACTGTCTGTGCAGTCAATAAGCTAAACAAATCCCTGTTGCAGCTGTAATTCCATTGAAATACCTGCATTTACACGTATCTGTGAGAAAATGTTAACACCTTATTTGACGTCTACCCAACAGCTATGAAAAGAGAATTTTGCCCAAACTAGCCTTAAATGTAGTGTTTCACTTCAGGGGCTGATTAAAAAAACACACTGTATGTAAAGACATTTAATGTAAGAAGATCATATTAAAAGGCATTCCCTAGACTTTTCTCCACAACTTTAAAGATGTTTAGTATATATATATATCAGAATTAATCACCTAAGTGATGACACTCCAGGAGGCTTTCTGTTACACAGAAAAACATAAAAGAGCTCTCATCCCAGTCGAAACACTTGTGTACCTATCTCTGCTACTAATGCATAAAAACTAGCCTTTGTTAAGAAAATACGTACAAACTGCAGTGCTTTTCCTAGCATTGTGGAGCACATCACCTTGCTGTGGTAAACTGTTCCTCTGAAAGAAACCTATAAGAAGATCTGCTGTTGTTCTGCTAAACGTCTGCCTGAAAGAACATACCTGTTCCAAAGCACACACACACATTCACATTCAAATTATGCCACACATTAGTGATATTTTACAATCTTCAGCATGCGAGCACATAGTATTTTGTGGTCCATTCAATCTCTCTGTTATTCAGAATACAAAGAAATGTATTTTCTCTGCTCTAATTGTCAGGATTCAAAATTATCAGCAACATAATGGGCCCAAACTACTGTAACTGCTGGGCCATTTAGAGCCTCACTGGTGGCTGGTTGAATGGGCCAGGATTACTGTAAGAGCAGCTGCCTGCTAGTAGTGTACCCTACTAGAACACAACATTTGTACAAATGCATGGAGACTGGCCATATTCTTTTCTGACAGATGTGGTGGTGTTCTATGCAAACACACACCCAGCCCTCTTTTTTTCTCTGATTGCAGCTTGTTTCTTCCTTTTGTCTGGTGGGCTTTGCAATCTTTGTGGACCAGTAGACCATGCCAAATGTTCCCTAAAAGTCTCCACTCACTACACCTTCAGAAGTCCACAGATGCTTCCAATTTGGATTCATTTTCCACCACTGAAATATATATGTGTGCATGTGAATGAAGATCAGCTTGCACCACAGAAATCAAAAAACATTTCCTTTTTTTACACGTTGATTTTAATATCTCTTTTGCAGATTTAAGAAGTTTGACAATAAGTATTTGAAGAAAATCTTAATTCGGGAACACCAGCCCAAATCCAGCATTGTGTCATTATACAAAAAGATGGAGATAAAACTGGCCATCGAGATGGCTGAGAGTGGCATGAAAACTTCAAAATCATCCACACCTCCTTTACAGTGAGTACTGACCTACTGACCCTTTGCAGAATAGGGGCAGGAAAGAAGGGGACAAGAATGAGGAAACACCCGAGGAATTTTATGACTTCAATAGAAATGTAAGAAAAAAAAGACAGTTACGAAAAGAGAAGTCACTGCTTTGTACCGGCAATTTGCTGCTCATCATATTTGCATTTTGGGTTTTTGTTCACAGAGTGAAATTAAAACCAGGGACATTTTCTCTGTTTCTCTTCAATGATGGGGCAATTTTGAAGAGGAATCATGAGTTAGGTGCAGAAGCCACTCTGGTTGCTTTAAATCAAATCTGTGGTTCAAGGTGGCCATACATGTCACTTAGCTGGCCCGTGGGTTTTGCTCATCACTGCTAGGTGCTGAGAGACCTGCAGGAGAGGTTAGAGCACATGTCCTGACTCCATTATCCCAATCACAAATTTTTGCTGAGAGCAGATTTCCTTGTAGCATTTGCAATTTTTGCTACCTCAGTTTGCAGTCTCTCAAACTATCTTGCCATATTTTGGTACTTTCATACCAAATTTGTCCAATTAAACATTAAGAGTAGCCCTGCGGAGAAGGACTTGGGGGTACTGTTGGATGAAAAGCTGGACATGAGCCAGCAATGTGTGTTTGCAGCCCAGAAGACCAACCATATCCTGGGCTGCATCAAAAGAAACATGACCAGCAGGTTGAGAGAGGTGATTCTGCCCCTGTGCTCCGCTCTGGTGAGATCCCACCTGGAGTACTGCGTCCAGCTCTGGGGCCCTCAACATAGGAAAGACATGGACTTGTTGGAGACGGTCCAGAGGAGGGCCACAAAAATGATCAGAGGAATGGAACATCTCTTCTATGAAGACAGGCTGAGAGAGTTGGGGTTGTTCAGCCTGGAGAAGAGAAGGCTCCGGGGAGACCTTATTGTGGCCTTTCAATACTTAAAGGGGGTTTATAAGACAGATGGGGACAGACTTTTTAATAGGCCCTGTAGCAATAGGACAAGGGGTAATGGTTTTAAAATAAAAGAGGGTACATTCAGTCTAGATATAAGGAAGAAATGTTTTATGATGAGGGTGGTGAGACACTGGAACATGTTGCCCAGAGAGGTGGTAGATGCTCCATTCCTGGAAACATTCAAGGTCAGGTTGGATAGAGCTCCGAGCAACCTGATCTAGTTGAAGATGTCCTTGCTTACTGCAGGGGGGCTGGACTAGATGACCTTTAAAGGTCACTTCCAACCCAAACCATTCTGTGATTCTGTGATTCTATGAAACAGTAATGCAACTTGGCATCAGACAGACCAGGGGAGAAAACTGGTGGGATCTCCAGAGCCATCACTGAGGGAACCACCCTCTAGGAGAGAAGACTGTACAAGTCTTCAGTCCTGCATACTTTAACTGCTGTGCATGTATTTAGCCTCACCTTGCAAGCCGCTTTCCTGAGTGTGGATATTGCTAATGGCACTTGTCCCCACATACTCTTTCCTGGGCTCCCACTGGCCTGTGTTGCTGCTGCTACCTGCTCTCTGCTGCTGCATCTTTCAACCCCCCTCCATTTTGCAGCAGCCTCTGGCAGGGCCCAACATATTTTCTTTTTTGAATGATCATCTAAACCCATACCAGAAAGTCCAAGTACCAACTGGACGTTAAATTAAAATCTCTCTTGAAACTTTGGCTTAATCATGTCAAGATTCATCTCCTTTTTTGAAGCTGGTATCAGCATGCAGTGTAAAATCTAGCCCTTTTCTTTCTAAATCATTCTTTGCTGAATGGATGATATGAAAAAAGCTAGTGTGTCTGTGAGGGTCCTTTCTGTCTGCTGTATTCCCTTAACTGTTCTGAGCCAAGAGAAAAAGTGCAAGGTTGGGAGACAATCTATGGCAATCAAACCACATTGCTTTTCTTTTTTTGAGGGAAAGAGAAAACAAGACAAATTGCTTCAGCACAGTTCAGAAATTCTCTCCTGAGCTGAGAATTTATATTGAACAATATTCTATAATAAACAGCTGATATGATGGACTAATTTTTGCCAGGTCTACTCCAACTGTAATTGAATTCTACTGTGCATCAAACTTTGATGCACAGATTCTCCTACCGAGACAGCCTTTTTAAAAATGAAGTGTCAACTTCAAAAAAGAAAGTGCAGCCTGTGGCTTAGAAACATTCTGATTCTTGGAGGCTGTGAGAGTGTTCTAGGAAAATATATGTTTTCCCAGCTCTGTTCCTTGATAGGTGTCTGCTGTTGAGCACTAGAGGAGACAAGATAGTGAGCTAGTTTTTGGATCTTTGGTCTGAGACAATGCAGCAGTTCTTATATCTCCATTCTCCTGAGCAATTAAGAGAATCTGCTTAAGATGAAAAGGTTTCTAAATGTATTCGTAAATTGTTTGATTGTTATAATTGAGATAGCTTGTACCTAAAGTCCCTGTCTTCAGTGAGGATACAAAAATCTGGCCATGAGGAAGTGGAGATTTGAAATCAAATTCCAATGTATGGCATGTAAAGCAGTATTTGCAGTGCCAGAGTAGCGAGAAAACTCTCTCACTAGCACTTCTGATAAGTTCTTCAGCCTTCAGGCACATGAAGGGAAATGCTCTATAATAATCAGAGCAGATCTTCATTGCTGAGCAGATCTTCATTAGCATTATTCTCAGAAATTGCATTAATGCTGGTGTGATTCCTGCAGGTGGAGTGGGTGTCCAATACGCAGTAAGTATTTCCAGTGAGGACTGCAGAAATTTTCCCATGGACTGTGCCACAAAGAATCCACATTTGAATGAAAACAGAGCATTTTGTTATGATGTTTTGGAGAATATAAGCCTTAGAAATAAGGATAAAAATGGCAAAAGCAGAGACAAGCAGATATTATCAAAACTGTGTTTGTATGGCTTGTTTTGGAGGAAATATGCCCATTAGAGAGAGATGGTTTGATGCTGAGCTTACTTAACATTGGCTTCATATTACCACAGTACTGACTTTGGTAAGAGTAAATCTTAGAATCTATTAGATCAGAATCAAGTGCTGTGTTGTCATTAGTGGTGCTGCAGTTGTGCAAGAGCTGTGCCTGATGAATGTTACTTCCTTCAAAGGACTAGTGAAGATTGGTGGAGAGTTCACAAAGTTCAGAATTTTAGATAAAATATGTAAAAAATAATCTTACAAGGTTTGTGGAAGGCATTTTATTTCCTCCATGTATCAACCATCTCTATGTCTAAAGAAGAAAGAGATACTGTCATGGTACTCATTATAGAGAGACAGTCAGTTTTCATGGCATATTATCATTTCAGTATTTTTCTTCACAAATATATCTCCTATGCCGTGCTTTGTTGTTACACACTGGAAGTTTCAATAAGAACAAAGAAATAGTTTCAATAAGGACTGCTTTGTGGATTTGGTAACATATCAAACTTGTTTGGGTTTTTTTGAAAGTTCTTTTTTAATGTGTTGTATATTGCAATAAATAAAAGCAATCTGTTCCTTATTACCATACCTGTGCATTGTTATCGGTTGAATAGGTTAATATCTAATCCCATCAAAAGAACACACATTTTTTATTTGTGCTCCAGAACAATACAGACTATCTTCATGCTGTTTGTTCTCTTGCTATCCCAGCTCAGCTGAAACTCAGGGAATTTTGCTTATTCTGTTTAAGTCACTTTAAGAGCAAAATGATAAGCCTTTAAATGACTTAGGACTGGCCACTTCTGTGTTGACATGTGGAGGGGGTCAGGTATGCAACTGGAAAAGTAAAGAGATGATTTGATGTCTTCCCAGTGGAGTTCTGCTTTCCCCTATTTATCTGCTTTCCCCTATTTATTCCCAACTGTAAGGTATAAAGACCCTGTGGAGACATTCAGTGAAGTGTGGACCAGAAAGGCAGTTATTCCCTATGATGTCAAAGCTGCTTGCATCAACTATGTCTGTTCAGTTTTCATTACACAAATGAGCCAAGCCTGCATTTTATAGACCACTGCTCATTCACAGGCTAGATTGTCATTAGTCCCCAGGGGCTGTGCTTGCTTTTGCTTTCCCAGGTGTACCTCGGGTCTGTCTGTTGTCCAAAGGGACAGTAGCTCGGGCTTGCTGACAGCAAAGAGACTGGTTTCCTTGCTGTAGAAAGTAGCACACATGGGCTGTCCCACAGCCTGGGACACACCAGACCCAGTATGTAATAAAGGTGCATTACACCTAAGCCTGCTGGATCTTCTCAGTGTTATCCCTGAGAGCTGAAAGCAAGTGAAAAAACAGCCAACCAACCAACCATCCAACCAATCCACCCAGCTGGCCTGGAATTGGATGATGGTGATGGTCTTTTTTCCCTGCTGGTAAACACCTAGCTTTGTTTTTGTTGCTGTTGTTGAGAGCTGATGAATGTCAATTAAACATTTTTTGGGAAGGATTTATCAGGGCCAGGATAAGATTTCTGGTCAAATCCAGAAAGGGAGTCTTTTTCTGTCACTCTGGCTTGCCAATAGCTGAGTGATAGACTCATGGGTCTCTCATGACTCAGTGAGATCCTTAACCTACTTGTTACCCCCGCCCTACTTTTAACACTACACCTTAACCTATTGTCAATTTCTCTCTTACTTTTTACTCCATGAAAAACTTGGCAGATCTCAGTTTTGGTCTGATGCAGAATGAAAACACATTCTGAAACCTTGAAATATATCAGGAATTAATTCTTAGATTCCAGGGACTTTGTACAGGGCCAGGCCACCAGTGCTCACTGTCTACTTGATGGTAAGAGGCAGTAAAATGTAGAATCCAGGCAGCTCATGATGGTCCTACAAGTTTTCAAGATGTTCATGTTAGATTATAGCAGAAAACAATGGTAATCTTGTTAAACTAGCTGTAACTTCAAATTTCAACCTTTTCCTACGTCTACAGTATAATCTAAGTTTAGCTTGAATCCACCTTCCTTGGCTGTTAAAAGTTTTAAATTTATTTTAGAGGGAGTAAAAAATAAATGCACACAAAGCTTTGGCAATACTGTACATTGATCATAATCCATTCTTTAATTGCACAATTTACAAACAGCACTTTAAGCGACGTCACTTAGCTGAGAACGAAGATTTGCAATTACTTTTTTTTAAAAAAAGAGGCAGGAAAGCAAAATGGAGAAAAGAAAAAAAACAGAATCAAGATGAACTCAGACTGATTCATACTGGATGATCATTATCTGTTTCCCTTTCTTTTCCTAGGAGTTCAGCTGAACACTAACTCTCACAGATTGACCGATTTAGTAAAACGTTAACATTTCACAGCAGCCTTCCTCCATTGTTTTGCTAGTGAAAAAGCCAGGCAGCTACAAGTGACTGTGGGCTTCTTATCACAGGTTGTTAAAAATACAAAGATGGCTATCTTTTAGGTAGTTCTTTCATTTAACTCTCAAAGGTGTTAAAACCAGTAGGACCACAAGGCCCAGACTGTTAGACCATGCTGAAAAATATATTCAGACAGAGAAGGAAACTTGTAGTGCCTTCCTGAAAGTACAGTTGGTTGTTGCCCAGTCTAATCCTTAAATACGATCTTGCTCATGAAGCTTTGAGAAAGAAGAGTTTCTGCTGCCATCTGTATGAGGGCTTAGCACCCATTCTGACTACGCAGTATACTGATAAAACCCAGAAAAAACAAAATCTGACATTTTTTTATTCATCTTTGGATGATTTCGTGTTGTCACTAGTACTGAAAGGCTCTCCATAGCCTTCTGTTCTAGCACTAAAAATAAATCATGCATCATTTCATGGGAATAGTACTTAATCAACTCAATATAATATTTAAACTTCTCTTTTATTTACAGGAGCAGTAGAAATCGGCGTGTGCATAGGCTCTCCCCTGCAGAGGTGGAGTCCATGAGAGATGTCCTGGCACATAATCTATATCAAGTGCGACAAAGGGTGCGTATGTGACCTGGTGTCACACATTGCAGACTGAAAGCTCTTGTTTGCCCTCCCCATATCATAGCCACGCCGAGTGGTAGCACCAGGACCGGCGCTGCGGTCACGCTGGGCCCGGAGCCCGCAGCCTCTCCGACCCAGGAGCTGCATGGGGAAGGGGAGGAGGGGAAGGATCCCTGGCTCGCGGCTCATTCCTGGGTGGAAAAAAGCAAAGCAAGTTTTTTTTCATCTGCTTTTCACTCTGAAGGCAGCGCGAAAAGCCAGGAAAATCTGTGACTGAGCTGTAGGGGTCAGGCTTCCCTCGCTGCACAGCTACCTGGGACTCAGAAACACCCTTCCTGAGGCTGCCAAACATCCCCGGGGGAGTCTGAGGTCCCAGGTCCTCTCCCTGGGAGCACACAGAGCCGGCATGGTGGAGGCTGGCTGGCTGGGCAGCCTGCATGCAGCGGGCTGGATGGAAGCTGGGCAGACGGCTGCCCGGCACCCCGGGACGGATGCAGGGCTTCGTGGGAGGCAGCAGGCTGGCAGGTCGCCAGCAGCAGCGAAACTGCCCTGTGGAGGTGGGTGGACCAGCAGCGGTGTAAACATTGCGTAGCCCAAAGTCAGCTGAGAGCTGGGCTGGTAAATCCTTGGTCCCTGTGGGAGTCACAGTTTACCCTCGCCATAGAAGAAGAAGAAAAAACGTATTCCACCTCCTCTGGAGCTTTACTTTACAGGCTTTTGGGTTTTTAGTTTTGTTTTTTATTTTCTTTTTCCCCACTCCTAAAATGGGGGTGATAATACCTCCGCAGGGATTTGTTTTGCAGAAGTTTGTACTGATTCTGATGCAGCCCAATGTATAACATCTACTTAATCGAGTCTTGGGCCCAGAATATACAACTGAGTGCTCTCATACAGCAATGAGTGGTAAAGGATGTATTGCAGTAACCTTGAAATTATGCAGATAAACGGGGCTAACTCATGTAACATACATTTGCTGGAAAATGCTAGTCCCTGCTCATTTAAATGTGTCATTATTAATATGATATTCATTCCTAATATTGTTTGATTTGCCATGGCCAATTATCCTTATGATATTAATTTCTTATCTTACCAGCAAAAACTTGCATATATGGCTGTCTCTTAGACTACTGAAATGAACTCTTTCTCTTCAAAATCAATTACAGTAATGACTATTTGCGCCAGTCACTTCCTATGTGGTATTGAAAACTGTGTGCTTTTGGAAATGAAAGATAGGAAGAAAAATAATGCCACTTCTCATACTTCACTTTCAACTCTGAAGGCCTGGTAACGCTCTGGCTCACAAGACCAATTTTATAAAGACCTTTGCAAGTGAGACTGAGCTCAGATTCTGTGTTTTAAGAGGACTTATAAATTTAAGTGAATTTTTCTCTTCAAGGCAGATAATTATTTCCCTCATTCGACTAGATGTATGCGATAAATTAAAAAGCTTGTCCTACCAGATACTCAGTTTTAGGGTGATATTAAGGCATAGTTTGTCCAAATATGGAAAGGAAACTCAGCTGTGCATCTCATTCAGGAGATGTACTCTTCTTAACATATAGTCTTTTCCTCCCGCACACATGCGCAACCTGCTCCTGGCTCAGTAATATTAGTACCAAGACTCAGAGGTGTGTTAACCAGCTATCTCTCTCTCTTGGGACCTGCCTCAGATCTGTAGCTCCCAATAGTGTGATGAGAAGAGGGATGACAAAGGGAGGATAAGCCCAGAGATTTTAACAGCCTTGTGTAGGTAGGCGTATTTTTATGGCACACTTTGAGCAAGAAGAAGTCCATCAAAAATGGCATCAAAATGCAGCCCTTGAGGTCTGAGACTTACAGCTGTGTTCGTGCGTCCTCCCATCTTGCTCTGCAGCAGTGAGGTTAGTGCAAGGCTGCATTTTTCCATGTGATAAAGAGATCTGTGGTAAGTCAGTGGCTGAGCCAGAGCAGGTATCCCCTTGGGCCCATGATTGACCAGACTGTGTGAGGTTGTTAACATTGCAAGCACAAAGAGAATCAACTGGGTGTATTTTCTGTTTCAGGCACCAACATACAACCGATACAACCTGCCTACCAACCCAAATGAGAAACAAGCCCAAGAAATCCTCATCCGTTGGCAGAACAGCCTGACGCAGATTTGCAGGAAGGGAAACAGCTTACCTTGGGGTAGACAGGTACCTGTTACGTAAACTACTATTCATGTAAAAAATGCCCCTGCTTCTCTGTAAATAAGGAAAGAGACACTCATTTTATATGCTTTTTGCAATAATTAAAATGGATACTTTCCCCAATCTCCTCATGCAGCATCTAAGAACAAAGAGCTTCACTGGCATGTAGACAGTAACATTTTTATGTCCTACCTCTATACTTGGTCAGAAATCAGCTACTATGGCTGAAGTACTAAAATAATGTAACTTGCATTGTTTTGGCATGTGCAAAACATAGTATAATCACAGCTGTGTCAATTTGTGGATTCACAAAGTCCTGATGCAAAGCCCTGGACACCTTGCACTGACAGTTTGGGCTCTCAGTCAGTAACAGTAAGACCTGTCTGATCAAATGTAGGCATTGGATAGCACAGACATTTACTACAGCTGAGATAATCACAGTTAAGGAAGAGAAATAGGTTCTTGCTGGGTATATTAATTTTATTTAAAGTTGTCACCTAAAATTGGAA
This sequence comes from Nyctibius grandis, assembly GCF_013368605.1. Lineage (NCBI taxonomy): Eukaryota > Metazoa > Chordata > Aves > Nyctibiiformes > Nyctibiidae > Nyctibius > Nyctibius grandis. The sequence continues at coordinate 53,154,450 of NC_090659.1, forward strand.
AGGTGAATCTTAGAAGAACATAGTTCTTTCCACTGACTGTAGGAAAAACCTAGGGCTGTTATATCAGACACAGACATTTTCACTGGAGCTGATGTTGAGTTCAACCCATCCAAGCCAAGCATTGATCTTGTCCACAGCTCTCTAAATTTAGCTGTAAATGTGCAGAGACACAGCAGAAAAAGCATATAACCATCCCTTTTTACCATCCCACCCAAATAAGTGCAAATTGTGGAGGCAATCACAGGCACTGAACACATTTCTGTCTCCGTACACAGACTAGCACCTCGGAAGTACGCTACCTCTCTTTGCCTCAGGGCCCCAGCCAGCCCACCAGACGAAAAGCCAGGCGTGTTACTTTTACAGGTAATAGAAGTACTTTACTCTGTATCCTGCTCCAGCAGTGAAAGATGCTCAGTGTATTTAACAGTACTAAGTGAATACTCACATGGGAGTCTCTGGCCTCTTTAAATGAGGTACACGCTTCTCTCCTATCTTTTTTATCTATATTGTTTATACGGCCATCACTACAGCAGTTTCTATCTCAATCCAGCACTGCCTAGTTTTCTCTTTTTCCCTCTCGCACAAATATTCCTGCAATCCCTGCAGTTTGGCCTGGCCATGAGGGCATCCATGTAAGCCCCAGAAAGGAAATTATCTGTTCCCTGCAGCCCCGGAGACACAATTACACGCAGAATTGTTAGGAGCTGCTGAACCCAAGGCTGGCGCAGCCCCATGCCCCCAGGTCCAATGGGCAGCGAGGTTGAGCAGGTATTCCCAACAGGCACCCCCACACTGTGATTCAGTGCACACAACCACGCAGCCGGACACACAGAGCAGCACAGACAGGGCACAGCGCTCACGCAAACGCGAACAGCACTGATGCCTCATCCTGGTCCTCTCTCTGGCTGATCAGGACGACAGCCTGTTAGTGGAAAAATATATACACACACATGCTATCTGAATCCCCCAGAAGCTGGCCTTAGACACAGTCTTCCCAGTAGCTGGTACTGGACCTTCCATCTCCCCAGTTGGTGGCACTGGGGCATACGAGCCCCTGTGGACACAGCTCTGTGGCAGCTGCTGGTACTCGGACCCATAGACATGCACACACACAGAGGTACACACATGCACAGACACTCTTCCCCCCAACTATGCACTGTAGATCCCTCCAGTAGCAGGCCTTGGACACCTAGTCTTCCCCATAGTGGGGTCCTGGATCCCCTTGTCTCACACACAGGGACAAACACGTGCCAACAAATCTCTCTGGTACCTGCTCCAGATGATGGCCTTACCAGTAGCCAACCACAGTCCCCATGCTCTCTTCAGTCATTGGTCTGGACCTCCTGCCCCCCACAGTAGTCAACTCACAGACATTCTGCTCTCCCCAGTCTCAGTCCCAGACTCACAGTTGCTCCAATGCTTGGTTCCAAAGCCTCTTATCCTACTCTGTCTTGGTGATTGCTAGTGATTTTGCACTGACATATACACCCACATGATATGCATACACTTCACTCCCTCCAGCTGCTGGCACTCAGGCCTCCACACACACATGCACACAGTATAGGGAGCTGCTCACTCAGGAAAACAGAATCACAGAATCACAGAATGGTAGGGATTGGAAGGGACCTAGAAAGATCATCTAGTCCAATCCCCCTGTCAGAGCAGGATTGCCTAGACCATATCACAAAGGAACGCGTCCAGGCAGGTTTTGAATGTCTCCAGAGAAGGAGACTCCACAACCTCTCTGGGCAGCCTGTTCCAGTGTTCGGTCACCCTCACCGTAAAGAAGTTTTTCCTCATATTTATGTGGAACCTCCTGTGTTCCAGCTTGCACCCATTGCCCCTTGTCCTGTCAAGGGATGTCACTGAGAAGAGCCTGGCTCCATCCTCATGACACTTGCCCTTGACATATTTATAAACATTAATGAGGTCACCCCTCAGTCTCCTCTTCTCTAAGCTAAAGAGACCCAGCTCCCTCAGCCTCTCCTCATAAGGGAGATGTTCCACTCCCTTAATCATCTTCGCGGCTCTGCGCTGGACTCTCTCTAGCAGTTCCCTGTCCTTCTTGAACTGAGGGGCCCAGAACTGGACACAATATTCCAGATGCGGCCTCACCAGGGAAGAGTAGAGGGGGAGGAGAACCTCTCTCGACCTGCTAACCACACCCCTTCTAATACACCCCAGGATGCCATTGGCCTTCTTGGCCACAAGGGCACATTGCTGGCTCATGGTCATCCTGCTGTCCACTAGGACCCCCAGGTCCCTTTCCCCTACGCTGCTCTCCAACAGGTCTGCCCCCAACTTGTACTGGTACATGGGGTTGTTCTTGCCCAGATGCAGGACTCTACACTTGCCCTTGTTATATTTCATTAAATTTCTCCCCGCCCAACTCTCCAGCCTGTCCAGGTCTCTCTGAATGGCTGCGCAGCCTTCCGGTGTGTCAGCCACTCCTCCCAGTTTGGTGTCATCAGCAAACTTGCTGACAGCGCACTCTATTCCCTCATCCAAGTCATTAGTGAATATATTGAATAGTACTGGTCCCAGTACCGACCCTTGAGGGACTCCGCTAGACACAGGCCTCCAACTGGACTCTGTCCCATTGACCACCACTCTCTGGCTTCTTTCCTTCAGCCAGTTCACAATCCACCTCACTACCCGATCATCCAGACCACACTTCCTCAGTTTAGCTGCGAGGATGCTGTGGGAGACCGTGTCAAATGCTTTACTGAAATCAAGATAGACCACATCCACAGCTTTACCATCATGTATCCACCTGGTTACATCCTCATAAAAGGCTGTCAAGTTGGTTAAGCATGACTTCCCCTTGGTGAAGCCATGCTGAGTGCCCCTAATGATCGCCCTATCCTTGATGTGCCTAGAGACAGCACCAAGGACAAGTTGTTCCATCACCTTTCCGGGGATGGAGGTGAGGCTGACCGGTCTATAGACCGGTCAGAAGTGGAGTTTAATGAGAAAGTAGGACAGGCTGCACTGATGAGGCACAGGGCACTGCCAGACAAATGTACTGACTGGCCCCATTTTACATGCGAGCAGCCCTTTTTATCCCATTTTCCTCTATTTTCCTACACTTGTTGCTCCTACACCAAATTACCCTGATCCCTTCCTGTCCCTGTCTTTGGTTCCTGCCTTAAACATCCCATCATACGTCCTGTACGATCCCAAAATGCTCTCCCCTGGCATCCCACAAGGAGCCCCGTAGTCCGTGGCAATCCTCTCTCAATCTGTGAGGTGCCCCACGGAGACCCTCTGTGTTTTCTCATCATGGTGGGTCTCATTCTGCCCATGGGGCTGATCACCCCTGTGATGGATCAGGGCAGGATCTCAGGCTCATTCCTCTGACTGGGGTATCGAGGGCTCCTCCACTTGCCCTTGTGCCTCGGAGCTCCTCTGTGTTTGTGGACATGAGCCCCTGATCATATAACCTACCAAAAAATCCTGGCAGAGTCTGTCCCCAAGCAGCTGGTCGCTTCTCCCCTATTCCCAGCTTGCTCTCTAGGAATATTTCTGTAGTAATACTGGTATTACTGCATAAAGTTATCAACTAGTCTCAGGTTATCCTATGTACACCGTAAAATGCAGACCCATCCTCACACTCTAAGTAAGGAGAGAGAGGTTAGGGACGGAGCAACACTGAATTGTCAGGGGAAACACAGCAGAACAGTGTCACAGAAAACATGGAATTTAGGACACTTGAATCTTCATTATTGTCTCCGTCTGTAATCTCCCTGACTCCTTTCTGAGTTTATTTATATGAACCTGAAAGGCATTTGTGTTGCTTAGAAAAATTCCTTTTTTAATTTCTGGCAAAATTAGCTATAGCAATTGAAACCATATTTTTAATCTTTGTCTTTGTATCAAAAACTTGGACAACAAAGTTTGTTTGCTGCAGGTGCAAAATTATTTTCTTTCTTCACTTTCTGTTTTACTGTGAAAGAGATGAAAGCAAAAGAGATCTGTGTAGACAAACCATCCCCTTGGGTCTGGGCACTCACACCTGATGGAGGCAGAACAGAAACCCATAGGGTCTATTCAGAGGGGAAAATCAAAGTTACTCAAGGGGTTTTATTTTATTTTTTTTCCATACAGCTGATTCTTTTCTTTTCTGTTTGTCAGGATGTCATGGTCGGGGATATACGCCTTTCTAAAAGACTAAAATTATTCTACACAGCAGCCTCAAACATAAAAGCATTTCAGACACTTTCAAGGGACCAAGTCCTGCTATAGCAGACAGGCACATTATTTCAGTGGGGAGAGGAGTAAATCAGGAAGCAATGAAGGCAGGTACCTTTTTACTGATAGCTAGGCCTGAATTTGGGCCCTGCCTCGTGATTAATCCGAATAATTAGACTTCTTGGACTAGCTTCTGACACCATGCACCATCTTACGTCCATTGCATAGCATTCCCACCACTTTAAATGTCTGCAGTGGAAAGAAGCCACCATAAACTCCTCTCATAAACTGTGTTAGAATGAGATGAATTGCACTTGGGAACTGAAAAGGGAAATACTCAGTATGTACGAAATTAGAATGACAACCTCATATATGCACATACGCATTTACAGAGATAAATGCCACCTCTTCTGTCTATGCCTACAAGCCCTCCTGGAACAAGCATCCTCCAGCAAGTTTGGTTTAGCTCTTATATATAGCATGTGCAGAAAGTTTAGTAACAAAGAGGTCAGAAGTGACTACAAATAGATCCTTAAACTGCCTATCAGCTCTTTCTGCCATTCACACAAATGACTGATTTCTTTGACAGTATGTATCACCCATACTTTGTAGCTGTGATGCCCCCAAAGGGCTAAGTAGAAGACCTCCAAATCTGAGAATACCTTTCCTGTTTTAGTGCTGGTGGTGTGGTATGCCCACGTGGCCTAACAGAAGCAGGTTCTGCTGTAAAAGAAATCTGTGGCCCTCTTCAGTGGAGGTTAAGTGTTGGTGCATGCACTCTTACTTTGCGCAAACTGTGAAGTAAACATTAGCTTAAAATAACTTAATAGTTATTAAGCTGCAATAACTTGATAAATTTTGATTGTGTCTATACCCAATACACGTGTGCTTTAACTGCAGCAGGATATATAGTCTAATTTTATTATTCATGGACCTTTGTGTTTATCTCCCCAAAACTCCTAGCTTGTTACTAACTGTTTCTTAAACTAACTAATTTGCTAGTGCATAGTCAGACTACAAGCGGCTTTAAGAAAAGTAACAAAGCATATTCTGTAAACTCAACAGAATGAAAGAGCCAGTTATTGGCCTATTGCAGGCAAATTTTTATTGTGTACTTGTGGCAAATAAAGCTGGTAGGAGTAGGTCTGACACACCCTATGTAATCAAAGCGCCCTAGAGTCAAACTCCTGGTTTCAGGTGAAACTGTTTTCTTCCCAGTTGTTATTCACAGGTGACTGGTAAACTTGATTTTCAGTGGCACTAGAGTCTTCTCCTTGGTCACTTTTTGTCTTCTGCTGTGGGTTTCACAATGCTTTTCAACTACGGGACTAGGTAGACTTGCGAAATTCTTAGAAAATTGAAAGCTGCATAAAGGAGCCTGTGAAGGCGTTGAGCAGCTCTGTGAGGCACTGAAAGATAGCTGAGTGTGCTTATTCACCGGGGTTTCAGGGTAGAGGCAAGACCAATAAAATCTTCTAAACCTCAGCTTTGTGATGAAGATAAAAATTTAGGGTTATTTTTAGTTCTTGACTGCTCTCTTATTCTACAGAAATTATTTAAATGCTTCAGATCTAGGGTTTAAAAACATAATGCTGTATTGTATTGAATACCCTTTAACTGTCCTCGTCAATACCATGGCGTTTCTCTTTTCTCTTCTTCAAAATATGAATTATTTGTCTATTTTCCTTCAGATCATCGCAGAAGTGGCTCTGATGCTGCCTTCCCGGTAATGTTCAGACCTCAGCCCCAACTACGGCCACTTGAAGCAAAGCACCGCCAGGAAGAGCAGATTCCAATGGCACGCTTGGATAGACGAGCGGGCCCATCCGATCTGTCTGGTCGAAGAGGAAATTCAATCAGCCAGCATCGTTTCACCAGAGCAGGCAATCCAGCTCTAGTGCCAAAGTCTCGATTCACTGTAGGAGAAGTAGAGGGGTATGAGTCAGAAGAAGAGACAGAAACGATGGCACCAGCCAGGCCATTAGACATATGAGGAGCAGAGAATAGTGATGTTTGCATCTCTAGGGTCCTTTGTACACTGCTCCAGAGAAAATAACAAAGCTTTTGTACGAACCAAACCACAATTTTCCTTTTGAGATCAGTGCACTCATTCTTGTATCACTTTCAAGTGCTGTATCAAGGTACTTAGTGACTCAGAGAAGACTCAAATTCTTATATGTTTATATCAAGCTCTCTTTCCAACAGAACACTGCAGAGAAGAGGGGAACGTGATCTTTGCAGAGGTTTGGACATGGATTTAAATGACAATAGTTGGGCACATGCAATGCTATGGATGGAAGCTGATATTGCCGCCTTCTGTTCTATACTATGGCCTAAATCCAGAAGAAAGAAACACCAAAGGACACGCTTGACACGTGAGTGTCCAGATTGGTAACTTCAACCAACTGTCTAGGGCTTTTGACCTCAGAGTAGTTGAGATATTCCAGGAAAGATTTAAAAAAAAAAAGCATTTTTAGGGCACCTAAATGTCACTGAAGATGCCTAAAGGGGTACTTAAGTCAAAAGGATTCTTGAGTGGACACTTTCAGCACTTGGGAATCTCTTGGCATCTCAGGTTTCGGCCGTGCAAAAGTGCCTAAAGTCAGTTGCTGTGATGGTCCATAACTCCTGCTACTTCCTATCTCCCACCTACAGTTGTTTTGGACAAGCACTGCAGATAGGGAGCCAGAAACAGGGACAAAAGGTAAAGGGACTCTAACTGTAGCCTGCTGGCTAGCATGAAAAAAGGGCCCTGCGCTTTGCTCCCAGGTTTTTGTGGGGTGTCTGCCTGTATGTTTTACAAAGAAGCATTTGCTAAAAAAGAACAGAAAGAACCAAGGGGTCATGCACGGAGCCTGTGACATCCCAGCCTTCCTACTGAGCTCCCTTCCAAATGGCTCTGTGTGACCACGCTCTGGTCTCAATGGTGGGTCTCCCTAGTGGCAGGGGTACCAAAAAGCCATGGTCTTGAGTCATTTTGGGTGAAGTCTAAAATCCCAGATACACTATTCCTCTGATGGAGCTCTTTTCTGCAAAATGGATGCAGCTTTGCCACTGTCATCTGTGTCTTGAAACTGTAGGTGAGCTGGTTTTATCCAAAGGGATGTTTTGAGACCAAAAGTCCATAAACCCACCCTTATAGCTGCACTGAACTCACATCTACAGCTGAGAAATGCACCAAGTTCAGTCATGCTTCCTTCAAGTTTCCCTCTCTCTCTTCTATTCAGAGCTTCCTTATTTGCCCAGCTCAAGGTCTGTAAATGCTACCGTAAGAGTCAGAGACATAAGAATTAGAGATAGCAGTGCCAACTTTATGTTTCTCTTTTTTATATTACTGTTAAGTGCTTGGATGTCCTGATCCAGAAAAAAACTTTTAAGTGTAAGTTATGACTTCACATTTCTTACAGTGGATTTCTGATTCAAGACAGGTAGCATCTAAACTAACAAATTTGAAAAGCGCCACGAGAGGAAAAAATAGAAGCCCTTTTTCCCCTTTTCTCATGTTTGCAGCTTTTATGTTTAGCAGGTCATAATGAATCATCTGTACTGAAATTGTACAAAGCTTTATGAAACTTAAGTTCTGTTTGCATTTCCTCATTGTGTCAGAGAAATTATACAACTTCCTTTTATGAAAGCAGTGGTACGTTATTAAAAGCGGGTAGGATTTGGCTTTTGTACCGACACTGAATAAGCAGTGAAATACAGTTCTGTACCTGAAAATCAACAAATAAACCCAGCTCCACCAAAAGAGGAAGTGCTCCATGTATTTTTTAAATAAAAGCCTTGTGCCAGATCACAATCCTATAGCAAGTTATATTGACATGTCATAAATCTCAATGAAAACATTATTTTAAGAAAAAGAGTTATACAAAATCAGGTTTTACATTGCACTGTGAGGTACCCAGTTGCCCTATGAAATTTAATTAAGGGCAAAACTAGTGCCCACGTGACGTGGTCCTTACGCCACAGAGCTGACATAGGCGCATGGAGTGGGGTGACAGAGGTGTGGGACCTGCTTCTGCATTGCAGAGTCAGGAGGGGGCGGGATCTCCAAAACGGGCTGGTGGGTGATGCGAACCGGAGGCAATCCTTGAGGACAGAGATGAAGGGAAAGCAGAAACCTGAGAGGAAGGTGAAGAAGGGATAGAGTCTCTTCTTCAAGGGGAGGCACAGGAGAGAGATTCAACAGAAGAATTACTGTGAGCTGCAAATTCAGCATTTCCTCTTTAAGAAGATTTAATCAACATGTTGTCTGGGGGAACTGGACAGACACCAACTGTGTGAGATGAGGAAGGTTAATGGGATGTCTGGAGTGGCATGGAAAGGAACTAGACATACAACATGAAAAAGAAGAGTCTGTGCAATTTGGTCAGGATATGTTTGAAAGGCATGCTTAAAATTGACTCCTAAATTCTTTATTAAATATTATAAAAGTTGTGGAGCATATATATAGTTACCCATCGTAGGTAGGGAGCAAAGCGTTCAATTTCTAATGACCATTTATATTAGACCTAGAGAAAAATAATTAAGTGTTTTTAAAATACAAATAAAACTAGTGCATAGCTGGAGTCAAATCTTCCTCTTTTGGTTCATTCCTAATCTTTCCTCTGACAAAATCAGTAAGCCAGATCTTCAGAGAGTATAAAGCTATAGAGCATCTCAAAGTTAATAGAGCTCTCCCAGCTTTTGCAGTCTGGCCCCCAAACTTGTAAAATCTATTTTTAGTTTTCTTTCCTAGCAATTAGAAAATAGGACTGGAAGAAAATTTCTTTCTGTGCCATTAGTTGCTGTTAATGGTTTTGCTGACCATTAGCCAAGAAGCAATGCTGCAGATGCCCATATAAAATGTGTTCTAATATATAAAGTTTCACTGTTTATTTGTTTTCATGGGTATTTCATACTTGTGGACAAGAATTCTCCTTAAAGAAGCACATTGCTTATGTTTTAAATAGTAATAACTACAGCAATGTTGCACTACAAATAACTTACTCTGTGTCTATAGGCTCTCAGGCTTGGTCCATAAAGAAAACTGAAGTGGTTTAGGGCATGAATTTAAATCCACTGCTGGTGGATTTAAGTCCTCATGTGTGTGGGCATTCTTAAACTCCTTAACCTGGGTCACATCCAAGAAACTTGTGCTGATAATTTGCAAAAGTAAGTTAATTCAAGATCTTTTTTTAGACTGGTACAGTATTATTTACTGGGGAATTTAAACTATATGCTGATTTAAGGTGAATTGGCACAGGAAACTCATGCCCAGAAGGTGAAGAATTATTACTCAAAATCCAGACAGGAAATAGGAACTCAGGGAATTAAGATTATTTCCTCAGGGCAGGAGGATAGTGCAGGACAGGTGAGTTTCAGGAAGGAAAAATAATGAATAGCCTGTACCTTCGACAGTAGAGAAAATATGAGATACACTTGAACAGAACTTGCTAACCAAAGAGAAAAATAAGACAATAGTAAGAACAGTCATAATGAGAAAATATTTTAATAGTAAAAGCAACAATGGTCAAACAGAATACTGCAGAAAGAGGGAAGGAGTTATCAAGGTCATTAGTACATTGTGAACAACTGGCAATACTTTCTTATTTATTGCACGGTGTGATTAACTGTTAGATCCTGTTGTTCTTGCTGCAGCTGTTACTCTCCAACTAACATCCCAGGCAAGTAGGAATGTCTAGTAAAAGGAGAATCTCTTCCTCAGAGAGTTTACCATCAAGGACACAGCAGTGAGAGGAGCGCGGGCAATCAGGACACCATAGGAGCTAGTGCAGGGAGCGCCAGGCTGTGACCTCCAGAAATGCCATTTGACAGAGTGCACGGAAAGAAGGCATTGCTGCGGTCCCTCTTTCAGGGGGAATGGTGTCCACTGGGAATGTCTGCAACTGCGTAGTCAGGGCTGCCACTGCCGACTGTACGGCACCCAGGGAAACAGCATACTGGCTATGTGATAAGGCCAGCAAGCAGGGCAGGGCAGGATGCTGTGAAGGACCTAAAAGCAGTTTGTGTGTCACACTAGGGGAGGACATTGGCAAAGGAGTGCAGAAGCAGGGGGATAATTCACCTCATAGTATGGCTCGAAACTCAAGTGAGTGGAGCAGACGTGTGTCTATCAAAGCCAGAGAGGAGACGCTGTAATAGTTGGAAAAGAATCCCTGCCCTGGCGGGAGCTCTAGATGGACTGGTTTACTGCTCTGTGTCTGGGCCAAGAAAGTAGGCCAACTTAAAAGACAAAAGTTAGTTCAGATGTGCTTAGAGCAATTAAGGAAGGTTATATGAGATTTAGAAAATCTGATGGGGGTTTCAGGCTGGAGAGACTGGTAGAGAAGGAGTAACCATGACCATGTTCAGCATGAGAAGGATAGATTAATCCATATTTATGAGCGAGGTAGTCAGAGAAAGAGGACCAGTGATATCTGCAGGGGAAATAATCAAATTACTATGGATGAAAAGCTTGATTTTTACATACCAGAAGATGAAAATACTCATGAAATGATTCTTATTTTCTTGCTGGCATGTTGGTATTGAGAACTGACACTTTCAAGGCTTTTCCTGCAGCCATTAGACTCTGAAAACTCACGTTGTATTGTCATGTATGAATGGAATCTACTCTTTAAAAGCCTGTGGGAGACTCCGGAAAATATAACAAATATTTCCAAGCTTCTTTTCTTCATAATTTTTTCATATACTTCTTCTAATTTTCTATGTACATATATGGATAAAACACAAACATTAAGAGTGGAAAAACAGATTACCTTATCTTTATATTTTGTTTGCTTTTTAGGTAGGACAATTACGTTTATTGTTTTGCCAAACTCACTGTACTTAAGAACCTTAAAAATAGAGGTGCAAGGTAACATGAGTAATATTCTGAACCAGTTAAGAGGACTAGAAATCTATTGAGCTAAGTTGCCTAATTTATTTCCTTTTGAGAATCTGTCTCAAAAGTAATCACAAGTGAAACTCTTTTTCTTTCCTGCTTTGGTTTCACAAGTGTGAATTTTCAAAAGTTAATATCGGTTCTTTTTTATTTCTAGTCCGCTCTTCCTCCTTGAAAAATTCGAGATTCTGCTACCTTCCAATTATAAGAAATGAGACATGGACTGAAGAAAACAATGCCATGCTCTGATTTTCAGTTTTCTTTCTTTGGCAGGGCAGATTTCAGCCACACCATAGCGAACAGCTGGTCAGGAGCAGACACTCAAACTGAACATCATCCCTGACTTTTTCTGCTGTGGGATCAAGCTAGGAAAAAAATAAATATCTGTCAAGAATAGCCACAGTGAGCTAGGGGTACAGTCATTACTGTACATTAGTCACCTGCAACATCATTTTTGCACATGCAAACACAGGTCAGATCATTACAAATCGTCTCAGTGCTTTCCCATCAGTAACTTATTCCACTAAACACAAAATTATCATAAAAGAGGCTTGAAGTTAAATGGCTTTTATTGCTGGCATGTATGTCAGGTATTAATTTAGACTCATTAGTTGGTACTGGGCCTAACACCATTTTCGCCTTGCTCTAATGTATTATCAGCAGTGATAAGGGGTGAAAATAATGGTTATGCACAAATGCCAAAATGAAAAGGCTCTTATTTTTTTAAGATATCTTGGAATAAAACTTATAGTCCTCTAGCTAACTTTATTCATGACTTTCTTTAAGGGCAAATTTCCCATCACAGAAGCTTGCACTGGGTGAGAAAACAATATATAAATGAAAGTCACCTGCCCAAATATAGTCAGCTTCAATATTACACGATGATTAACATTGATAATACTTGCAGTGGTGCACAGTGTCTTCCAGGTGGTGTGTGCACACAAGGCTCAGACTGTTCAGAGGCAAGGCATCCTGAGAATTATGCCAGTGTTAAAACCCTATGTGAAAGGTGGAGAAACTTGCACAAAGCAAATGAGCCGTGTGTACACGTAGCACAGGAACAGTGCCAGGAACTGAACATGAGACCCTGGTTCCTTGACCCCGTGTCTCCCTTTACTTCTCTTAGGCTTTCAGGTGACTGAAACCTGCAGAAAGGAACAAAAGAACAGGCTGAAACTGTTCCTCCACCTCTTACCACAAAAAAAAGGAACGATCTGCACAGAACTTACATTGTTTGTGCACTGCTTCAAGCCAGGCATAAGGACTTGCTGTTTACAAACACTCAGTGTCCTAAAAGACATCATAAAAGTTTGCCATATTGAAGATATACCTATAAAATATATGTAAAGTAAAAAAGATGTATTAACTTGTTTTTCCCTCATACATTCACTGTTGTTCCTTTCAAAAAACTACATAAGTTCTGCATATTTTGCATAGTTACAAAGACTTGGTAACATTGAAGGGGCTTGTAAGAAGTGAAGATACTAAGCTAAATCCATGTTTTCCTTGGAACCTGCAACAAAAACTCTTGGAAGTTGCTTCTCCTCCATTTTGTTCTGTTGAGGATAGAAGGCTATAGGTCTTTGGCACAGGTGTTAGACCTAGAACAAATCTCTTCAGCTTTCTACGCCTCCGTTTTCCCACAGGTACAATAGGGATAAAGACTCTCAGAGCTAAGTCATCACAGGTGCCTCAAACCATCTGAGTTGCCAGATTTGGCACAGGAGCCATAGGAGCCCTTTGTTCCCTGGATCAGCAACTGGAAGCCAGGGAGGTCCCCTGGGGCACTTTTACAGCAGCTGGACTGCATCCCTGGGGCTGGAGTCGATGGGGATCTGCACAAGGCAGCCAATGGCACAAATCAGTTGAGCACATGTGGATGGCTACCTTGCAGTGATCTGATGAACAGCTTATACTCCAGTGGGAGCTCAGACACCTACCCCACATGTAGGCACCTTCATGGTGAACATCTAAATGCAGCTTACTGAGTCTGAAGTGAATTCCGCTGTCCTCATCCTTTAAGCAATTTTGGCACCTACGAATGAAAAACATCTTTTCAAAGCTAGGCATTATGACTGCTTTAGCTTTGAGATTAATCTTCTTTTCTTCCTCAATAAACTAAGCTACTTCTGCATATACATGTAAAAAAGGTAATATATATATATATTTTTAACAGTGTCTCACTGTGTACAACTCCTATATTCTGTTTGTTTCTAAAGGACTCTGTCTGCAAGTGTATTTGGCTCAATCTGCTGTAATGGGTTTAGGAATAGAAAATTGCAAAGCTCCCATTACTGCTGGCTCAAATGGACCCTTTGGCTTGAATTCCTCTTAATGATACATATCGCAAAATCTTTCCCCATCATTTTCATAAGTATGCAAACATAGATTCAAATGATGTGATGACTGCTGACAAATTTTTTAATCAAGACTTAGCAATTTGAAGGAGCTCTTTAAGGAGCTTTTTTCTTATTTTTCCCTAATGCAAAAATGCCTGACACTGATTTACCAAGCACTGCAGAGCAGATCTAACAGCCAGTGACAAGACCAAATTTACAAGTCTTGTTCCAAGGTAATGAAAAGAAAGAAAGATAGATGTAGCGACAAAGCTCGAAACATCACTATAAACACGTCTGCATGAATTAAGTTCCAAAGCTCAAAAGACCTCTCTTTATTTTTATTTTTTTAATATTATTATTATTTTTTTTATTTTTTTTTTTCTCAGCCTCCCACTATGTGTAAATTTTTCTGTACCAGTCTCTAATGAATAAACTAAAACTCTGATCGATGAGAGCATGTTCTTCTGCTTTATCTGCTGGAAGAGACATGATTTCATCGAAGAGGAAAAGAGCTGCAGTGACCTCTGTTGATGGAATTAAGCAATGTATTTAAAGAGCCAAAAAGGAGAGGTGACACCTTCAAATCCTCTGCTAGGATTAAATAGGACCAAAAGTAAACTGTGCAAAGAGGGAGCAGCTTTCAGACTGCATATGAAAACGACTATTTCCCAACACCCACTGAAGTTAGAACCCTTATGAGGACAGTTGCCTTTTTAAAATAATTTTTAGACAATTTGTTCCTTTTTAATGTGGAATTAAAAACTATGTGCATGACGATAGAGGACATAAGACACTAGGGGAGATGTGGTTTCTTGAAGTGCTATACTGCATTCCAGGAGTTTATATCTCCAAAGGAAAACATCATGCCTGCATGTATTACGTGATCTGAACTTGGTGACCAGTTCCCTGTGCCAGCCTGACACACGGTATTCTTGAAGTTTTGAGGCAAAGAAGCTTTCCAGTTGGCAGGCTGCCTGTGGCAGAGAGAAGTATCTAGGAACTGTCATGCTTTTATGACCAAGAATTTGGAACATGTCTTTGTGGGCTAGTTCTGATCCAGGAAAATAATTAAACACATAAATACCCACAAGGATCTGGACCTTAATACTTAACTTCAAGGTTGGGAGTAGTATTAGTAAAGCCAAGCATTTAAGGATTGATTCTGTACAATTAAAGCTATTGAAATCAATAAAAAAAAAATCCATTAAGAGCTAAGTAGCTTGGGGAAATCGGGATATTATGTCCTTATTTTTTTTCAGACTTGTACTTTTGCTAAGAACTACTCAGTATTAAACAGAGGCGTAAATGAGGGTCAGGGCTTCGTACAGTTATTTTATGTTTCTGAGCTGTCCAGTACACAATTGGTACTCACACTGTTTGGCTTCTTTAGGAGCCACAGCAATACAGATTGGTGTATTTTTCCTCCTATGTCTGGTGTTACGGCAGGTCTGACTGTGATCACAAAGCTGGGAGTTTTCCCAGTTCAGTTATTTTAATTTGTTAATGCCTCCATCAGAGCCTGAGAAGTTTTATTTTTAGTATACTTTCCAGAACCACTGCTGTCCCTCTGATCCTAAAATGTCCTTCTCGCAAGAGACAAATGGATAGTGGTAATGAAACTTTATTAGTATCCACTATGGTATCCTCATTCAGGCTTTGTAGAAAATAATTTCTGCAAGTGTAACGAGGGAAAAAACCCAAGTTCATCCTGGTTTTAATAAAAAGTACGAAGAGCTGTACATGAAGCAATATCTTATTTTGATATAGATAAAATCAGAAAATGAAATAATAGATCAGTGCACTATGATATAATTAACTAGATATTAGAGGTGTACTTGCTCTGCCAATCTAAGAACATCAAGATACACAAAATGTAAAGCATTAAAATAAAACTGGGTTTGCAATGTTACAGATGCCGTAAATGTTATGGCATCTTACACAAATTTCACAATAAAGACAAATATTATAGCTACCTATTTGAGAACTTCATGCTGTCATGCATGAAGGAAGTATTGATGCATCTTTCATCATTAATTAATGATCCTGGCGAAGATCTTCATTGAATTCTGGGAAATTATGTCTGTTTTTTTTCACTCTGCATGAGTCTGACAAATTTTTGTGGAGAGTGGTCAGAATGGGAAGTACAGGTGGGTGGTAGTTTGGATCAAAGATTTCTTTGCCTCAATATATTTAGCATCCTACACAAAGACCTCTACATGTTAAAGGTCTCCAGTTACCCACTCACTCTTCTAAAGATAACCCAAGAAAAGGCTCTATTCCTGGGAGAGTTTATACATTAAGTAAATTAATTCTATGTTAGAATAGCACATAGAACCATTCTGTATAAAGAATAATTATTTCCTGCTGAGCTTACCTTGTGATAGGACAATTATTTTTTTTAGGTTGCTTGACATAATTCTAAAATGAACATTTGTAATATTGCATATAGCTACAACTTTTGCACTGAAGGCTGAAATCACCCATGCTCTGATATCTGTGTTAAAGCTGAGCCCCATTTCCATGTGTATTAGCTTTGCTACCTCAGGTATGGTTTAGGAAGCAGGTTGACTCAAAAGGAATCAAAATATCTTATTGCCATTTTTCTACTGTGCATTCTTATTACCCAACACTTTATACAGGCTTTATAATTTAGTTCTTTTCCAGTTCAATATCACAGTGCATTTATGAACAAGTTCCTGAGTGGTTATTTATGTACCAGCCTTCAGAGGTCAGTTCTTTTGGCTTATCTTATAGAAGAGAAAGGAAAAAGTCAGCAGTCATCTTTTTTTACATCTGGAAAAGTATCTTTTTTCATACAATTATAACTAACTGACAGGAATTTGCTCAAAGTTAAAGAATATCTTTGGACGAAGATTAAAAATGGAAAATTACATCTTCAAAGATGTACTTTTCTTTAAATTACTAGTATGTGAAAACTGTTTTGGAACTTTAATTGCTGCTACAGACTTACTACAAAATAAACTTTGCAATAAACCCTGGCTGATCCTTATCTATAACCAAAAATCTGCACACTGGCAAGAGCATAATGTAGGGTGAAATCATATTTGGATTTGGATTTTTTTGCAACTGAGTTCAACAAGGCAGGATTTTCTCTTTCAAGCAGCGTCAAACTTCTCTGTGTATGTGGAGATTATCTGGATTCTGCAATAATTGCTGGTTGGGTCAATTGCTTGATTTTTTACAGTGAGGAGACTTACATACTTTCTGGTTTTGGCCTCACACAGAAGCATTTGGGCATGATTTCTCAGGGTAAACTGGACAGTCCAAACCCAGAGTTCGAGTGACCTCTTGAGTTAGAAGCCAACATCTCTGCCCAGTGCCAGCTCTGAACCCTAACAATTATGCCTGTTTCCAAAAACTGCATCTGAACCTGCCATTCTTTTGACCATTGTGATTTTTGCAATTTGCATCTCTCTGTTTGCATCTCTCATCCTCTTTTAGCATGCTGCAGGTGGGACAAACCTGAGGCCCAATCCCAGGCTTCATCAAAATCTCCCAAGTAGCAACCACTGCAAAGTTGATAGGTAAAATCCCTTCTCATCACAGAATCACAGAAGGGTTGAGAAGGGACCTCTGGAGGTCATTTAGTCCAACCCCTCATCCATGGCTCCTTTCCCCTCTTGTGAGTAGTCACTTGAAGAAGACCTGGGCAATGCATGCAGTCTCTTAGCAATGGCCAAAACCCATATTCCATCACATCACTGTAAGAAAAAATCATGAAAAGAGGTCCATGCAGTGAACAATGAGGGAGGAGGCACCTTGCACAGCTTTGCCTGTGATTTTAATAGCAGCAGCAGAACAAATGAGGGGTTGGAATCCACCACATCTGGCTTCAGATGTGTGTGCCAGCCTATCAACCCAGGGCTCCTTTCATGCTCAACTGTAAAAGGCAGCATCTATAAGCAGTGATTGATGGACCTGTACTGGGAAGCAACAAGCAGACCCTTTTGAAGTGCCTGCTGCTTTCCAGGAGCCCTAAATAGAGCCCAGGGTGACAAGCTGGGACATAGATGCCATTGCTAAAGGACAGATGAGCCACTCTGAAAATAAAGTTATGGCTACCTCTTACTGAGGAGTTGAAGGGGTTTTAACAGATTTTGGTCCTTCTATGAGCAGCATCTGTACACATTTTATATGATGTTAGGGCTGAACGTGTGAGCACTTGTTAAAAGCGTGCTGATACTTTTTACTGTAGTTCTGTACCCAGATACTTGCATTAGCTCTAAAAAAGCAACTTCCAGAACCACAACAGCTGTATCACATCCGTATCACGAGCCCTGTGCCCAAGTTCATCTAACCAGCCCAGCTATTTTGCCCTAAGAACGTATCTGTCCACGTGTGTATTGTCCTAAGCTAGTCTGGGAATCCCACTGCCAGGGCTGGACTACACGTAGTATCAAAAATTTGTTAATCCCTTGCTGCTGGACTTCATGCAGCTTCAAGTTTTAAGGCATTCGACTTCTACAATAGAAAACGCAGGTCAGACTGATGCCTCTTTCCCCTCTGAGGTTTTTCAGATAACTAGCTGCTCTGGTTTATTTCAAACACTGTGGGATGGTTTTTGCTGCCATTATAGGACTGGCACCAACATGCTGGTCTAGCTGAGATGAGAACCAAACTGCTTATGTGACAAACTTACTTCACCACAAGACAAGCAGAGGTTGATTGCACAGGACAGATATTCAGCCTCTGCTCCTCTCCTCAGAACTGACTTTATAACTTCCCTGGCATTTTCCAAGGTACCTGCAAATGGAAAAGGGGATTTACTTATCTCTGAGTATCAGGAGATGATAACCCCTTTTGCCAATTCTGTTAGAAATTTTGCTAATTCTATTTTTTGGCAGTACATTTCTTCCTCAGGAGGTATAGATGGAGTTCCACGCAGGAGGAGTTAAAAAAAGTACTGGTAGTTAACGACTATGAACATAATTGCTCCACCCTTTTTTTTTCCGTGATGTAATGTTCCAAGAAAGAGTGTTGCACAAGAAAGCAATCAGAGGCAGGTTAAAATACAAGGAAATGGATATAATTTTCTCAATAAAGTAATGCTATCCTGACATGGCTTCTGTGAGTAGACTTGTTTGTTGTAGGCATCGGAAAGCACTTTACCATTCCTCCGCACTTTCCTGCTATGCTTATTAAAATGGTTTTCTTGAGGGTTTTTTTTTTTTATTTTTTTTTGTTGTTTTTTTTCCCCTGTGCAGCCTTTTCTCTGATTAAAAGGTATGATCACATTTTGATCCTCATATGTAATTGTGGGACCAAATCCTATTGCTTTTTTTTTATAACTTGTAAATCCTTGGGATTAAGTTGGGAACTCTAACATTTAAGTATCTATGCCTAGCTATAAAAATTTAAAAACAGAGGAGCAGATTCCAGTTGCAACATCTGCATTCATGAAGAAAGGGAGAAATAATTTGAAATGTAGGACTGTTGATCAGAGCTAATTATATGGAGGATATATGAAATATAAATAATATTATACACATATATATGTGTGTGTGTTTGTGTGTAAATATATAGATATGGATATAAAACACCTATATCTATATATAAGAGGAAAAGAGGCTGGCTGTTAGATCATGCAGAAGCAGTAAATTTGTTCTCTACTGAACCATTAGTATTCTAGTATAATCAAACCCAGAATATAGGTAGATACAGAGGGTATGGGAGTCAAAGTGATACTGATGATCACCAAAGGATTGTGACCACTGAAAATGTTCATCAGATCTTTCCAGTGGTGTAAGTTACACGTCTTGCATTTTAAAAGTTTATCAAATGCTGTTAAAGTTAACTGAAGTCATTTCACTGAGAGAAAGAAAATTTGCCATCTTTCTTATGGTGCCAATGTGTCCAGTTTGTTCCTATAGCAGCCAGCAACCATTAGTTTGTTAGCAACAGTTTCCACTCATCTGGAAGCTTTCCGATGAAGTGTCCACATTTTCCATTCCTGAAAGCTCTTGTATCCATCTTCCCAACTTAAAACGCCATTAAAATTCTTTGAAAAGTTTTACAATATTAGTAGTTCACAGAATTCACAGTAATACTTTTCATTTTTTATTTGGAAAGCTCTGAAAATCAAAATGTTGTGCATTTTTCTTTACACTCTTTTGGAAGGTTAAATGAGGCATGGGGTTCAACCATATAATCTCTGAGATCAAGAGAAATCTCTTTCTATAAAACAAAGGATTTTGATGCTTGGCTGCTGCTCATTCTAACCACTGTAACATTGAATATTTTAGGCTGAGGCTCTGTTAACCCCACATACTGGTGCTATTCCACTTCAGAAGGGCTAAAAAACAGGCTGCAGGTTAGGGAGGGTTTCGTGTATAGCTAAATGCTGTACCCTTTATCTCTGGAGTGGAGTGGCAGAGTTTAACAGCTGTAGTCCTTTTGACTCTATGGTGTCTACAGGGAACTTCGAACCAAAGGTTTTCTTTTAACTCTCACAACCTCCCTGACTATATTCTCCCAAATATGCTTTATCTTTATGCAGCAATGTGGAGGGTGGACTTTCCCATGATATTTCTTCTTGAATGAATGAATGATTTTCATTAATTTCTTACCTGATTGTTCTGTGCCAAGTTTCCCAAGGACAGGATTATGTGAAGAGGTGAGGAAGGTTTATTTTTACACATGACTTTGGAAAACAATGAACTGGACTAACTGTTACTGAAAACAAGCCATATATAACATTCTGTGTAAAATTTAAAGCCAAACTTTCACCAAGTCAAGTGGAAAACCTACATTCACAACAGCTGTCTACTGATCACAAAGCCAAGCAACTGAGATCAAGAGTTAAAGATTCTGCAAGGGTTTATCAACCTTCTGCAGTGAAAATATGGTGACATAAGAGATGCAAGCAATGGATAATTAACTTCAGTGTGTAGGCTTGTAAAGAGAAATAAGATATAAGGAAAATTTGGGACAGATAAGCAAAACATAAACGCAAGCCACTGAAAGGAAGTGAGAGACCATCAACTCCTGAAATGTGTATTTCTGAACCCTAACAAAGTTATACATAGTGTATAGAAAATATTACCTACTCTAGGTTTCTTCTTTTTCTAGATAACATATGCTCACTATTTAACCCCTGTGTACACAGTATTAGTATACAGGCAGTTAACTCTTTGGCTGACCAGTGCAGCAATTCACAAACTACTGTTCAGTGCAACTCAAACTACAAAACACCTTCTTTGTATTGGGACTGCTTCTGCTTCAGCTGTCAGGAACTCTTCCCTGGCTTCAGTGGGATACGTGTAGCATCATCCACGACGGAGAGTCAGCTCTGAGGATTGTGGAGGATCTAAGGTATTTTTTTTTATGCCATTGCTAAAGGATGGTTCCTCTTGGCTCAGTGATGACCAGTGCTGGTCAGCTCTGACTGAGCAAGCACAGGGTGCATGTATTTGTATCTTGCAGGTGGGTTCTTGGTGTAAAAGGGAGAGACAAAAGGGAGTCAGAAACAAAGGAGGAGGTAAGGAAGGGGCCATGGGGTGAACAGCTCCCTGTATTACCTACATATGCATAAGAATTCCAGTTACTGGTAGTAGCAGAGTAGGAACTATAGCTTAGTGTAAGGCCTCCCAGGACTCTAGGACTGGGGAGTCTTTACCCTGCCCTTTGCAAACAGAGGTTACTCCTCTGTGCTTTAAAGGTGGCCAGAGTTGTAAATATAAGCTATAGCACTAAAGGAATCACTTCAGTCACCAACTCCAACACTTGAACTCATGGGAAAGCATTGAAAAATCTGTTTATAAATGTTTCAAACTCTGCTTTCAAAGGAAAATTCTCATTGTCATGATGCCATTGTAAGGCTGAAACTGGAGGCACTCTTTTAGTCATTAACTTTTTTCCCCAAAAAGTTAAACATTTAAATTAGTATTTCTGTATTCATGGTAGTGACAGGTGCTGGGCTTGAGAACAGTGGCTACTTTTGACAGCCAGCTTGGGGACACAGCCTCAGAAATCATTCAACGACAAAGTGTCCTGGTTCAGAATGAGCTAAAGAGGGAATTTACAGTTTAAACATTAAACATGTTGCTTAGCTATTAAACAATTAGATTGTTCTAATCCTTAAGAGATGGAGACCAGTCTGTCATCTCTGGTTCGGGGTTTCCAGCAAACGTGCCCAACAATGTCATTTTCCGGTGATACTCAGATCACCTGGAAAGCAAGTAATGAAAGAAAGGAAAAACAGCACAAACCCCCTCTGGGCAGCTCCTCTCGATTTTGTCTGGCTTATGAACAGAAGAAATGCACTTTAGTTTCAAGTAATGGCAAAAATTAACTTCATGGGTTATTAGCCTTCCTGGGTTCTAAGTGTCCCTCTGGAGCTAGAAATATCACTTAGCCCTCTTGCAGTAGCTGATGGCAGGCCCCTTTTTTGTTCTTCCGGATGATATTTAGTGCTGATGCCCTGCAGCACTGCAAAAACCTCTCCACTATTTGGTATGAGGCACGAAATGCTCTCCCAGAGCTTCCTGACTGAACCTGCTAGAGATGCTTACTCACAGTGAGAAGCAGTGCCTGTGTACACACCAGCCGGCTGGGGAAGGCCTTAGGACAAGTCTTTGGGAGAGTGTTCGCGGGGGTGCAATTACTCTGACACACAGATTAGCTCTGACTCTAGGGAGGTGGTTGCCCATAGCCCACAGAAGCAGCAGTATGTTGCTCCCTCAGGGCTTCACACTGGAATAACCGTGACCAGTGCTGTGGGGCAGTAGCTCCTGCATGCAGCCTCAGGAGACCCCCAAAAAGCAGAGTTCATCGCTCTGAATTCAGTGCTGGCCATCTCTGCTCTGCTCCACAAAGTCATGCTCAGATTTGCTGCTGTTTCGTTCATGGGGCTGCTTTTGAAGATTAAAAAAATAGCTATGCTCCTTCATGCTCCACGCCTGTTGTCAGGTAGCCTGCTGTTCCTGCCACTCCTCGAGTTCTGGAGAATTAGGCATCTGCCAGTACCTCTGCCATTTCTCAATCCTTTCCAATTTAAAAACCGAGTTGTGCAGACACAACAGTTAATATCGTAAGGGCCCTAAAACGTCTTACCAAAGTTCAGACCTGCACAAGTAAATTGCTGCCATTAAAGTGCCCATATTAGGATGGTATAATGCCTCTGGTAGACCTGGTTTATGGGGATGGTTGCTAAGCAGCCCTGGAGAAGGCTCTGGAAAAACACATCCTCAATGGACTATTGATTTCATATAATAAATCACTCGATAGCTGAGATATTCTTTCATTAATTAATAGATTTAGAGACAGAGTTACATGGTCAGGCCCTGATGACATAGCCCTCATAAAAAGGATCCAGCCTCTAATGAAAGAGATATTTTGAGAAATGTTTGCTAGCATAATGCACAGAGGTAGCAAACCAGTTCCCCTCCCAAAGAAAACAACTCTCAGTCAAGCATGTTTTTATTTTATAATCCTCAAATCTCCACTGAAGCTATTTCTAAATAAGTAAGAGAGAACTATGCCACCTCTTTGGTGTCTGTTCTCCCTTAACTCTTTGACCATCCTGGTTGCATGTACCATGGGAACAGGTTTCCCCTGTGTTACTGTGATCCCCATGCAGCTGCAGATGTCAAGAACTGCTTTTTTACCCGAGGCAACCTGAAAACTTCCTTCTGTGTTCTAAGGGAAATACTAGAATTTGTAACAAATTTATTTTAGTAACACAGTAGTGTATTTCAGCAAGATGGTCTGTTTTTAAGTCTCCTGTACTATACTTTTGGGGAAAATTGGAGAAAATCTTTCTGTCTGTTTTAGAGAAGTGGCTAGGAAGAAGGGTGAAATTTATACTTTTCTTCTGAACCAGGAACACAGATTTTACTACTGCTATCTGGACTGTGTCAGAGAAAATTTAAGAAGTATGCAACCTAAAAGCTGCTTTACACAGAGTTAATTTCCATCAAAATAAAATATCAGCAGTAGAATATGATAATTTTTTTAATCTTCTGAAAATATCTGTCAAACTAAAACAGCAATTAAAATTACAGATAAATATTTATTAATATATTTATGATTTTTCCCCCAACCATTCTGATTTTTTGATCGTATTTACTAGACAACACCTATAACATTGCTCATAGGAGATCCAGTTACTGAAGTAGTCACAATAACATTTTCCAGAAATGCTTCCTTGCTATCAAAGAAAGGTCAGAAAATTACGTACGAAAATATGACCTCATAATTTTTAGGGAATCCCTAAAAATTGAGTTAAATTTACGATACAGTGAAAATCCTCATTTGTTCAAATCAGTGCTTTTTTTTTTCATTGTGAAAGCAGAGTTTTGATAATAGCAATAATGATAGATCTTTTCCTACTATATAAATAAATCTGGATTAATATTAACAGATGATGTACAACCCTGTAACTCAAAGCTGTGACTACAACGAAAAGGTCCCGATGCCTACTACAGCAAAAGTAAAACTGAACTGTTGTAACACCCGAACAAACCACCCGAGCTATTGCAAACCTGCGTGGTGTGCCTACCAATGCCTCTTTCGCAAACAGCACGCCGTGGGTAGCCTGAGCAGCTCCTTGCTCTGGTAGTAATTTCCAGTAGTAATCAATAAAGAGATTAAAAGGTAAACAAACTGAATTATGTGAGTTACCATCTTGATGTGTAAAATAGCATGCGCTGTGTCACGTGAAATGCTGTTAGCACTGTATCTGGTAAAACAGACAATGCCTGTGAGCAGAATTAAAGAGATGAAAGTACACCCGGGCGCAGATGGCACGGCACAGCGCGGGCAGTGAGGCATTGGTGGGGGCACTGTGGGAGGGTCCTCTATGGATCAGTTGTGATCAGGCAAGTGTGGCGTACGTGCTTTCTGTTTGTGCTATCATTGAAATGGTGCAGAGTGACCCGACAGAAAATTGTTCTGAAGTGGGAGCAGATGCATTGAGCTGTCAGGGCAGAGCTGTGACCAGACACCATGGCGCCAGGGACACACCTTCACATCTCCTCTTTCGTTCTCCCTGGCTGAGGGAACCCCTCTCCCTCCCCTCCCCGGGCAGCTTTGATACTTGGGAATATTTTTCTCCACCCGGCGATGTCCCTGACCATGCCCTCAAACGAAGCCGCTTATTGTGCAGATACAAGCAGAGCTGGGCACAGCATGAGCGGTGGTGGAGGGAGTGAAGCTGTTGCTGCTGTCTCATACAGCCTGGGTGAAGCAGAGATAATGGGAATATCACACCCCACTCTGCTGTCTCGGGAAAATCTCTGGCTGGATTTAAAGACCTTACACTGGTGGTGAAACCTTTCAGCATCTGTGGGACCAGCTGCACAAGGCTGCTGGCAATGAAAACCAGCAAGTGCTGAAAATACTAAGAGAAACTCCACAGACCTTCAGCACCTTATACTGTACTGAGCTTCCCTGCATCTATTTCAACAAGCTCCAAAGTCAAATGAGGTCCACTTCCCCGCTATACCATGTTATCCTGTAAAGGCAATTCCTATCTGAATGTTGGATATTCTTGACTATCCATCCGTAAAACAGATTATTTGGGGTAACAATAGACAGTATCAACTCTAGTAATTAGTCTCAACTCCAGTTTTCTTCGCTCTCCCAGGTTTTTGGGGTCTGTGTCAATGTATTGTTTCCCTTTTTATTACTGGCATGTAAGTCACCAGCCTCAGGACTAATGCTGTCTTTCCCTTGTTTTTTTTGCTTCCCATTTACCAATTTCTCATTTTCATAATATTATAAAAAAAAATTAGCCTAATACCCAGACCCACAGCAGCATCAGAGCTAGAAGGATTGGTGTTGTGTGTGCCCTTTTATTTTTGGAGAGGAGGAAAGTAAGAGTATAAATAATGGCAAATATGTGGATGCTGCCCCAAGGAAGGGTCCATATTCCTACGTCTGGGAGAAACTTTGTGACTGTAAAGGCAAGAGCTGGGTGCCAAAGCATAGCTCTGTCTCTGCCAGTCCGCAGCAGCCGGACTCTGTCATCCCTCACTGCCTGTAATGAAAAGGGCAGCAATGAAGAACATTTTCCATTAGAAGGGACCTTCCTCCACCTTTGCATGCCTCAGCACCTTCCCACCCAAAGGCTTCTTTCCCCTCTTGGGGCAAGTTGAAAATCCTCATCCAGTTGTTCACAATATCCAAACGCCTGCAGGGCTGTCGGACAGTGGGCCAGTTCCCTGCTCTACAGCATCTTTCTGTCTATGCTATGAATCCCAGCATAGAGAGGGCTTATGAGGTGGTATTAGAGAAAAGGGTCGATAGGATAGTGTATAAACAACTATACTTCCAATAGCCTTGGCCAGCTTGCTCTTGCCAATGCTTTTTCATTGACATTATTGAAGATAGTTCTCAGACCAGTGCAATATCCTGAAGGCACAGGTTAGATAACTAGAGAGGATCTATAACACTGCCCTTGGGAGAGCAGGTAGTTACACTTTCATAATTGTATTTTTCAGAAAGGCTTTCTTCATCTATGGGAAAGGTCATAAAGTGAGACATGCAAGTACAATTACAGATCTTATGATTTTAGACTGAATTAAATTTATGATTTACAGTCTGATTTGCATGTGAGAGATAATGCTATCTCCTTCACCTGAGGGTGAGACTTCTTTTCTTATGGATGGTCTTCTGACAGGGACAGGAGACTCAGGAATGAAAGAGCATTTTCTTTTTGAATTTTTTTTTTTGCATATAAAGAGAATGTCCTAAGAACTGGCAATATTTATCCTTTTCTCTTATTTCAGAGAATCTAATATAACAAATAAAAGGACCTATGAAGATATCACATGCAGCTAGAGGTTTAGAGGGTGTATACACTGGTTAGGTATTCAAGTGTGTTCTCCTGGCTGACTTCTAGATAAAATAAAGAAAAAAACTTTTATTAGTGTCATGGTTTTAAATTAGTCGTTAAAACCATAGGCTTAGTGCCCTGTTTTCAGGTCGTGAGAGAAAATGACAGCCACAGATACTCAGCTAACAGATAACAACATTTAACATCCTACAGAAATGGTAGCCACTGGTTACTTGTTGCCATTTGGGGCAAAAAGAAGAGCTCTTACTATCTGCTTTAGTTTTATCTGAAGTCAAGAAAGACATGCTTTGCTATAAAGGCATGCAGAATGGTGTGCTATAAAGATTTTATGAGTTTGAGCTTTGGAATACCGTCTTACTCACAAGCGGTGAAGTCATGAGCAAATCGTGGCTGAGATTCCATTCTTTCAGGAAGCACAAAAAGCCGGTGCTCAGCAGCATCCGATGGAATCGGATCCCAGTGCCTTCAGGAACAGGATTTTGCCAGTCACATGTTCAGTATTGGCAACACACACTCATACACACACACACACACACACATACATATACATGTGTGTAATATATTACTAGTTATATATTTATCTAAGCATATATGAGAATATATGTATGAACACTCACATGTTTATACAGTGTGTTCTTTTAACTCCCTGAAATAACAGAATGTAAATCTCTTAACCAACAGGAACAGGATTGTGACTATCACATGTTTGATAGGGGGCAACATATAGATAATACAGATATTAAAATACTATATATTATTTTATATATTAAATATATCACATACTATACTATATACTATATATAATTGTATTTAATATAGGATACAATATATGATGCGTAAATAAAATATATAACATATATGATATATAATGTATAACATATAATATTACATATTATATAGCATGTATATGCATATATATGAACCTACATATATATGTATACAGAGTATGTTCTTTTAACACTCTAAATTAACAAAATTTAACTTTTAATTAGTGGGAGTAGAATGTTGTCTTTCTTATATTTGGTAGAAGCACCTTTCCTGTATTGATTAACAGCAACATATATGTGTACATACACGTATGCATACATATGTGTACACATATATAAACATTACTTTAAATATATATACACATACATGTGTATATAACTTTGTATATGTTCAGACATATGTATATAAATATATACATGTACATACACACATATATCTAGATTACTGTAAATTCTCTAGTATATAGAGAACATATATGTATGTCTTTGTATACATAGTCACGTACATATCCATATATGGTTATAGAGTGTGTTAACGCCCTAAATTAGTTTAAATAAGTA
The DNA here is from genome assembly GCF_013368605.1 of Nyctibius grandis. NCBI lineage: Eukaryota > Metazoa > Chordata > Aves > Nyctibiiformes > Nyctibiidae > Nyctibius > Nyctibius grandis. Next base: position 53,182,008 of record NC_090659.1, read on the forward strand.
CATATGTGTGTGTATTATCTGACTGCATACAAAACTCTTTCAAAGTAATTTAGAGTTAACAGATCCCACTCCCGCTATGCCTCTACCTCTGCCGCCCCGTTCACCTCAGGAGCTGGGGGGGAGGAACCGGTGCTTGGGTGCCCGAGCACCCTTTGCCGCCGCAGCACCGCACGGCTGGCCCGCACCCAGCCCCAGCACCTGGCGGCGGCTGCGATCCGGCCCCCGCCCGGGCGCTCCCGCGGGGGCTGACAGCGGCCGGGCAGCAGCCCGAGCCCGGGGGCGGCGGGGGCGGCTGGGGGCGGCGGCCGGCTGCGGCGGGGCCAGCCTGCGGCTTTGCCCCCGCGGGGGCGGCCCCGGGGGCGGCCCGGGTGGGAGCGGGGCGCCGCGGCCGGCCGGCGGCGCCGGGCCGGGACTCGCCCAGTCACCGGGGAGGAGGCGGAGCCGGCGGGGCCGCGGCGGCGGCAGGTGCCCGCGGCGGCGGGATGGTGGCGGCGGCCGGCGCGGGGCCGTAGGACAGCGGCACGCCGGGCCGGAACCGGGGACGCCATGGGCAGCCGCGGCGGCTCCCCGCGCCCTGCCGCGCCTCTGCTGCCGCTGCCCGTGCCGGTGCCGGTGCTGGTGCCGGTGCTGGCGGCGCTGGCGGCCGGGACGGCGGAGGCGCGGGCCACCTCGGAAAGCCAGCTGCCCGGCGCCGCGGCGATGGGCACCGGCACCCCGCCGAGCCCCAGCGGCACCGCCTTCGAGGAGACGCGGCTCCACGTCTTCACCCTGGACTACCCCCACGTGCAAATCCCCTTCGAGATCACCCTCTGGATCCTGCTGGCCTCCCTCGCCAAGATCGGTGAGCGGGGCCGCTAGGCGACCCTCCCTCCCTCCTTCTGCCCTCCCGGGCCGCCCGCCCCCCGGGCCCGCCGCGGTCAGCCGGGCTGGGGCCGTCCGCGCCCGGCGGCGGGGAGCGCGGGTGCGGAGGCGGCCGGACGCCGATGCTCCTTCGCGGGGCGGGATGCCCGGGCGTGATTTGCCTGGCTGAAGATGGGGTTTTCTCGGTTAGGAAAGGTGCGGAGGAGAACAGCGATTACCTCCAGCCCTCTGCAGCAACGCGTAAACCTGGGGCTACGAGCACTGTAAAACCCAGAGTTCACCCAGTGCGCGATTGACTCTTCCTTGATGGCCCAGCTGTCATTTGAGCACTATCTTCTTTTTCTTAAAATAACGCCGGGTATAATGGCAGTTTCAGAACAGAACAACGGATCGATGGAAAGCAAATATTTATGAGGGCAGAGTAAACCGCCTCATTGTACTTTCCCACCATTCACTTATGTCCCGAGAAAGACAAAAAAGACAGCACTGAATGAGTAAGAAAGGCCACCTCTTCCCTCCTGTGGAAAATACTTGTATTGCATAGTTTCACTGTGTTTTGTGCATCTTGTATATCATGTTTTTAATTAGCTTTCTATGTTCCAAACAGAAAAATGAGTACACTAGGATAATCTAAAGAACGTCAGGTAAAGGCGTACTAGAGAGCTGTTTAAAAATCAGTAAATCTCTATAAATTATGAACTTTGTATCTTCTTACCTAGAAGATAATCTTAATGTAAGGAATAAATCCATGGGAACAAAAAAAAAGGTTTGCCCGTATTCCAGTTGTTTGATTCAGAACTCTGATTTTGCAGTGCAGATTTCCATAAACAACTATGATACTACTCATTCTGATAAACCATTTTGATAAAACTTTGACTGCTGCTTGTGACATTTAAATAGACTGTGTCACATTACGATTAGTGATCAGGTAATTAGGATTCAGCAAAACCAAAAATTTGTACTCACCTCCTGCCATGGCTAGTGTTGTACTTGGGGGCCTGATCCTCTACCCAAGCAACTTGCTATGGCTTCTTTACTTTCTGCAGAAATATTGTGTGTTGCATCCATTAGGGATGCCTGTGTCTTGATGCATGTATCTTAATGCATTAAAGATGCACGCTTAGTCTTCAGTATGTATTTAGGTGTTTGCAGAATCAGGAGACAGTTCAAATACACTCAAGTATATGAGTGAACTTCATACATGAAGTGTATGAGTGAAGTATATTACATGAACCGTAATAGCCAGAAAATATGGAGTTTGGTAAAGAACTTGCCTCAGCCAGGTGAGTATTGTAAAATTGCTCTGGCTTCTGAGTTTATATACAAGAACTCTTGAATAAGCTAAGACTAGTGAAAAGTTTCTGGTTTATTACAGATTACAGGGAAGCCATCTGAAACATGTAAACACATGTACATACACAATAATATATACTTTCTGTAGGACTGTACATTCTGACCATCATGATATTTTGCTAGGGCATAGGCATCTAAAATAAAAAGAAAGGTGACTTGACTACTTTAATTTTCCAAGCTGACTGCAGTACAGTAAACAAGCAAACAGCGTAGATGAGGAAGAATGCATATAACTTTTAAATCCCTTCAGTTATACCAAACAAAAGCTAGCGTGGCTAATCTAGGGCATTACCTGTGCTGTTCCAAGTGTGCTTGCGCTAAGCAGTGAGGGCCGGATCCAGGAGAGGCCCTAGGTGTGGCTGTGCTCGCCTTCACCACGCCTATCTGCAGGCGCCCTGACTCCAGGACTGGAATTAGGAACATCCAGTTCTTGCTCCTGGAGCTCCATCTGTGCTTCTTTATCCAGTGAGTGCATCAGGTAAACCTTCCCAGGACAGACTCCTATCACTCCTAAGTCACAATCCCACAGTGTTAATTTTTCACTCACTTGTACCTTCTTTTACATTGAAGGTAGCCCAGAAGGGCAGAGTTCTCTAACCACTGAGATACAGCAATGTCTGCTCTGCCATGTCCTACTATCTTACTAAGAGTGGGCCATGTGTCTCAGTTCAAAGGGATGGAGTGGGGTTTTCCAGCCTGTCTCGCTGCCCGCAGCCCCGAGAGCGGCCCTGTGAGAGAGGACGCTCTCCGGTGCGTTCCTCTCCCCAGCATTTTCTGCAGGGCAGCATAGTCATCTCACCCTGTCATGCCAGGCAGCGTGAAATCCACCTCAAGACTCACGCGCTGCCCAGGAAACTTCGGTGCTTAATCTGGCATCGCAAATTCCTTTCTGGGGCTAGGCGCTGAATGCTTACGCTTGGCACTGCTGAGTAGCAAACCTTTATGAACGGAGCCCTAAGTTCTTTTCAGCTGCAAGGAGCTCAGAAGATAGGGTCGCATTTAGTGACGGCTCTCACAGTGTGTGAAGGATCCCAAAGACAACTGTATTGAAGCACCTGCTTAGCGCCTGACTGGAGCCTTTTTGAACAAATGTGTTTTTGCAGAAGTGCAGTTTCACTGGAGCTGAAATATTCCAGCATTTGCTAATTTTTATAGGGGATTTACCTGAAAGGTTTCTCAGATCCTGGCTGTGATCGTGTCATTGTAGGCTAGGTTTAGAGAGAGCAGAAGAGACAGCGCAAGAAAGGAAAACCTGACGTTGTCAAGCAGAACTTGAACATTTTGACAAGGTACATTTTCACAAAGACATTAGAAACATGGTGCTTTTTATTCCAGCATAAAACAAGAGCACATTTTGAAATCTAAGAAATTCCCTTGAATGGAATTGTTATTCTCTGGCTACCTCTACTTATTTATTATCTTGTGTGGTGATACCATACAGGACGCATGTTACTAACGTGCTGATGGACTCCATGAGTATATTAGGTGGGACCCAGGGCACCTGAAGTATGCTGCAGTCTCTAGGCAGTGAGACTAGTCTACTTGCCTCCCAGTTTTGCTTAATTCTTACGCTGCTAAACCTACAAAATGTTGTCTAACTGATCCGGGTTCCCATTACTCCTGCATTTAATCACAAATGCATGATTAGAAGTGCTGCTTCTGGGAACTGCGCTTTGGAATTCCAACACTTCTCTCCTGAAAAAAGGTTTAAGCTGTTCAGAGGGCCCTTGGGAAACTCACGTATAATCAGAAGGACACATCTCAGTGGCATTTCCAGCATCAGAGTTCACTGGATTTCACCCAAGAAGTAGGAAACCAGGACTCTAAGGACTTTTAGCTTGAAGAATACTGAACTTGCACTTTAGGCAAGTGTCCTAATGCCCAATGGCCTGAGGGTAAACATCTTCTGTGCTGTTGAACCTGGGTCACTGCATAGTCAGGAGCCCAAGAACAGGGTCAGAGGAGGAGAAAGTAGCTGTGGTCCTGGGTTCAGCATAAAAGTCTGAGTATTCATGTACTGCAGGGGATCTGCTCCCAGGGCGCTCCTGAGCACGTGGCTGTGGATCCATCAGAGCAGGGAAGATGTCCCTCATCCTGCAGGGCACCTGCACCTGACTTATGCAATGGATCCTGAGTCCTAGCTCTCTGCCCTAAATGGGGAACCACAGCCTGTCCCTTTGAATGCCTTTCATGGAGGCAGGCAGTCTCTTAGGAGTTTTAATGATGTTTACATGGATAAAAAGCACGTTTAACTTAGTGGCAGCCTTTCCGTTATCTTTAAAGATGAGGTGGAGTCCCAAAAGCTCTGAGAGGGTATGAACTTCCCAAGGAATGACTTGTAAAGATGAAAAGAAAAAGATTTTTATTTTTATATTCACAATAGACATTTCATTGCCATTGCACTACAACTTGTTGGGATGGTTTTTGTTTTCATTAAGAGCTGCATTTGCAAAAATTCCCTCCTCTTCAATTTTTATTGAGAAAATGATTTAAGATACTTCTGAGGGGCTTCAAAAAACTTTTCTTTTAGCAAAATTGACTTACTCAGGGGAAACTTCAATCACTGTATTGGAAATTTTGGCATCCTGCCACTGCAGAAACTAAGACATACCATAAAATATTTATGTGGAAGTGGCTGAAAGGTGAAAAGTCTCCAACCTCAAATCCTTGAGTTTCTAGGGTCATTACCTGTTCGTCCAATATAGGATATTGGTGATTCCAGTTTTGAAGGATGGATGATGTTGAATTTGGCAGTCCTTCTAATAAGTCACATAGGCTGTGTTTCTAAATATTAAAAAGCAGTCTGTGTTCATCCAGAAAGGAAAAAAATGCAGCTTGAGCTGCTTACTTTAAAAAGTAGCTTTAATAGTTATAGAATATGTAAGTAAAAAATCTGTAGATTAAAACACCTTTCCCCTTGGTTCTTCTTAACCATTTGTTTTTCCTAATTTTAAGTTCAGGCTTTCTTTTACCTGGAAAAAATCTATAATGAAAGGAGAATTAACAAAATAGGTGTTACAAGATACAGAAGCCTGAAACTGGGAATCTGGATGTGAACTATACCACACTTGCACTAGTTTAACTGTTTCGACTACAGGTGTGATTTTTACTGAAATAGTTTTACGGAAATAGACGCCCGTTATTACCACACCCAGTGTTTCTGTGCAGCTCTCATTTAAAATAATTTAAATGCTTTTTAGTTAGGCAGGAATTGTGGGATCTTGTGGGTGTGGATAGTTTTCTATATAATTATATGGGCCAAATATAGATAAGGAGGAGCCTGGAAAAGATTGGCATCTCCAGGACCTGGAATGTGACCTTGGTGCATAAGGTTGATCATTCCATTAGATTGGCCAGAGTAAGTTCCTTCAAAACTTTTCCCAGTCAACTTATGCAAGTAATGGGAATCTTTAAATCAAAACTGCATGGCTTGGAGAGTTTTGGTAGGCTAAGGAACATTCAGCCATTAAGTCCTCACTCAGAACCTTTTTTTATTCATTTTTTCAGTACTTTGCACAGATCTTTATGAGAGACTCCTGCCACTACTCCAATTCATGTAACAGAGAAGAATGAGCATAATAATACAGGCTACAACTTATTGTCACTTTGTGGAAAACATATTGGTTATCGTGAAATTAATTTGGAGGCTCCACTACAATTGATTAATAATGTGTCTGTAAATGCTTCTTCATGGTGGCTGAGGAAGTGACCATGGGTGACTGGGAGCAGGTCATGTGCGCTAGTTCCCCTCCCTAGCTTTGAGACTCTAAAAGACTTCTAAAAATGAAATGAACGTACTCTTTAAACTCCTCTGTGAAGCTGTGCATGGAGGAAGGGGTGGTTAGTATGATTATTTTTTCCCTCTCTCTATATGTAGTTTGCCCTAGAAGAGTGTTTGGATTGTGTTTCTGGAGGCTTCCACATTACAAAAATCCCCACACTTTCACAGACAGAACCCTTGCAAACAGTTGCTGCAGACAGCCTAGCTGTTAACTGGAACATCTAGCTATTAAGTTGACTATTATTATTATTATTATTATTGATTATAATTAACTACCCTAGCTGACAAATTTGCTTTGACTTGTTGTGGTGGTCCAGTTCAGTCTTTGCAGTGAAAATGAAATTGCCCTGCAATTGCTGTTTGTTTACCGTAGGAACTAAGATAACAGAATCCAGAATAATCTTTTGGATTCTGTACAAATAACCATTTTACTTTCTTGTGTTTGAATTTCCTTTGAAGGCTTTCATCTCTATCACAAGTTGCCCTCAATAGTACCTGAAAGCTGTCTCCTGATTCTGGTTGGATTGCTTCTTGGTGGGATTATTTTTGGAGCAGAGGAGAAGTCCCCACCTGTAATGAACAGTGATGTTTTTTTCTTGTATCTTTTACCACCCATTGTACTCGACGCTGGATATTTTATGCCAACTCGTCTTTTCTTTGAGAACTTTGGTACCATATTCTGGTATGCTGTGGTGGGCACGCTCTGGAACGCCATTGGCATTGGAATTTCACTTTATGGAATTTGCCAGATTAGTGCATTTGGTTTGACTGATATCACATTGCTGCAGAATTTGCTCTTTGGCAGCCTCATTTCAGCTGTGGATCCTGTGGCGGTGTTAGCCGTTTTTGAAAATATTCATGTCAATGAGCAGCTTTACATCCTGGTGTTTGGAGAGTCTTTGCTGAATGATGCTATAACTGTGGTAAGTTACTTGCTAAGTGATTGGTTGATAAAAACGATAAATGATTGTTTGCATGCCACTCCATTGTATCTCTTTGTATCTGGTTATTACAGTTTGCTAATAGATGGAAGTCAAGGAGTGCTAATGTGTTTACGTAATTCTCTAAACTTTAGATTTAGAATCTACGGTAGTCTTACTACACCAGAGTAATGTGTCATGGTAGCGTATTTGCTCTAGGGATTTTACTACCTCATCTCTTTAGTTTATTTATCTTTGAATTCTGTTACTTCTGGAATCTGAAACTGGAGGTTTTCCTCACCTGCAGAAATGTCGTTGGATAGGAGAGGGAAAAGGGCCAATGTGGGGAGTCCCTGCATGTTTGCAGGGAGAATGGGCAACTCATTGAGATGGCACAGGACCCGGTTGATGCTAGCCTTTAGCACGTGCCCATCTGGTTGGAATTGCCCTGAAACCACCAAGACATTTCTCCCAGGCTACAGATGAGATAGGACAGCCATCTGGAGGCAGTAATTTCTAATCATTAACTAGCTGAACTGGGTTTGTGGTGCTGACCTGAGGACAGCAATCTGCAAATTCCATTAACATCCCCAATGCTCCTCATTTGTACCTAATGACACCATGTCTGGGACATTACTCCCATTTATGCATGCCTTACTTGGAATCCTGCCCGTGCCAGCTATGTCCTGGCACGCTTTCTGTTTTGTGAGACATGGAGGTCCAGTTTTTCATATGCCAGAAGGATCAGAAAGATTCATTAATTGGGTCCGCACCTTCCCTGTCTCTGTCACTGGCTTCTTACTCCTGTCCCATTCTATGCACAATTGTCCTTTAGTTTTTCCCTTTTCTAGGACTTTGCCTCACCTGCTTAATACATGTATATCTCAACATTTAATCTGAGCCTTGGTCCTAATAATTTCTTCTGTGTCCATGGGAATACTGTTGTTTTTTTTTTTTTCACTTACGCTTCATGCCTTACCTGATTCTGTTGCTATCCAGCCAGCTGAATCGCGTCCTGTCTTATGGGCTTGCCTTAAAGCCTAGCTTTTCTCATTTAGCCCACAGCTGAAACTGCCTGCCATTACTAAACTGTTATTTAAGCCAGTCGTGAAAATAAGTGGGTGTAAATACTGATTTTCAAAAGGCTTAGCAGTTCAGCCATGGCTGTGTCTATCTCCGTTCACTCTTAATGGCCACTCATGCAGTGGAATTCTTTTAATACAAGTTTTTCTGGGGGAAAAATGTCTCTTTTTATGTTAATGTAAAAATTTTTTTTGGTGGATTTTTCCAACCAAAATCACTTTTTTTCCAATCACAAAATCAATCACCTTTCCACTGGAGCAGCAGTTAATCCAGCAAGATTTGCTAGGAAAACACTGCGTCCTGATGATGGAAGTATTCATGCGTGCCATTGCCCAATGGCAAATTACTCCAAAACACCATTTTTATAGGAGCTGACATGGTAATTTAATAGCCGTGATGCATGGCTTTCCTGTAGGCGTCATTATTGCCTTCTTGGGAGGTAGTCCTTTGTTACGGCATCCCTGCCCAGATGCCCTAACACAGGGGAGATACTCTACAGAGTCTGTAGGGCCAGCCCAGCATACGCACTGGACATATATATATTCATGAAGGAGTGAAAGGAATTTAGAGTACCTTTGGTCTTGCTTCCCAGCTATTGCTTAAAGGTGGCACTTGGCAGGAGACCAAGTGTTTTCCACGTGCTGAGCATTGGTGTGCTAATGGTTCCCTGTTATGATTTTGCACACCTGCAATCATGTGATTATACTTAAAACAGGACCCAGGCTGTCACACAGACCCCCCGTGGGGTGCCCTTAGAGGACCTCGCCTTCCCTGCCCATAGCGGTGCTGCTGGACCAGTCCTTGCTGTGGTGCTGCCGGGGTTATGCACTATCCGCTGGAAGGAGACAATGTTTTGTAAACACTATCTCTTCCTCTGCCCTTGTGTTACTGGGAGAGATGATAAAACCAGCTAGCAGGCAGAGCTGAGCAGCTTCCAGCTTTCGTCTGCTGGACCCCTTGAGTCCCACCTACCCCGGCAAGTGCCTTCAGTGGGATGCGGGGATGAAGCACGAGGGGACTTGAACGCAGGCTGGCCATCTGTGGAAGCTGCCTAATTCCTACACCACTGCAGTATCAAAAAACCCAGGGGCTACACAGATGGGCAGTGCAGAACAGCGTGACTTTAGTTAACATGCTTTCTAAATACTTTAAGCCCTTCTTCCTGCTATCCCTCTTGCACTGCCTGACTGCTCCTAATAAAGGCTTTTATTAGGATAGCAGTGTCCTCTGTGCTTTCCCTTTTCAGAAAATGTGCTACAGCACCTTCATTTTAGATAAAAAACAAGGTGTGCTTTGTCAGGAATCTCAGCTTTGCTGTGTTTCTCAGATGGTCTTTCATGCTTGATAGTTTTTGCAATATGCCCGTGCATTTGAATGATCCTTTTGCCCCCACTGATGGAATTTTGGAGCTTGAATTTGGCTGAAGACAATGTTTGCCAGTTGGCTTCTTGTTCAGAGTTGGTGCTTTACCGAAAGACTGGGTCAGTGATAACTAGCACGGTGATATTAAATGGCAAGATCACAGTTGAAGTTGAGTGTTAGCAGTTCAAATTCCAGTTCTGGGTTTAGAATCACAAAGAAGGAGCCAGTGTCATTATAATAATATTGTTCCCATGTTAGAGAGCATTACAGCAGTGCTCTGTATTCTGTCTCTGATGAAAACATTATTTTAGAGTGCTTTAAAGTAATTTCTGAATTAAAAACTAATAACTGAGAACTGATGAAAATAAGCAATTAGTGTCTAGGAAGAGCAGAGATACTCTGAGACAAGATTAAAAAGTGATTGGTGACTAATATTCCTTGGTGCAACCTTCAGCGAGTTCAGCTGAAGGATGTTGAGTAAATGCAAATCTTGAACTTGAAAAAAACCCCCATTCTCATACCGAATGCATTACAAAATGTGACTGGAATTGATGTTGTTTAACTCACCTGAAAGTTTAGAGAGAGCTGTAAAACTGAACTGCTGTAGAGTAAAAGGCAAGTGAACCTGATTTTGATCTCATTTACAGCAGTGTAAATAAAGAACAATAGGAACGAGATTAAAATCATGTTCATGACATTCCATAGTCCTAGCTGCTGCTTCTACCACTTGATCTGAGGTACAAAGGAGAACATTGCTTTTCTTCTTTCAAATAACTTACGGCATCAGACTTGAGATTTATGGGGTTGTCTGTATGTGGAAACAACAGGCTCCATTCTGTTGGCAGGGTGAATACTTTGCTGTAAGGATGAGGTGATGTTATAGAAAGGCTATTGCTTGAGTAGATCAAAATTATATGCTTCTTTACAAGCAGTTCTCAGTGGCCTTGCTTTGGAGACTTGCCTTATATATATTTATATAGTTACTTTCTAAAATATAAAAAAGGCTATTTAAAACTCCAATTAAACAAAATAATAATCTTCCCTCACACATACCAAGGGAGTATTCTGCCAGGTCAAATTCTGCAGGTGTCTTGAAGAATAACACAACTCTGGGATAGTCCCAAGTTTCAACAAGTGACTCAGGGAAACCCCTCTCCTTGCAAACAACACAAATAAGCAGCCTTTTTTCTTCAGTCTGTGATTCATGGAGTCCCGGGAGTCTGTGGACTGAGAGGTCCTTGTGAAGCGGCCAACAAAGGCACACCTATTATCAACAGGCTTAGTTTTGGTATACTTCTCTTCATGCAAATCCATAAGGTCCACAAATCAAAACAGGTGGAAAACCAGCAGAGCCTATAAGATTACTTTCCCGCACTGCACAAGGCATAGTAACAAGGAACAAGGCAAAAAGGCTGGGAGTCTGCCTCAGAGCAGCAAGATGAAGGGGTTTGTCCAGGTGAAAAAAGACACTTCTCCCAGGTGGACTCATCCTGGGGGCATCATTGTTATCAAATAAATAGTTCATGCTCCTGCTCTTGTCCTGTTTGTTGCTTTGTAATGAAAATGATGGGTGACCAGGCTAGGTTTGATTTAACCTTCTTTTTTTCATGCTTGCTCTGGGATATGTTTTTTTCTTTTCTTTTTCAGTTCTTTCCTTTCACTTAGCCCAAAGGACCCATAATAGGCCACATCTTTGCATTAGTCTATAGTGAGAACTTTTACCTCTGTAAGACCTATCAAATTTTGGCCAAGAAGAGCCGAACAACTTCCTTTCTGTCATGTGAGAGAGAACAAGACTGCAAACACGACAAATCCCTCCCAGTCACTATTCAAACACCTGCATTGTTGGCACAATGCAAGTACTGATAAAACATTGTTCTCTCAAATAGCATTTCTGATAGAGAAACCTGTTTGGTTTACTAAGAAGTCCAGAAAGAAAGCGGAGGTTTAACTGCTGCAAGCTGTCCAGGATGACTAGTCAGGTGTTTATTATGACCAAGGTGGCTTAACCTGTGAACCCACTGTGATAGGAATAGGTGCCTATGACCAAGCTTAGATCTGTACAAGGGGACTATGTAGCCATCACAGTATTGCACGGTTGGGAGCATACACTTGCAGCACCAGACAATGCTTAAATCTCCCAGGTAAGTCTGCAAATGGGGAAACCCTTTAAGATTTCTTTAAGAGTAACTGATGCCATTATTGTCCATTTTGTAGTAGCTAAAATACTGGATATTCGAGAAATGTGGACTTTACATTGTTCTGTTTCCTGTGTAAAACAAAACGGGTCTCTGGCTAAGAAAATGTGATAATCCCATTGACCGAGTTTGTTTTGGAGGATGGTTATAAACACTTTGAAAATTAAAACTGGGCAAACACATGGTAACAGGTCTTTTAATGGGATTTAAATTCAAATCTCTAGAAATAATCTAAAATTTGAAAAGTCTTCAAACCATTGGATTCCTAATGGTTAATAAGTCAGAGCAAGAGCACTCCGTGGATGTCATGTTTCTTGTACTCCTTGGGGTGGTCACTGTCCCTCCCCTCGCCCCCCGCCCATGCCAGATGAATCTATGGTCTCATTCAGTACTGCAGCTCTTGGTGTCTTATGTAGGTCACACACATTTGAAAATAACCTGATTTTTCACTGATTATGAAACTGTATTTTTTCCTCTTCCTTTTTTTTTTTTTAATTTATTTTATTCTAGGGAAAATCTGAAATGGCCATTTGTGGAGAAATTAGAAGATCTGCAAATAAATGAATTTAAAGAAAGATTAGATAGATCTATGCTCCTGGCCTGCAGAATGGCGTGGGTTAAGAAACCTGTCCCATTTGCAAAAATGGCAACAATTGTATTTACCCTTCTTTGTATATCTCCTTGATATTTATGGGTGACAAGTAATATGCCAGAGGTGAACAACAGCATATCTCAAAAGTGAGTTCAAGGTAGATGGAGAAATTCAAAGTTCAACATTGAAGCAGAGGAACATAATGACAGGAAGGCAAATTAAGAAGGGTTCAGAAACATAATGTGCTTTCTTTTTCCTCATAGGTCCTGTACAATTTGTTCAAGTCTTTCTGCCAGATGCGCACAATTAAGGTTATTGACATATTCGCTGGGATTGCTAACTTCTTTATAGTGGGGATCGGTGGAGTATTGATTGGAATCCTTTTGGGATTTGTAGCAGCCTTTACCACCCGTTTCACCCATAAAATCCGAGTGATTGAGCCACTCTTTGTCTTCCTGTACAGTTACTTGTCATACATAACAGCTGAAATGTTTCATCTCTCGGGCATCATGGCGTAAGTACCCCAAACTTCAGTAATAATAGCACCCAAGTAAGAATGCCAAAGGAAATTTCAGAGAGGACCAGATTTTGCAAACTTTGCCATATGGCATCATTCCACCGTGCATGGCAGTGATGCTGGCTTGAGGATTTCCGGCCTCTCCCCTCCCGCTTCCACCCCATTCTCTCAGCTTGCCACCACACCAGCTGTGTCACTAAAACTGTTCATGGCATCACACCATAAACCATATCTTTGAAATGTTCCAAGTTAAAAATAATTCCTTGTATTTTCAGTGGGGTTATTTTTAACTCAGATCAGTTTGGTGGCCTGTGTCCTCATGTGACCCTACAACTAGTCATAAGGGCAGGGCTGAGGGGTGGCCCACAGTGATGTGGGGACAGCAGTGGCCAGGACAGAGTGGGAGTGGTAGCTGGGAACTTCATGAACTGGCTTCACTTCCGATGCCAATATATTGTGAAACTACATCTTACACTTAGTCATATGAGCAGCCAGTAAGTACCATGCAATGAAGACAATGTATGTATCATTAAGGCAAATTCTTGCTGGATTACAAGCACAGTAAGGATTGGGTGAATGTAAAATTTGCAGAATCTAGTCCTACGGTGATATAGCCCTTTAGTTTAGTACCTTGATACGTGTACCTGTGTGTTACAATGCTCTCTGTATACATTATTATGTATAAAATAATATTATTCTTCCCACTTCCAACAGATAAAAAGTATTTTCACTCCTTGTTTTTCACTCCTGGGCTTCAGTAAAGAGAGAGCACAGCCTCTCGCTTGATTCTGTTTATACTATAACAACCTCAACTTTAGAAAGAGCCTTTATGACATTTGATATACTTAAACGGGTGGTTTTCGTTCCAAATAATATATTTAAAGGCCAACCTTCTTTAATGACTTTGTATTGTTCTAGTGGCAAATATGAGTCATTCAGGCATCAGGAGCATAGCTTTTTATGAAAGCTCAGATGTTACTTCTGAGTATCACTAATACCTGATAATATCTCGATTATTATCTTTTAGGAAAGTGAAGATAGGTGTGATAGCATAGTCATGCCAGTATAAGGTTTTCTGGAGCTGGGAAGCAATTTACATGGAAACTTACAGCTGATGATTTAAGTAGTATAAAAATAGATATATGCCATGAAACGGGAGTGGTTAGTACTTTAATATAAGTAAAGAGCTAAAGATTGCATAGGTTTCTTTCTCTGATATGAGCCTAAATAAAGTAACATATGCATCCACTGTGACCGAGTTCATAAATGTGCCATCTCTTTCCCTAGCTTCTATTCATAGCATTTGTGTGGTTTCTAGTTTCTTCCACTTCTTAAGTCAAATGTCCTTGACATCCTATGATCAAATACTTAAAGGGCTTCTAAACCAAAAACATGCGGCTAAACTGTACGTAGAAAAAATTGTGGCAGTGCCCATGAAAATACTGATTTGGACATGCTGCATCTGGGATATAGAATGGAAAGGGCACAGGGGGGTCTGCTGCTGGGTTGGTAGACCCACCGCATGCCACTGCCTGCAGCCAGCACACCAGCACTTCCCATGGCACTGACCACCTATTTCTTTCCATTTGTAACAGTGGCCCCTGAGTGGGTGCAAAACAGAAGAGGGAACACAAAGTATTTTTTTTCCCTCCGGCAGCACAACAGAAAATAAGTTATCTCTAAAATGTCCTGTATGTCTTTTGACTCTAAACGTATTTTGTAACAGCTAACAGAGCTGGGTACATCAGTGACCCCGTGGAGGGAGGGGAAGGGCTCTCTGCAGCCATGTCATGTCTCAGCTGTCACGAGATGTAAAGCGTGTCCTCCCCCAGCAGTGCTGCTGAGGGCCTGAGAGCTCCTGTAATCTCCGTGTCCCCTTGGAGTAAATCTACCCCGTGCTTTTCACGTTTTGTTGGGCTTTGAACTGCAGAGAGTATTTTGCTGTGTGTCACAGTGCAACATGCACCGGTATTGAGTTCCCTGTCGTTTTTCTGCAGCGAATGACTCATGGCTGGATTGCTTGGGCCTGACTTCCAAGTCAGCCCTCCTTCGAGCATGTAGTTGCACCAAATGACCTTGGAGTGTCCCTTACAACCCGTATTGTTTATTCATTATATGAGTCTGTGGCCATTTATAGTTCAGCCTATGGGGGATAATTGCCTGATCTCCCTTTTTTCACCCATATCCACGTGAGTCTGTTACGCTATTGATTCCCACTTCCTTCATAACCAGGTTCGTAAAGATACTCAGCGAGACCTTGTGGTTATGTGCTGTACCATACTTTAGGCGGAGGACTTGAGCAGGAACATACAGTGTTATCAAATAAATAAGGTACATACACAGAGTGCCTCATTTCTGTGCAAGTAGGAATTCACTGGCAGAGGAATAGAGGGGAATGAAATGTGCTTGTCCCTCTTCTGATAAGTCTGTGTACTCATTCTGGGGACAAATGATTCTTGAAGCATCCGTGTATAACCCCTGCACCGGGTTACCCGGCTGAAACAGCGAAGGGACTGAAGACTGAACTATGTCCTTGTGAGCTGCAGTGAGAAACTCCTCTCCAGAAGGAGAGGAAAGAGCTTCTACTGTAATTAGAGCTGGGCTTGAATCAGGAGCATGGCTGTAAAACATACAGAGGTGTATCTGAACTTTATTTGCTTGGTTCTGTTTCTAATTATAACACTGCATTTTCTGCTTACTAATTTCTCATAAAGGCTGTGAAGAAGCAGCAGAACTATTAATATGTGGGGTGTTTTTTTTTTTTTTTTGCAACAGTGAGGTAGCAGGCTGGAAGGAAGAAACATTGAAACTACTGTAAATTTAGTAGGTCAAGGAAACTTGAGGATTGAACCCAGTGGCCTAGTTTATTGCAGTCATGACAGAAACTGCATTGTTTGTGTGGGAGGACTTTTATTCTTCAGAAGCACAGAAGGTTGCAGGTTAATTGCAATTAACTGTTTTTTTTCCCTCCCCTTCTTGACAAGGCAACTACCTCAGGTCACAGAAGTGGAACCCAGAAGTAATGTGTGTAAAATAAAACACCTAAGCTTTTGCTTAGATTATGGTGACAGTAAAAACTTAGTTTGGGAAGAACATATTATGATAATGTACATGAAATCTTGCATATTTAAAGAAATGTATTTTATATTAAATTCTAACATTATATTGCAATAGCATTTTCAACTTAAAGAGACTTCAACAGGATTTTTTCTAATGTAGATAAGTACTCTGAAGAGATACCATTCATACAGTGAGCAGTCATTAGCTGTGGCATAGTACTTAACTGAAGAGTTCACCAGTATAACAAATATTTGTTATACTGGTGAACCAAGTGCTGTACCCTATTTGTTATACTGGTGAACCAACTTATCAATTAGTTGACACTAATTGAATGAATGCAAAATGTGACTGAAAAGAATATTGTATATGTGAGTGTCGTCCCTTTAAATTCTAGTGGTTAAGCATGGTAGGTGTTTTAAGTTACAGCTTGCAAAGATCCTGATTAATCTGGTGACAGATTCTTATCAGACATCTATTTACGGTGTCTCCATTACCTCAGGATCCAAAAACAAACCATGTCCACAGCATGCTTCCCCACTCCTCAAGCTACAGGGCTTTCCTGTGACTACAGTCATGAAAACTATTTATTTTAAGAGGGTAATAAATAGTACTGAGTGTTTTGTTCTGTCTTTAATGCAGACCTGACAGCCCTGATGCTTTGGGCAGTAAGCTGCAACTTTGAGACTCTGAAACGACTGTGGGTCTGGAAATGGCTGTTTTGCAGCCTGCCCACTGTGTTCTTGCTGTATTGCATTTGCTGCCCCTGCACTTGCCAGCTCCACTGTGTTCACAATTGGCTGGAGGAAGCCGGGATGCATCGGACTTGTTATACTTGCACAGACAAGCTGTGCACTCACAGGAGAGCTGTCATGACCTGTGACATAACCTGAGATATTTGTGGGTCTGTTAGCGCAGCCTGTGACTTTTGAAGAGCTGGTTTGCCAATGAATATGAGAGTTCTGGAGGGTGAAAGTGCTCAGTAGATTTGAGACCCTTCTTCATATATACTTTTGAGATTGGTCACCAGGATTATGGGCAAACTGAAGAACCTGGGAATGTTTGACAGTTTCTGGGCTTGGTGTCTGTCCTGGCCAAGTCATCATTCTGTGTCAGGACAAAATCCATGCAGGGCGCTGGTTCTCTCCCACTTTCTCCCTGAGATGTGCAGGCACATACATTTGTGGGATCTATGACAAGTCTCTAGTTTGGGCAACTGTAAGATCAGAACAAGGAGGAGAGCTGTGAAGATCATCAGCAGTCTGTCTGTATTGGCAAAAATTCAGGACCTCTGTTGTCCCAGCCAGATGCTCAAACTAGAAACGTTACCTAAACCACTGAGTCTTGCAGGGAGGAAGCTTGCATGCTCATAAATATACATCATTTCTTCCGCTGTGGATCCCACGTAGCCATGATGAGCTCTGCTTCCCAGACAGCATGCTACTCTTGGGCCACAGAGGATCTTTCTGTTCAAGACCATGGTGAAATCAGCTAACAATGAGGAGAGCTGACAGTTATGTCAGTACGAAATGCAGATGGGAGTCTGGGATAGTTTTAGTCAAGCTTTCCTTCTTAGTCTTGGAGTTTGCTTAGAAGTGGGGCTAGTTTTTATATGCCAATGGCCGTTTTATTTTGTGCTTTCTAGATCTGCCTCTCTATCACCAAGTAAAGGTGGACGAAAATGCAGGGTGAAGGCCAGGTTAGGTGAACTGTTCTGCTAGCAAACCCTGTCCACCTGTATTTGTAAGCCACCACCTGCCCCATTGGACTGCATTTGTTACCACATCAGACCCTCTTCCCTGGGTTTTATTCACCCCGATGTGCCTGCAGGGGCTGTGCTGCTTGACAGAGGTCAGCGAAGTACACTGTGCCCTCTCCCAGTGTCCATGTGTCCTCCCAGATTCATCCCTCGGAAGTAATGCTTCCCAGTCACTTTGGGGCTGTGGATGTATTGGTGGGGTCAGAGATCATAGAATCATAGAGTGATTTGGGTTGGAAGGGACCTTTAAAGGTCATCTAGTCCAACCCCCCTGCAGTAAACAAGGACATCTTCAACTAGATCAGATTGCTCAGAGCCCCATCCAGCTTGACTTTGAATGTTTCCAGAGATGGGGCATCTACCACTTCTCTGGTCAACCAGACGTCTCATCATCCTCATTGTAAAAAATTTCTTCCTTCTATCTAGTCTCTACAACTATGTTTCAGATCTTGGCCATTGCCCTCCAAAGCAGACCATGCTGTCTCCACATAAGAGAAGGAAACTTCTGGACAAAACTAACTTTAGTTAATTAGGAGAAACATATTCAGAGTCTGCCAGTGACTACAGCTTCAGCTGCTGGCTGCTGCTATGGACACCCTCTTGCAAAATGCTAAGAAAGTTTACTATGCAAAGGTCCTTTTGAAGTTACTATTGCTTCTGGGATTCCCCTTTCTGCTTTGCAAAATTTTGTTTAAATCCCTTCTTTTAGAAGAAAGAACCTAGACATTTGTTCATAATGTCAGTGAGCTTTTTCTGAGCTGTCCCTTAGTCTGCCTTTCCATTTACACTCACATTCAGGGATGTTTGAGTTGTTCAGAGATGGGGCTCTTGGCTTAGAGGCAGGACATGCTCACCAGAAGGCTTTCTGCAGTGGGATCTCCATGAGATGTGGGAGAGTCGTCTTCAACTTTTTCCAAAGAAATGCTGGCAAACCTACCGTCCTCCTCCATGAGAGAGAGCAGTGTGGAGATTTCAGTAGGAAGAGATATCCCCAGATAATTATAAACCGAAAACCTAGTGGAACTAGGATAAATAATGGTAGGACAAGTCGTCATGGGCTATATTAATAAAGACAACATAAATACACATCTCTCTCTGTTTAGGTTTAGTGTACATGGTTTGACTGAGAACCCATACATAGGTGTGTATAATGTTTTTAACTGGGAAACCAGAGAAGACATGTTTTTGCCCTAGACAATAGAACTTGGAGTGACAGCTATTTCACAGTGGACCTTGCCTTAGTTGCCCACCCTGATATTTATTAGGCAATTCAGACTGTGCTTCCCTACACTGAGGCACCACCTTGAGGTTATGCTCCAGCCATCTCTGCTAACTATCCTTAAACCAGTAAACTTTCTAGCTGAGTGGTCCTCCACCATCTAATGTCATTCTTTGCTTTTCCTGCTGATTAAGAAACTCTGTTTACTAACACAAGCTCAGAGCACGGACACATAGGCATAATTACAGTAAGCCCTGTCTGTTCTCTCATGTATTGGCCAAGATGCCCATTTCATTCATTTGTAGGTGTTTTAAATGTGCACCAGCACCAGCGTGATTTCTGGTTGTGTATTTCTCCTACGGGTCCATGTCCGTATGCTCAGACAAAGCAAGCAGTGGCCCAGAGTGATGGAGGATGACAAATTGTATGTGGCCTTGCTGCTTACTTTGCCTGGAAAGAGGAGCTGGCTACTGTCACTACCATTGAGGAGGAGTATGGTTTGGTGGAACAACTGCTGGTGGGAAGATAGTGAAGTCTTGCCCCAGGATGTGCAGTTGCCATCCTGTCTGATGTCCCTCAGCAGCAATAGAAGCAGCGAACCCTGTTTTCCAGGGCTGCCCCCGGCTCTCCTCAGCTCCACTTCTTTCAAAACACAGAGTGTGAGTGACCTCTTGCACAGATCACGTGGATTTAGTATGTGACAAAACTCTCCATATACTGATGTCTTCTCAGAAAACTCCCCACTGCGGAAAAAAAGTCTCATGCCCAAAACTGATGGTTCACCGAGTCTATAAATTTGAGATTGGTTATGCAATAAGTTATGCTTTGTATTTAAAGAGGACTATGGAAAAGTGAATAATATTCTGTAGAAATGAGAGAGGCTAAAAAAAAACAAGCCAGTGAAATACAGGATAATGTTTGCCTTTCAGGATTACAGCTTGTGCCATGACCATGAATAAATACGTGGAGGAAAATGTTTCCCAAAAATCCTATACGACAATAAAGTATTTCATGAAGATGCTGAGCAGTGTCAGCGAGACTTTAATCTTCATCTTCATGGGAGTGTCTACAGTTGGGAAGAACCATGAGTGGAACTGGGCCTTCGTTAGCTTCACCCTCCTTTTCTGTTTAATCTGGAGAGCACTGGGTAAGCAAGTCTCAGTCTACTCAGCAGTATTCTTTACAAGTGAAACTTTTTACCTCTCCTCAGGTAGAAAATGCCCAAATTTAGGCGGAGTCCCTTCATCTGCCTTTATACCTTTACTGCAGTCTGCCACATCCCTGGAGCCTTTGCGTTTGGTACGCCAGCATACACTGGCATCTTCTCCCTCCATCCCCAGTCCTGCATCCTTCCTATTTAGTAAAATTAAGTGAGTGAATAGGAGTTTGCAGGATTCAAAGCACAGATTGATGGAGGTGTCACAAGCCAAAGTGTTCAAAAGCACCTTAAATCCTATTAAAAAAAAAATTAGGAGTCTTGGTCTATACTGACGCAGAGAATTATTGCTATTCCAGAGGTGCAGAGTCCAGCAGACAGCTGTCTTGTGAAGATCAATTAGCTGCTTCGGGTCCTAAATCCAGCTGACCTGAGGTGGTTGGCTCACTAAATATGTTTAAAATTATGCTCCTTAAGCATTTTAAATTTTTCTTCCATGGTGTTTTCAAGCTGCTAAGTGACATTTAATTTCTTCAATAATATATAGGTAAGAAGCAAATAGAAGTGTTTTAAAACAAATATTAGCATTGTGGGGGATTTCTGTGTAATTTTAATTTTCCTTTTTTTTTGCCCTCCTCAGTGTGTTTGTGTTTTTTTTTTTCCCTCAGGTGTTTTTGTTCTGACTCAGATCATTAATGTGTTCCGGACAATTCCTCTCACTTTTAAGGACCAATTTATTATTGCCTATGGAGGCCTCCGAGGAGCTATTTGCTTTTCACTTGTATTTCTGCTTCCTCCTGCTGTGTTCCCCAGGAAGAAGTTGTTCATCACTGCTGTTATTGTGGTGATATTCTTTACTGTTTTCATTCAGGTAATGCCTTTCCTTTTCTGGATTTTTTATTTCTCAGACAGGTTGTAAATAAGCAGTGGGTAGAAAAACCAATGTCTTAACTTACTGGAAGGAACGTACGACATGACTCCATGGTCGTAGTTCAGAAAAAAATGCTATGCAGACAGCATACAGGTAGCAAAAGTATGACAGATATTAAGTGCTTATGCTAACAGGTAAGTAGTATTAAGCATTTAAGACCTAGTGAGGTTGGAGTAGAGATAAAAGATAATCTGGGTACAGCCCCGGCACTAATTCCTTGTTAGAATATTTAAAGTTGTGCATTTACTGAGGAGTTCGGTGTTGGTTATGGTGCACAGTGAGCAGGGGATGGAAGACACTGAGGGCACTGAGAGCTGGACTGGAGTGTGTGAGTCTGGGTGTTAGGCAGTGATGCTGCAAACCAGCTGGACATCCATCCAAAAGCTCCAGGTGTGCAGAAGAACGTGAAGAAGTTGTCTCTGGTGTCAATATGGCCATGGAGGCCTGGTCGGAGTGACCAAGAGAGAGGGAAGTGACTGAAACCAGCAAAATGTAGAAGAGGTGAAGCCCCTCAAATAAGCATGTCCAGAATAGTGAGAGAGATGTGAGAGGCTGCTCCATGGAATTTCAGATCTGTGGGAAAACAACATATTTTTTTAACCTGCCTTTTACATGGAGAAGGGTGTCATGGGAAGTAGCAAGTATCTCTGCTCGTGCTTGGGAAAGGGGAAAAGATGCTGGAGCAAGTGGAAGTCAGTTAGTCAACCTTAGCATGTAAACTGTGAAAGATTATTTTGAAGGATAGAATAATTTAAAATATGGAGGTAAATAGAATGTGTTATGAAATGCAACATGGTTTACCAAAGGGAAACCTGGTATCATTCTTTGATAAGGCAATGTATTTTCTAGAGTAGTCTCATCTAGCTGGACTATTGTAAAATCTTTGGGGGAAGGCGCTACAAAGGAGATTGTTAGCTTAACTACTCGTTAAACTGAGGTTTAGATTGACATTAGGGTGACTGTAAAGTGAATGAGGAAGGAGCTGACAGTTTCTCCTATAAAGGGAAATAGAAGCATATTGGGTTAGTAAGGACCTCTGCGGGTCTCTAGTCCAACCTTGTGCCCAAAGCAGGGCCACCTTCAAAGCTAGATCATGTTGCTCAGGGCCATGTCAAGTTGAGTTCTGAATATCTCCATGGATGGAGATTCCCCAGCCTCTCTGGGCACCTGCTCCAGTGTTCAACCACCCTGGTCAGGTAATAGGTTGATGAGATGTTATTAATGGAATTCCTCAAGGACGGTTCCTGTGGATGGTTTTGTTTAATATTCTTGTTATTGACCATGACACATAAACTTAGGAGTTTTTTGGTGCTGATGTTTCTTGATGACAGGCTTTGGAAGGTGTTCGCAGGGTGACGGTGAGATGGGGTATCATGTAGAAAGAAGAGAATAAATGAGGGCAAATATTATACAAACAGAATGAAATTTAACAGTAATAAATGCAAACGTGTTCTTGGTAGGACTTTCTTACTAGGGATTTCTCTTATGTAATGGGAACCTTTCATTTGTAATAAAATAGAAAGGGAAAAAGACACAGGTGTACTAGTTGATAACAGGGTGGAGTTTAAGCCACCAATGTAGTGGGGAATAGGAGAAAGGCAAATCTGATCTTAAGACACACTGAGACAGGTGTTTCCACCAGAGAATAATGTCATGTTCTAGAATGATCACGGGAGTGGTAAGCGTATCGTGTGAAAGTAAACCAGGATGCCTTGGCCTTAGCAAAATGAAGGAGAAGATGGAATATAATTACTGTTTATATCAGGGAGTGAACACCAGAGAAGGAGGAACACTGTTTAAACTAAAAAGACAAATGTTGGCACAGGAAGAAAGTGGTACAATGTGACCATGATGCAATTAAGCAGCAGCTTTCTAATTATCAGAACAATGAGGTTTAGGATGAGTGTTCCATTATGAGCAATGGGGCAAAGAAACCTAACTGCTTTTAAGATAAAGCTTGATTCATTTATGAAAAGAAGTATGTGACCTGGTTGTCTGGGATAGTAGGGACTGATGTCAACACCATGGGAGAGTCATTCCTCTCCCCTGTGCCAATGTGCCTATACAAATAGACAAATTATGTCAATTCTTCCACAAGTAATTGTTCAAAACCATGCTATCATTCTGATATAGCCAAAACTTTTTGTTCTTTCTCTGAGAATAGTCAGGCAAGGACACATATTTACAAAAAGTCTTAGTGTCACGGGTCTTGAATAGCAATTTTAGTGCTACTGTTGCCACGTCTTTGAGCACCTGTTTTGGAAGTAATGACTGAAAAAGAGGACTTTGTATGTTTGCTTTGGAATGATGGAAGTTCTGTTTGTTAATTCAGAAAACAAGTGAGGGTTTTTCTAATGCATAACAGAACTGAAAATAGTTTAAAAATACTATGGATGGGGTAAGTGACGTATTCCTGATGGGGTTTGTCAAGTTGCCCCTCTTGAACCTGTTAGCTTTAGAGAGCCCTTTCCTTCCTTGTATTGCATTAGTGGAGTCTAAGTGCTGACAAGGACTTCATAGGTAAGTGCAACACCTGCTAATCACAAGAGTGAATTCACTATTATAGTTATTGAGTCAGGCTGGATTTTAGGGTTAGGAAGGTGAAAGACTATCCACATCTAAAAAGATATCTACAGCCATTTTCAATGCTTTCATAGAGATGGAAAAGACTGAAAGGCTTCATTTTTTGCTTTACGTTTATGGAAAAAAAAAACAGAACTATTTGCCTTTTTTTTTTTCTTCACAGGGAATAACAATTCGCCCACTGGTGGAGTTTCTTGATGTCAAAAGGTCAAATAAAAAGCAGCCTGCTGTCAGTGAAGAAATTTATAACAGGGTATGTTGCAGATTCAGTGTCATAGATGAAACCCTCATATAGATGAAATTCCTGGTGGCTTTCAGTAAAATAAGGATTCAGCATACAGTATCACAGAGAGACACACACTCTTTTAGATTTCTTTTTGATAGCTGTTAAAAGCACAATAACTGTAAAGCTTATATTTCATCTTTGACAATTATCAAAATTAGCGTTACTACATATCATTATTTTGGAATCTTCACATTCTTAATTGTTCACATCTTGAGGTAAATTAGCTTTCTGTAGTTTGTTTCACATATGAGATATGTGTTATTTTAGAACTTGGCTACATTAGGAAAGCTTTGTCAATTTAATTACATTACATCGCATTGGAGTTAGTCTGATTAAACAAATGCAAGCTCCTCCGTAACACACTTAAACTTACTTAACTCTCACATCATCAGCTGCTTTATGGATTTGTATTTGGTATGTGTATGTCTCCAATTACTGCAGTTTATTAGCCATACATGTTCTTGAATGTATTTCTCCTTGCAGCATACCTGTGGCAGGTGGTTTGAAATTCTAAAAATGAGGAATAATAAGGGCCACATTCAGCAAAGAAGTCAATCTAGGCATCTAAAAGTCCATCCTTCTAGAGCTTATCCTTTGGACATGTCTATCAGGATTTCCCTCTTTATTTGAGAGACCCCTACTATGGTACTTGAATTAAGAGCAAACAGTCTGGGGATCAAGTGAGATCTTAGCTGAACTGATTCACTCTGTCGTAAATCATAATAGACTGAGGAAGAGTGTGCTCCTAATATTAAGTGCTCAGGATGCTTCGAGGTGAGTCTAGACCACAGTCCCGTAAAATAGGAGCTCAGGACCTGGTTCTGGGTATCTCAGCTCTGTCCTGTGCATCCTGAGGGGCCAATGTTGATGCGGGGGGCTGCTGCCCACTCAGGGTCTCTCCTCCGCAAAGTCATACCTGGTTGACTGTCAGGCCTGGGGAAGTCCCTGGAGAAGTCCCAGGCATAGCCCTAAGTGGTCAGGGAACTTAAAAGAAATGAAAATATGTGAAAAAAAAGTTACCTCCGGATTCAGGCAGGAGCTGAACAAGACCGACATTGAGGAAATTAGCAACTAACTTCTGTCCTTTTGGGGCTGTGAGCTAAGGAAGCTCCAGGGGAACAAAACAGAGTCTGGCTCTGAGTTTGGTTACACTGCATTTAGTTAAATTGAAGCATGGTTCTGAATTGTGACTAGACTTCTGTTTTGAAGTAAGTTAGAAACTAATAATATCTAAGGGCAAGCCAAGTGATGTCTGTAAGTTTATGTAACGAACCAACATTTCACCTTTAGTTCTTTGACCATGTGAAGACTGGAATTGAAGATGTGTGCGGACACTGGGGTCACAACTTTTGGAGAGATAAGTAAGAATGTCATTTAAAAGTTTTGTTATACAGGAGAGGCTAAACTGGCTCAGGAGCAACAAACGAAGGCTTTTGGGCATCAGATTTCATTTTCAGCATTTTATTCTTGAAAGTGGATAGTTGTTTTTAGAACGTGTGGGTTACGAAGGGAAAGCAGCAAAACAATGTCTTTTTACTAAACCACAAGCAAGTAAAACAAAATCGCCAGCTGGGAAGAAAGACAGCCCTCTGATCCCAGGGTAAAGGAATGTACCTTCTGAGAGTGCGTGTCCTCTCCCTGTTTCTGACTGTTTCAGAGCATTTCCTGTATGTCTGCTGAGCCTTTCATCCCATCCGGCTTTCCTCCTTTAAGTTGTACATCTCTGTGGTGTTAAGTGAGGAGTTAGTTCCCTATTTGATGGGAAACATACAAAAGCTTTGTGACTTTCTCTAGAAAGATCAAGGCACTAGATAGCATGAGGTGCATGACAGATGCTAATGGCAGGCAGCTCCAGAGTTCTTGATGGTATTATTTAGGACTTAGTGTCAGTTAAGAAGATATTACCACTGGCAATACCTGAATAATTCACGTTTTCAGTTTAGCTGCTGAATCATCATCATCATTGGTTTGGATCTAACTTCCTTTTCTCAGAAGCACATGCTTTTACACTCCATTTCTTTAGACCCCGAAGTGTGAACATTGCTCACCCACCTTCTAGTCACTGCTCCAACAAGAATGTAAGTGTTTTCTACAGAGAGGAATAGCACCAGCAGGAAGGGCTGAGAAGAGCCCTCTCCAAATGACCTGAGGTCCTGACAGTGAGGACACTCTCCTGACTACATGACATGGGTGCAACTTTCCTTTACTCAGCCTGGTTCTCCTTCAGTCTGTGTGAGATCTTTAATTAACAGATTACAGAGCAAAGGAGGGTCCCACCTCTTCATGACCTTCAGAAACATTTTTGACCCAAATTCAAGAATAATTTCAGAACGGTCAGAGGGCAAAATGTTTTCTGACAAACGAAATCACCCCAGCTATAATCAATATTTTTTCACTAAGCATCCAAGAGGGTTGCAGTTGCCTTAGAGGAAGGGAGAATTTCCAAAGTTTTATGAGAGCAGGCTAAAATTTCAAAGAAAAAGCAGTTGGTGCAAATTTAGACCTTTTATTTGTTATTACAGTAAATATTTAATGTTCTCTTTGTCTCAGTGAAAATGGAGAATTAAAAATAATATTGTCTAATAACACAGAACACCTAAAAGTTAAAAGTTGCTGCTAGGGAGACTGTCCATTAACTTATTAACCAAAACACAGGTTAAGACTATCTAGGTTACATAAAAACATAGTAACATAGAAAAGGGTCAAGTTCATCATCTTACTTAGCAGTAGGTTGTTAATATGAACAGACACATGCCCAGGGAATAAACCCCTTCAGAATTGCATTAGCTACAGTATATTGGCTTTCCTTAATTATGCACAGTAAAAATTAACTGGTTGGATTGGTTTGCCTCATGTACAGGTTTAAAAAGTTTGACAATAAATACCTGCGAAGACTTCTAATCCGGGAGAACCAGCCCAAATCCAGCATTGTTTCTTTATACAAGAAGCTGGAAATCAAACATGCCATTGAGATGGCAGAGAGCGGAATGATAAGCAAGGTCCCATCGTCGGTGTCGCTCAGGTAAGCAAGAGATGCCAGCGTGGCTGAGCATTTCAGCTGGGTCACGTAATTTATTTCAGCCCAGTCTGTAGGCAGGACGATCACTTTGACTTAGGACACTTTGTGTCCAAATGTCATCTGAACAGTAAGCGGACATGAAACAAGAGTGTTTTGCCTGCAGCTCACACATGAAGCACTCAGTGAGCTGTGCTCATCCGGAGCGTGTAGTTTTACAAGGGCAGCTGCTCACGGGAACATTGATTTGCCATGTAGAGCAGGGCTGGATTTGAACCAGTGCCTGCCCATATGCTGTGAATTGCTCCACGGGAAGCCTGAGGGGCATTTTGAAAAGTACCTTAATCAAATTTACAATTCAATATAATTTATATAAAATTTTGGAAACTGAGTTTTGAGCCTTACCACTGACTCAAATGAGATCAAGATTTCATTCCGACGTGTTACGTTTTCACCTGTTCCTCGGTAACAAAGGAAATAGTTCAAATGTAATTTGCAATCATAGAAATAAAAACATTCTTCCTCTCTCTCTCTTTCCTCTATTTTCCTTTTTTTATCCTGCCACAGTGAATATCATGAAGGAAAGATAAAGCCGCTTTCTCCCACTGAAATGGAAAACATGCGGGAAATATTAACAAAGAATCTCTACCAAATACGACATCGAGTAAGGATGAAGCTTTGCATACTTAAATATCCCACTGTTCTTTGAATATACTGATTACCTTCCTAACCTGTCTTTGGGCTAGTACATCTGCTGTACCATAGCATAATAATTAATGCTGTTTTTCACTTCTATTGCCTATGAATCCATATCCTATCATACGTACAGCAACATATTCGTACTCCTTTATGTAAATAGCTTACTTGATCTTAATCTGTTGATAAAGCTCGATGTTTTTGTCATATTACCTGCAATATACTGACATTACTTAAAAAGGACCATAGGTGCAAATTCAATCCAACACTGTCCACTTATATCAGTATTTGGGTCACTTTGTGATATGGGATTAGATTTCCCATTTGTCTCCAGTTGTGAAGTTGTTTGTATTAAGAGCAGAGGTGATGAGCTGAAAAAATAGTGAAATAAAAGCAAAAGGACGTTTCACATTTACCGTCCTGTGGCTAAGTAGTTTGAACGCCTGAGCCCTTGGAAGACATTCAAAAGTGGAGCAAGCTTCAGCTTGCTGGAGGTAAAAATGACTTCCCCCAGGTGACTCATTGCTTTCAAATGTGCATCCTCTATTGACGTATTGACTGAGCTAGTATGATGTGGGCGTAAACACTGTATTAAGCCAGCTTTTTCCAATTTCTCTTTCATTATAAATATCTGCAGGTTAAAAAAAACCCACCCAAACAAAACAGGTGCTTGTGAAGCAGATGACTAAAACAATGCCAGCGTAATTACTGTTCTTGTTCTCAATCATCATCTGCAATGTGATTTTGTTCACAGGGATTTATGATGCTTATTAAAACTTTAAAGCAAAAAGCCTGTTTTGCACTGTGCATATAGTTCAACACATTTGACATGATGCTTTTCAGAATGTGACCACTGCTTTTATATTTCAGACAATGTCATATAACCGACATAGCCTGGCTGCAGATGCAAGCGAAAAGCAGGCCAAAGAAATTCTGATCCGTCGCCGGCATAGCCTTAGGGAGAGCCTGAGGAAGACGAACAGCCTGTCAAGAGAAAGACCGGTACTTGCATTTTGGTTGTTTTATAGAAAGCAGTTCTTTGTGTCTAAATGTCATGCAGCAAAAAATCTTCTGAAATGCAGAAAAAATAAATAATGAATTTGGAAGACAACTGCACATATAATGTCACACTTACACCTTGAGTTGCACGCACGGACCCCTTAATTTGTGTTGATCCCTTCAGCAAAGCTTCAGTCTTGTAGAATGTGACATGGGAGTGGGATCTGCTGCCACAATTTTATCTCAGAGGAGCTGAACAGGCTGTGTACACAGTGTACACAGGATGGTCAGTATTCTCTATCAGTATTTTGATGAAGTGTGGATGATCAAGGTCGAAAATGACTTTCAGATAGACAAACTACTTAGAGTATGCTCCAAAATATGGGTAAGAGAACTTTTAATTGAGTCAGTCAGAGTGAGCTCTTCATTTGAAAAATGTGGGCTCTTTAGTATTAAAAAGATGTAGGCAGGACTTCAGGTTTTGACACAGAATAGGAAAACCCCCTCTGCCTACAAGAAATGCTGTGGCATGATAATATTTGGCTCTCTGAGGCAATCCTGCAATACCTTCACCGTAAACTTCAGACCATATTTGAATGGAGCACACTAATTCAGCAGGGAAGCTGATCTCCCAAATCATATTACCATTTTAGGTATCAGGGAAATTAACCATCCTATAAATATGTATTTTCATGTTACAGGAATACCTAGTGACTGTTGTCTTCGTTGGTACAGTTGTCCTTCAGCAGCTGAGGCTGGCAATAAGTGCTGTATCTCATTTGTGATCATTACCAGGGCTACTGTGGTGTTAATTGTGACAATAAGTCTGTTCCTGGATGATTTTTTCCCTTTCAACCACAGTTACATATGCTCTTTGTCATACAAATAAGTGATTTACTAGGTGGAATAACAAAGAGACTCAGCAGGACTGAGACATTTTTGCGGCACGGAGAGAAACGGGGTGTCTGACAGCTCTTTAAAATGCACATGCTGTAATTTTAAAAACAATTATACTTGGATAAATCCACCACAGAGGGGAGCATAGTGGTCCTGAGCAGCACAACAATATCTGAAGAGGAAAAATCTCTCATGGAAAATAAATTTCCTTTCAGGTTCCCTTTGAGTGTGCAACAATGAATGGTGCAAGTGGAGGAGAGATGGTAGACTGTAAAGGTTTTAAAAAATCTTTGTAACAAATGTAAGAAAGGATGCCCTTGAGAAACTTCTGAATTTTTTAAAAAAAAGCAACCTGTCCTGGAAAATACCTCTCATGTTCCAGGAAGTATGAGGTGTGCTCTGCTCCCAGGGCCTTTAGAGCTTAGTCTTGGGAAAACAAGGATTTTATGTCATTTATGAACTGGTAAATGATCACGCTGGTGCCTAACTTTCCCATCAACTTCAGTGTGACTAGTCAACTGTATAAAGTCATTTATATGTATAAAGCACTTGCAGATCAGAATACAGATTAGTTCTTGTGCCTGAGCTTCAGTCTCAACCTAATTTTTGAGGCTGACTAATAAAAAGTTTCAAACTGGAGTTGCATGAAGTGATGACATGCTTGCAGCGTTTGCTTTCCTTAGGAAAACCTGTACAGGTAAGGTTGAGGTTATAGAGCATACATTTATTAACTTTGATCTCAGAGGGCATATCGCTAGGTTTTGCTTTGATTAAGCTACTTGAGATTACTCGGTCTTTACCTTGGTTAGCACAGACCTGAACCAGCGATCAGCATTAACTTGAGTACGTAGTAAAAGATCACATATTAGCTAATCTCAAACTACTCTTCAGCCCTTTAGCTACATAAACCTGTTCAAGCCTCAGTCATGTACCCTAACATACATTATGCAAGTACTTCAGTCTGCATAAATTAACATTTCTTATATTTCTTTGCACGCAGGCTGCTACAAATACAAAAAGATTCCTTTCACTTCCTAAAAACACTAAACTCCCAGAGAAACTACGAGTGAGAAATAAAACATCTTCCAAAGGTAATGGAAAATTTTCTGATGTCTCTTACTGTGCTGCAGTCATTTTGCCTACGTAGAAGGAAAGTTTTTCCAGGGATGACGTAGAGCAATCAGCATACTAATTTTCAAATATATATTAAATGTTTTATGTGCACATGCTTTCATTCTAGAGTTAATACCTTCATAGCGTATTTCTAGGTGTTGGATATTTAGCAGGGATCATAGCACATTAAAAGCGATGGGTCCTAAAGCAGGTATTTGAGTGTAGAGAAATGCCCCAGCAAGCAGAGTCTTGTGGGGCTTTCTCAGTTCAAATGCCGTAGTGGCGTAGACCTCCCAGCACACGTCCTCATGTGAGCAAGCAGCAGCCTGAAACACTTTTGCCCCAGAAACACTGCCATGGCTCGCTCTCCTTGTCTTTATTCCACAATGTCTGGGTCTCCCTCTTGGGTTATGAGCCTGTTTGGTTTCTTTTCTCACTGGGGTCAGGGTAGAGGACACTGCTCTGAGAACCAAACCAGAGAGAAGAATGAGGACATGAGGTCTGGTTTATAGTTCTCATGAAGAACTTCTCAAAATGCTGTGGTTTACAACCAAAATGTCATTTTTTTTTCTGCCTAAACTCACAAATGTTTTATATTGGAGTTCTTAAATGCTAACAAAAAAATAAAAAATCTGGAAGAAGACAACCATTTGATGTGAAAACTTTGCCCAATTCTATATATTACTTTTGATTATTGCCGGTTGCATTACCATGCTTATACCATGCTCCGGAGCATTTCCTTTCATGACAAGCAGCCATCAAGATATCTTGCTGGGAAGATTAAACCTCTTCACAGTCACTAAAATGTCCTTATCCCCACACCAGTTAGTTTCCGACTCTTCCAAATTAATTTAGTAATAGACCATGTTTTTGTCTGTTAGTAATTACATCTTTGATTTCCTGAATGTAGGATGCCTTTTATTCTGCAGTTCTGTCTGCAGAGGTCACCTACTGTCACCTAAAATTAAAGAGGAAATGTGCCTCCAGATTATTCAATTATCAAAAAATATATTATTTGACATATTTAGCGGGGGGAAAGCCTGCAAACACAGTCTGATGAAGACCTTCCTTGACGTATAATTGTCTGGGTGAATGGACAATTATGTGGTGATATATTTTGTTGACCCTTTCCTCACCTTTTTAAAAGAAATAACATGTAGGCTACTAATGGAAGTTGTTCTTATGACAGTTGCATAATACACAATTCTTTGATATATTTAAAACATAAAATCTGACTTAAGTCTAAGAACAAATCTGAGGCATTCATAAATGATTCTTAAAATGATTATCAAATGACTGAAGTGTGCAAGTTTTGGTGAAGATACTATCAATTTAGAAGAAGTCTGCTGGGGAAAATTTATGCACATGTACACATTCAGAAAGTTTCCTGCTTGGTTTACCTGATACCAATCATTTAAGAGCATTCCCTGAATGATTATGCCAGCTTTTCCTTGACCATTTTCTACCCTGCTGTGAGAGGGTGAAGGAGTCTGCAGCACTTGCAACCTGTGAGATTTGCCCTGTGGATTTTCTTTGGTATCTTACATTCAGGTATATTAAGCACGGGCTGTTTCCTCCCAACGGTACATTGACCTTGGGAGATCCTCTGCTCGGTGGAGTATTGATGCTCCTTTTCCAACGTTAAGTTTCTAGAGCCTCTGTACATGTCGTGCTCTGGAAATGCCTCTCAGTTTAGATTTCATGGGATGTGAGGGTGAGAAATATAATTTATGTATCCTGCTTGGATGTAAGTGGGGACTAGACCCCACGTAGCTCAGAGAGAGACAGGTTTTTCCATGTCCAGAGCCAGAACTGGGGAAATGTCAACTCAAACAAGGGGGCATTTGGCAACTAAGGAGCAGCTGAGGGAGGGCTTTCTAAAAATCACACTTTTGAGGGGAGGGATGTTTGTAAGTCAAATCTATCCTCTGTCCTGGCAGAATTAAGTGTCTATTACTGGGTCTAATCAGAAAGCACTGAATTTAGGAAACACAAGGAAACTTTGTTCTGTGGCTGCTAGTGCTCAGCGTGCTGTTATTTGAATATTCTGGAAACAGTAGTATTCTGCACCTAAAATTTTAATTTTGTTTTCAATTAACAGTGGGTGACAGCAGTGACTCTGAGATGGATGCCAGTACCACAGTGCTCAATCTAAGACCCAGAGCAGGGAAAATCTTGAGAGACCAGAGACTGAGACAGCAGAGGCCACTGCCTGAGTTTAGGGTGGAATGGAAGAACGAAGTCGACAGGAGCCAGGAGGGACGAGGAGAGCAGCAGGACCCAAGCACTTTGCCTCAGCCATCCATTGGGTTCAGGCAGCCTCTGCTGACGAGACCAAGATTTGGCACTTTGAGCAGGGAAGATTTGACTGCAGATCAGGGGTCAGCAAGACCAGTGCCACCACCACGGTTAGTTAGGCAGGCATCGCAAGGGGAAAGGCAGAGAAATAAGCCTGAGAACCAGCCGTACTGAACATAGCAAAGAGAGAACTATTGATAATAAACCATGGACGTATCGAATTAGGATTCTAAACTATCTGATCAGACTATGGGAGCCATTTTAAAAAAAAAAAGCCTCAATGTGGATCTAACCACTTCCATTTGGGTAAAGTCAATGCCATTAACTAAGTTGAAGGAATACTGGAGCGATTGCAAAACTGGAGACATAAAAAAAATATATTTTATAAATAACTTATGGCAATGCTTTAGTTACATTATTTCCACTATTAAGATAGGATGGAAACGTGCCTTATCGCATCATCTCTTGTGGAACCAAGTCATGAAGGTTGAATACTCAGTTATCCATTGAAAATCATTGTTGAAATTCCGGTGATGAATGCATTCTTAAAAAAATTCTGTATCATTTCAGATTTTATTTATAGTCAAATAGTACTTGTTTTAACCAGAGCTTTAATGTGACTGACACTGAAAATTGCACAATGCACCTATCATATAGACTTTGTAAGAAGAATAATTATATTCATGAAGCCCAGTTTGTTCGAAGAGCTGTGATGCAGAAAAAGAGGAAGAAGAGAAGAAGCAAGCTGTAGGAGCAGAATTGCAAATACAGTTTATAGAGAGGAGCTGCAAGAGAGACAAGACCTTGAATTTCTACTTTCTGCATTTTTGGCAATATATAACCTTTGAAAGGTACTGAGGATCACCAAAGGAAATCTGAATTACCTTGACTTTCACTAACGTCAACAAGAGCTGAGAGCACCTAGCAGGACACCAGAAGCCCTAAAAAGAGAAAGCTTCAAGTGGATAAATAACGTCCTTATTGAAAATTGCTTTTTGCACCGTAGTTTCTTGGTTGCAGTGCAAACACAGCAGTAGAATAGTTGCGGAGCGCTGCACGTAGACAAAGCAAGCAGTCTCCTGTTTGAGTCAGGGACCACTGAGACTCAAGAAAGCTTGTTCACTCACGCTTGTGATCCTGGTCAACTTGTTTTACTTTTTGTTTCCTCAACTGTAGAAGGGGAAAGATAATCTTTTCTTTGTCTGAGCTATGCACTCCAAGGAACAAAAATGTTCCATCTAATTTGTTTGTACAGAAAAGTAGCACAGCGGGGCCCTGGAATCAGTTGAAGTCACTGTGCACCTTAATAACACCCATAAGAAACACGGACTTCTCCATCCTGGCGTAAATGGCTGCTATTCGAGTGCATATGGGAAGGGAGGATGCATTAAAATAAATGATACTTAACTGTAGCTCTCAGGAATTTGCACTTTCTGTCCCACTTAATCTGTCTTAAGTTTTGAGCTTGCTTTAGCACAGATACACATTTCAGCACAATGCAGAAATCATTTTCATTCCACTTGTTACAAGATTGATAACTTTCATTGAAGAATGTACACTGTGAAATCATAACTTTTCTTTTTCATTAGCGCATTTCTAAATCTGTGGGCAATAAGATTCATTTTTTTTTATTTAAGCTTGTTTTGAAAGAACTATCAAAATCAGAATTTCCTTTTAAAATCACAGGGTAGATTTCTTTCAAATGTTCGTGGGTGGGGTTGATAAATTAGTTTTATAGATGTGGATTAAGACTTTCCTTCTTCTAACAGCTTTTCCAAAATATTTATTTCATGTATGTATTTGAAATGTCAAGCCTTCCTAAACTCTTTTATTGGCACAGGTCTTTTAGTCTTTTTCCTCTGTTCCAGCTGTGGAAGTTTCTGCTGTGTGTCAAATACAAAGTCTAAGCTACAGAGGGATGGCTATGTGAACCCTAGAAATCTCAGTCAAATGTTTGTGGCTATTCTCAACAAATGATTTTTGTGGAAGGCAATACTTAGCTACCCTTTAATGATCATCTCCTGTTTGGAAATAAAACTGGGTTCAAACAAAGCCAGCAAGCTTTAAAAACAAATTTGAATTTGTCTTTCAACAGGAAAATACGTTTCATCAGTAAAATTGTCAGCGAGTACTCTGTCACTGCATTATCGGGATCATGTTTGAATAAGAAAGAAGCCTTGAGTTTGGGTTTCAGTTTTGAAACCACATCCTCCTTGAAGTTCAGGTTGTTTAGATTAGGTGGTTTATATCAGGCCCATCTGAAATCTGACCAAATAAATGTGAAATGTTGCAAATCAACATTTAGTTTACGCCCTGTGGAGCTTTCTTTTCCATGTGCTGGTGATGATCAAGCAATTGGCTTGTGTCTGGGGAAAGCTGCCTCTCTTTCAAATGGTTGTCATTTTTTGTGGTGCAATTTTAAATAACAAATGCAGGTTTCAGGAACCTTTCTGCTCTGCTGGTTGTCCATTTGTACAGTGCATGCTCAGATCATTGGTACTTACACTGGGTGCCCCACAGTACAAGCACATCAAATTGGAGGTAGTTTTTATGAAATATGGTCTTAAGCACTTGGTGCTTCAAAACATGCTAGCACACTGTTACCTTTCCAAAGCACTTTGACATCCACAAAAGACAAGCATCAAGGCAGATCTGCAGCTCGGTTACACTGTGAAGCAGAATCACGAGTCTCCTGGGACTCTTGTCTCCTTGCAAAAGCTTTCTCCCTTCTTTACTCCTGGTCCTCCCACCCTTTTCAGGCTCTTTTCCACTACTGCTGGGTCAGACCCTCATTACCTCTGGGAACTATCCTGGTGGTTCTCCTTTTCAGTAGCAATGGCAGCAGCAGATGGCACGGGCTGTGTCCCAGGTAGCCCTTCTCATTCAACTCTTGCTCTGGTTTGGGTCAGAGGTTTGCCTTTTCCTACCTTTTTTTTTTCTTTTCTTGCAAAAGAAAACCAAGTTCAATAGCACTTTTTGGTCTTTCTAAAATGCCCATCTAACTTCAGCTTGCAGAGGAGACTTTCTCCTCATGATGTAGCAAAGAGAGCTTGTCTGCTGTAGAATGAAATGCCAAAAAAAATCTGTCCTCGAGCACCATCTGATGGGGAAAGTCATGTATTGACTGGGGACGTGTTTTTCACTTTTTCAGGAGACCACATCTTCAGCAGTGACTGGGAAACTCGCCAAATCTGCATACATATTTTTTGTTTCCAGATGGACTCCCCAGTACACTCTGTAGTATTGATATTTTACTTTCTTGGTGAGGAAGCACAATGCCCAGTTGTCCAGCTTCAGGGACAGTAAGAAAATATGTATGTTACACTCTGAATTACAGTTTTGCTGAGAATTTCTTTCCTCCTTCAGCTGCTGAAAGGCCTATAAATTGAAAGTAAATAGGATAAGAAAGTAGGTATAGCAAGGGCTAGAGAGTAGATAGACATCCAGTTATCTGTTTTAAGCAGGTATTTGAAAGAGAAAATGAGAATAATTTGCTGTAAGAGGCAAAATTTTAAGGGCTGTCTGACTTGGTACTAAAGCATAATGACAGCTCCACTGAAACCACAGGTGTCAACAAAAGAAAACCATGGTGCATAACAATTTAGAAACTTGAGAATATCCTTCTCCACTGAAGCCACATAGAAATCACATGGAGTACCACAGTTTAAAATTTGGCCAAAATAACATGCATGCTGTTATGAAGAGTATCTTAGAGTCTCTGGGGGCAAACACGCTGCACCCTGCACCACCTTTTTCAAGAGATGCCAAGTCCACCAATTCCAGACATTAGCAACATTTTAAGGCTGACACTGCAAGAAATGCTTCAGCTGGTCACCGTTTCCAAAATTGTCTAAGTTCTGCCAACATTCCCCAGCTCCTGAAGAAAAGATGAAGGATTTTGAAATTGGCTGGAGGAATGCTTTTCGTACTACAAGAGCTCTGATCCTATAAAAATGTGCTTGTGAATACGCTTAAAATATGGCATCTGCAATACACAGCCCCAGCCAGGCCAACAATAGATTGGATGCTCAGGCCAGAAAACATGATGGAGGGGATATCGAGTCCAAGCATGAGAAGGAGGAACTGCTTTAGGACACAGTAGAGAGAGAAGTCATGGACTACCTGATTCAGGTGCTATTTAAATACAGGGGAGATAGGAGGACTAACAGTCCTTTTTTATCCTTCATTTTAGCAGTTCATGATATGACTTGCACTTTCTAGATAAACCTGCAGCTGTGCTTGACATTGTCAGTTGTGTGAACTACCATGAGGAAGCTGTCTTACAACTTTCAAGTCAAGGAGTTTCATCTCCTTCTTGGCCTGTTTATTAGATGGTCAGCTAAATGGGGAGCTACTTAAAAAATAAAAAAAAAAATAAAAGCATGGCAGCTTAATTCTCCTCTGAAGAATTGAAGGAACTTTAGCATTTGGGAGTTAATCAAAGTTGGGGCTGAAAATTGTCCCTCTTGGATACTGTGCTGAGCCACTTGACAATCTTATCCATCA
The DNA here is from genome assembly GCF_013368605.1 of Nyctibius grandis. NCBI lineage: Eukaryota > Metazoa > Chordata > Aves > Nyctibiiformes > Nyctibiidae > Nyctibius > Nyctibius grandis. The sequence goes on from NC_090659.1 coordinate 53,219,191, forward strand.
GAAGGATTCTTCTTGCAGGTAGCAGACACATCTTCTAATAGGACAACATGATGGGAGACTGGGCTATCATCATTCCTCTCCCAAGTCAGCAAACACTGATGCGGTTCCAGCACAGCACTGATGTGCTTTGGAAGCCTTTTCATCCTGAGAGATTTGACAGAATACAAGGGACTAAGATAGCAGAAGGGAAAGCAATTGTTGCACAGGCTTTTCTGGCAAGTCTCACTGGCTCATGATCTGAAATGTGCTCAGGTTTAAATTCGTGATTTGTGAGTTACAATAGCACCCTAATTGCCATAGGTTTTGTTTCAAAAAGTAATTTTTTTGCTACAAAAGGGAAAAGGAATTTTAAATACCCCAATTTACTTAATTTATTTTTCATATCTAAGACGTATTTATTACAAATTTGACAGAATGGAAGAGCAGTTTCTATCATGCGGCACATCTCACAAGTAGTTCTTTGATGCTAATTTGGGATTTAAAATAACTAGAAATTTGGCTTCATTTTTCCTTGCAAGTTAACACAGAAGTTTTTCAAGACTTCCCTTTAAAAGAAGCTCTACAAACTCTTTCATTTTTATAAGAAGTCTGAGCTCCACTCACAATCATTTGATTCTCAAAGTTCAGGCTCCAGCATACTCCCTTACAAGATTCATGATCGGGTCTTTGTGAATGAGCCTTCAAAATTATAGCAATAACAGCACAGCTGAGTCTTGGGTATTCAAATCCCAAAGCACCAAGCTTTAAAGCATCACTTACCCAGAGGTATTCCATAGCACCCATAACCAAATGGGGGCTGGCAGCACCTGAACATACCACAGAGGTTCCCATCAGCTAGAATACGGTGGCATTAGAGAGTACTTGAGGTAATGAGCAAGCCAGTTAGTAAGCAACACTTGTTTTGTTGCTGCATTATCTGCTCAATAATCAACCTGTTCTCAGAAAATGAGAATGGTACTGACCTCTGTGATGGTGCTGCGGTGAGTAACTTCAGAGAAAAGAAAACAGGGCAAGAAACTGAAATCTGCAGAACTGGTATGTTTATAAAGGTTCTCTTCAAATGTATGCAGCATACACCAACAGGGAATAAAACTTACACTTACTTAATCATTTAAAAGCAACAAAACCAGTACATATCATATGCTACCAGTTGTTTTACAGAAATAAATTACTGTATTGTATACACAGCCTCTTCAACATCAGCTGATCATAAAGGTCAGAAAAGTAGTCACTGTTAAAAAAAAAAAACAACCCTGCCTACAAGCCCAAGACAACCAACAGAAAACTAAAGTAACAGCAAGCAAGAGAAAAATCTTAATTTGCAGTGACTTGCAGGTAGAAACTTTTTTTCTTTAGTCCATATTCATATCTGTTTTGTTCCAGTCCTCAGATACTATGATTGGATTCAAGAAACTGCTGAGTAATTCAGTAAAGCCCACTTGACTGAAGCCCAAAATAGCTGCAACTGCTCCTCCCTCAACTTAAAAGGGGGAGACACATCTCCTCATCTCCAGGGATGTCATTTACTCATCACTCTCTGAACTTGCACGGTTATGGCAACTAAGAGACAACACAGAAGATCCAAACATGGTCTCCAGGTACCAGGAACAGTAGCTTTAAGCACTCCATCTCAAAACTGGCAAGTTCTCTCTTTTCTTTCATTTCTTCTTTTTCATTCACTGCCAAGCCACTTCTTGGTTGAATCCTTGACTCCTGTGCCTTTTATGTGAATAGAGGGCAGATTCAAATAATCATTTTAAGGAACAGCTTGAAGAAAAAAAATAAAACATCTCCACTTCATATTGACTTGAACACCTCTATTTTGTGCTATGGTTTCAGCAGAGGAAGAGGGGAAAAAACACAGCGACAAAATGATAGATGTGGAATGTCACTTCATTTTATTTCTATTCCTTAAAAAAAAAAAAATTAGGGCAACTCTTCTGTAACTGAGCCTTCACAAAGAAGAAATGTTTCTGCAGCACTTCAGAAATCATTTTGGCCTACAAGTGAAAAACTTTTCTTCTGTAACAGCAGTTGCAACGTGTCCCTGAGACCACAGCCTTCCACAGATTTCTCAATTAGATTATTTAATTTCATTTTTATAGCATATATGGAGAACTATTTTTCAAAATAAAATAAAAATATTTGCTGATTGTGGAAAGCACATTTTTCACTTATGTATAAATAAAACCAGTGAAGTTTTGAAGCTTTTATAAGCAGAAAAACAACATTCAGGCAGCTGTGTATGTTAGTGTAAACTGAATTTTATGATGTTTACAGAATTCAGCTTTAATTGGTGCAGCAACTTAGAAGGGCAAATGTTACCTCATATAACCAACAAGTATAGTAAAAATTACTACATCTTTGACATATATTAATTTTTGAGGTTTTTTTCCTACCCTTTTCCTTTACCCCTTGCTACAGTTGCAAAACGGAAATCCCTCCCTTACAGAAGGGTGGTTGTAGGTAAAATAAATAAAATAATTTTTAAAAGATGTAAAGACAGAAAATAGGAAATTTAGGCCAATAATATTTTGGGGCATCTACCAAGTAAGACAAGAGGAGATAAGATACTTGAAAATGTCTCAAGTTCCTATGGAGAAATGAAACACAGATTATTACAGGAACTCTGAGGATACATACTGAAATCATAGCAGTAATAAGAAACACACTCATTATCTCAATATAGAAAATTAAAACAACTCAGAGTTTTATACATATTCCCATGGTGCTGCCACTGGAATCACTGAGGTTTCAACAAGGATTTAAATGACAGCAGGCACTGGAAAAGGTAAAGAAGAAAAAAAAATAAAAAATGTAGAACACCATCTATGATTCTCCTGAAGCAGCAACACTATTTGCACGGATGTGTTCAAGAAGGTAACTACATTGTTTTTAATTTAAAAAAAAAAAAGCCAATTACACATCGTTGACTTTGTACTTTCATCAAATAATACTAGGAAAAGCATATGGAACGTTATCGGTGCAAAATACATTTTTTGTATGTTTCAAACGAAATGCAAACAGTGGTGAGTGGCAAGTAGTATCAGCTTGAACAGTAAATAGCACGGGAGAGTGCTACAACTCTCCGTATAGCTCCGAGAGTAACCTCTCATTAGTTAGCAGTGCAGACAAATGAAGACTAAAATACCAACAAATAAACGTTTTTCTCTTGTCACTGAAATGTCACTTATGCCTCCAGAGATGAGAGAGAATGCATTAATCCAGATCCATGAACTAACTGCTAGTTGCTCTAGCACACCTTTACAGTCATTCAAAAGAATTAAGAAGCAAATTTATTCTTAAAATGAAGGCAGAAAGATTGCACAGGAAATATTAACAAATAATTTATGACAAAGTTGTTGAGTAGAAGTTATTACTAAACAGAAGCCACCAGGTCAAGTTTCAATAAAGCTTACATTCAGTCTCAGTTTCAGTCTGAATGACCCCATATTATTCTGAACTTCTCCATTTTAGGCTTTCTAATACATGAAGTTAGCGTATACCCAATTCTGTTACCTGGGAAAGACCAGGAATCAGCAGGGGTAGGATAGCTGCCCCAAGGTGCCTAATCGTGCTGTGCAGCAAGTTTTGTAGACAAAGTATGCTTAACAAAATCACATAAGCAAACACTGTACTATCACAGCAGATAAGTGGCAGCAGACCACAGCGTAAGAAATTAAGGCTAACAAGCTATATTGCAGATTCTCTTTCTGCTTAAATAATAAAAATTCACCTCTGATTAAATAATAAGAATCAATTTCTGTCTTTTAACGATGTATCAATCTAAACACTGTTTCAAATGTGAGCTACAAGCAGGACTTGTGTATTTCATGTCATTCTTTTTTTCCCTCCAAAAAGGTTAAAAATCCATTAAAAAATCCCAGCCAGTACAATACAGCAACACCTGTCCCTCTCACAAGAGATACAGTGGTACCAGTTAGAATGACATTTGTCTAAAGTTAACATCCCCCCAGCAGAAATATTTATTTATATGCACTTGCCTCCATGTGAACATGTGCCCTCTTAAAAGATCTTGTTACTACTGTACAAGTCTGGCAGGTGTAAGCATTGCCCCAGGTTGATTCACTTTTCCTCTCCTGTAAGATACTTCTATGCAATCCAAATTTGCAGCTATTGATTTTTTAACTTAACATTTCCATGGCTACAGTATTTTTGTTTGTTCGTGTTCATTATCAGAATAGCTACTAAAGCTAGTCCAACCCCTAGACTTGGAGGGCCACAAGGACTGAACTCCTGAGCAATTCCAGAAAGAAGAGGGGCAACTATACGTCCCACTGATGTCACAGACTGTCCAACACCTAGGAGCGTACCGCTGGCCTCATTCCCACCAAGGGTCAATTCAAGATCAATGATACAAGTACGACCTATAGTAGTTGAAAAGGCTAAGAATGTGGAAGACAAAACGACCATCCATATGCTCAGCGCTGACGCATACAGGAGAATCAACGTGCAGGTAAGAGTGCTGGAGTGCAACAAAATTCTGTACGTGTTGTGCTGATACAGTCTTGTTATTGGTCCCAGCAGACAACCAGCCAGGACTCCAAGTGCGCTGCTATAGCTCATTAGGTATCCAGCGAACAAGGGTTTCACCCCAAATCTCTCCTCCAAGGCCAGACTAAAATTACTATAATACAGCAGTATAGCAACAGACATCAGCAACCGCACTAAAAATATATCCCACAGATCAGAGCACGCAATTCCTTTAATCCTCTTCAGCACTGTTGCAACTTGGATCCATGGAGACCGGAAAAGACTATCGCTTGCCACAGCTCCATTACTTGCTGATTTCAAGTAAAGGTCGTGATTTGCTTTTGCTGAGAAACTGTCTGTTCCTTTGTTGCCTTGTTGATGTTCCCTGTTGCCAGTGTTTTCTTCACTCCAGGGTAACATCCAGACAAGACCTATATGCATCAAGAAATTAGCTGATTTCATTCAATTGCACTAACTTTATGTGGAAGACATTAGTCTGATTGTAACAGTTTACTTAGTGTAAAGATCAAAATTCAAAAAAGGACTTTAACAATCATTTCACTTTAAAAAATTATAAAGATTGTCTAGTGTTATTCACGGTATCAGTTCAATTTTAAATGCAGTGAAAGCAAGGAAGGAAAACACTGAGGTGACACATTCGCAACATATAAACAAATCTAAAGGCTAAAGCCAAAATTCTGATTTCTAGTCTTTGTCTTCGGGCACATGAAAAATTCCCATTCCTGTGTCTGAGTGTAAAAGTGATACATACAATACAAAGGAGAAGCACAATACAAAGGAAAAGCATCTGGAGGTTAACTTCCACACATGTTCAAATTCAAAGGGTAGTATCAGTATACAGAACATGTACGCCATAGACTATAAATACACCATGAATTCAGGGTATTACAAATGGCATAAAAACACAGAAGTGAGGAATGAAGGGATCCAAGATACAAATATGACATACAACTTACCAGCATTCAGAAGGAAGATAGAGGCACAGATGAAAGATGTTTGATAAAAGCCATCTTCCAACTCTGTAAGGTAGCCACCAACGACAGGCCCCAGAATGAAGCCCACACTAGAGGCTGCATTGAAGCGTCCCATTACTAAAGGGCGGTCTCTCTCAGAAACCAAGTCAGAAAGCAGGGCTTTAGAGATGGAGAGTGTGTGTTTGAAAATACCTGCAATGTAATATAAAGAAAATAACAAACATGTATTGCTCAGTACAAAAGATTTAAAATGATAGAAGCTATCTGAAGTATCAATGTTCAAAATCTATTTTTAAGATTCCATAAACCACAAATTCTTCAATGCTAGAGTCACGCAACACGTTGGGCCATGACCATTATCCTGGCTGTTCAAGGATTTGCACTTAGGAATCAAAATTATTCACACATCGGTGTTCAAGGAGTGCTCCTGCAGCCCTGCTGAAAGAAGTAGTAACTTAGCTGAGTGCTGGAGTTCACGAGGAATAAAATAGCTGCTGAAACAGGAAATTGTGGGCAGATAATGGTGGAGTAGGAATGGCTTGTCTGTTTATAAACACACTCTGTACCAACTTTGCTGAGTATGGAGATTTCCAGGATTGTAACATACCAAATTAATATGGGAGACAGGTGGGTGGCAAAAGAAGAGCACAGAAGGGTAAGCATACTGCAGGAATACTAATAATGCAATCTTTTAATGCTCTTTCCCTCTGACCAGGGCAATGTTGTCACAGTCACAGTGCTGTCAGCATTAAGAAATATTACCTCTACTAAGTAATCAAATATCAACTAAATAATTCATTAGCAAATTATCTTTAAATTCAGAAACAATATAAACAGTTTCTAAATCAAGACTATGGGCCATAAAAATGCACTTTAGTAGACGTGTTCACAGTCATAGCAATGCTTATTATATCAGAATATATGCAAAAGGTGTTCAGCTATTATAAGAACTCTGGTATGAATCCTGGCACAAACTTAGCTTCAGTGCTACAAACGTACATGCTTTTGCACAACATAAATATTCTGTTGAAGCAGTGACCTAAAATTTCAGTCAAATTTTGTAGTATTACTTTGAGGTATATTTTGAGCATGAGAAAAAACAATATTGTGCATATGCCATTCTGCATTGCAAGTGCAGGCCAAGATTTCCAGCAGTGATCCGGTGCGTTGTGTACCTGTTATGACTAACCTTACAATAGCGTCTTTCAAGGAATTGCTGCACTCCTATTCTCATAAAATCCAGCCACTCAAGGTGGCATAAAAGTTGTGACAGTTTTTGAATATTCATTTCAAGTTATTTTCTGAAAAAAGTCACGAGAATGTTTGATTCGTAGAGATTTTTCCATTACTAGGGTTCAGTTGGAGCTGCTGGATGATTGTGCTATGTAGCTATCCACATATCACGATTTCTCTAGTAGTAATTCTCAAACTGAGATTACAGGGAACTTAAACTGCAAAATGCCAAGTGTTTACTCACCTACAGGGACTCTAGAAATTGCAAACAGGAACACAGTGGTGGATGTTCCAAGAAGGAAGTAACCCAGTGCACTGAGAAGAATACAAGCAAGCAGGGAATACCGTCTTCCTACTATATCACTCCAGCATCCCTTTCATAAAGCAGGAAATTAAGATTAGCTTTTTATAACCTTTAACTATGTACAGTGAACAATCAGTACTTCTAAATTAAATTGAGAAAAGAGATCAAAGGACTGTCAATGAAAGCTTAATGAGCTTATTACACAACATTCCTAAGTGCTCAAAATCTGGAAGTGATGAGCAGACTTCTGCCCTGCCAGCAGGGCATCTGCTGAAACTTTCATTCTATTTAATATGTCATGCATACAGCATTTTTAAAAATAATTTCTCTCTTTTAAAAATACAATCCTGCAATAAACACCATGAAATAGTAGTAGTAGGGGCCCTCTGAAAATGTTACCACAATTGACCACAAATATTTCTTTGCAGCAATGGTCACTATGTACTAGACACTTGTTGAGCATCCTAAAAGGAATGGTCTTAGCCATGAGCAGCTTGACATCTGAGTGCAGACAAGTAGGAAGTATTTGAGAAGGCCAAACAGTAAATTGCATGTAGCATGCTTATAAATCAGCTTGATTCCAAACAGGAAGTTTTTTAAGAACGTAGGCAATAGTCCTGCAGTTCAAAGAAAATGCCACAAGACGATAGAAGCAAATTATCCCAGGTGGCCTGCATAACAAACCCTGACACAGTTTCTTTCATGAGGTGCTCAAAATCTGCTCTCTTGAAAGCTAGGAGGTACCAGGGTAATATTAAAGGTGCTCCTCGCTAAATATAGGGATCTAAGGTAATGATAGGTAAAGCATACATTCAAGAGGTTCAGCCTTGATCTTTGCACTTTTGCTTAGATTATGATGCAAAAAAAATCAAAAGCTAATAGAAAACAAAACCAAATAAATCTGAAAGGCGTAATGCATGAATTTAGGCCATATGGCAAATTACAGGGCACTACTCATTAAGCAAGGAAAGTAAACTCTACATAACAGGCTTATGAAGAGCTGACTTGTGAGACTGCTTTTTGGACAGGTTACTGCATTGAAGAAAACTGCTTTACTAGCACCAACACTGAAGAGAACCCTGTGTGACTGAGATGTGCTCAGTAATGTATGACTGAGCCCAAATCTGGATTCCAGTTTTTGTCTAAAGACTGTATTCTGTTTAGTTCTGAAAAAACTGATAATCCCCTATAAATGAAACATTTTCCACACAACCTAAAAACGGGATCCACCAAACAAAAATGCTTATATGAACACTATGAACATTTTAAAAATTTCAAGAAACACTATTATTAACCTCATCCTTTTTTCCCCTAAAATCCATAGAAATACCAACATACTTAGGAATGCAGTGTTAGAACTCACCACAAATGTGCTGGAAAATAGTTGCATTATACCATAGAGAGATCCTAAAACAAACAAGTAAAATACCAATGTTAAAAATTAAACATTTTTTAAAATGAAAATGACACAAATTTTTTAAATGAGGAAACATGAGAGAGACTCTGGGAATAATTTACTAGAAGAATAGGAAAAGGGAGCAGGACAAACTAAAGATGGAGTTAAGCACATAACCAAGGAAACAGTTTCTGCTGAAAGCTTGTACAGCTATGCAACGAAGAAGGATGTTGCTTTGTATGATGTATTAAACATTGGCATTTATAATTGCTTTCTCAGAATCAGGAGAGAATTTCATTACTGTGAGGCACTAATTACTTTCCACTTGGCACTTCAACATGTTACAAGGCACCACAGAAACCCTGAAGAAACCACAGACCCTACTCATTCATTTTGGAGGCCGAGTTTAGCAGCAGTTAGTAACAGAAGAGAAGAAGCAAAGAGAAGCAGAGAGAAACATCTGCCAGCCTCTTTCATTTATAAGAATACACCTCAAAACCCAGTTTCTTTTAAAGTTAAAAATCAAAGCAGACTGTTGAAATGAAAACATATTTTTGATTAATTGCTGCTTAAAATACTGATAACTCAGAGCAGAACCAGAATTATTTAACGAAAAGTGCTAAATTTTACCCAAAATAAAAAAAGCAAAGTAATAAAAACGTGAATAACAGAGCCCATGTCAACCACACATAGCTATAAAGAGTATCATACTTGTATCATTACAAACCATTACAGTACCATAAGATACAAATAAGAACTTTAGAGACACGTAACTTCATTTTACCACTTCATTTTTAAGATAAAATTACAAACCTTCAGAATTTACTTGTAAACACTCCTTAAAGACAATAAATATTTTGCCAAAAGACAGCTGCAAGGAATTTAATCTAACTGGGAGCACTCACAGGCTTTGGAAAGCTTAGGAGGACCAGCTGCAGAAATACTGTTTGCGAAGCCTGTAAATAACAATAAAAGCAACACCTCTGGCTCTCAAAGTTGCTGAGCTGTGAATTCTCGGATGCTGGAAAAGCATCTGTACAAGTATTACTGCAAGACTTCCTTGTTCTTTCCAAAAATGTTCTTCCCAAGTACCTGCCTTAGGCTACCGTCAGTATGCAAGTTTGGACAGGTCTTTGGGTCTGACACAGTATGGCTGCCCTCACAGTTTTACTTGGAAATTGGCCTTACTTTTTATTATGCTACTAGCAAGTAAGAATTATGTTATGATGTCTAATTTCCAGTAAGGCATAATCCAGTTGACATTACCTTATTCTTTGGTAAATCAGTCAAGTACTGCAACTCACCTATTATTCCAGCAACTGTATGACTTGCGCCTAGAGATTTGACATGTAGGTTCATTAAAGGAACAACCATGCTCACACCAAATAAATCCTGAAAAAAAGGCAGGAAAAGTTTTAATAACTGATCACTTTTACAAAGATGATGGCAAACTGGCTTAATAGGAGTCAATATTTTTTAAAAATTTAAATTATTTCCATATCAATACAAGATTAAAGAAAAAAAAATTCATGGCCAATATGGTATGTTGTAACCTCTACAATGCATCCAGTATGTACAAAATTACAAAAACACATGAAGTGAAAGATGATAAAGGATTGCCTCACAGAGGAGTTAAAACTATGAAAACGGCAATTGTCTTTCTCCCTCCAGATACAATCATTCTGAAGATACATATTTAACCATTAAATATTCCTTTCATATATTTTAAACTTTATCTGTTTAACAAGAAAAGTACTTGGTACCATTATTATAAATTCATAGAATCATAGAATCATTTTGGTTGGAAAGGACCTTTAAGATCATTGAGTCCAACCGTTAACCTCGCACTACCAAGTCCACCACTAAACCATGTCCCTAAGCACCACATTTACAGGTCTTTTAAATACCTCCAGGGATGGTGACTCCACCACTTCCCTGGGCAGCCTCTTCCAATGCTTGACAACCCTTTTGGTGAAGACATTTTTCCTGATATCCAATCTAAACCTCCCCTGGCACAACTTGAGCCCATGTCCTCTTGTCCTACCACTTTTTACTTGGGAGACCAACCCCCACCTCACTACAACCTCCTTTCAGGTAGTTGTAGAAAGCAATAAGGTCTCCCCTGAGCCTCCTTTTCTCCAGGCTAAACAACCCCAGTTCCTTCAGCCACCCCTCACAAGGCCTGTGCTCTAGACCCTTCACCAGCTTTGTTGTCCTTCTCTGGACTCCCTCCAGCACCTCAACATCTTTCTTGTAGTGAGGGGCCCAAAACTGAACACAGTACTCGAGGTGTGGCCTCAGCAGTGCTGAGTACAGGGGGACAATCACTTCCCTTGTCCTGCTGGCCACACTAGTTCTGATACAAGCCAGGATACTGTTGGCCTTCTTGGCCACCTGAGCACACTGCTAGCTCATGTTCAGCCAGCCATCGGTCAACACCCCCAGGTCCTTTTCTGCCAGGCAGCTTTCCAGCCACTCTTCCCCAAGCCCGTACTGGAGCATGGCGTTGTTGTGCCGCAAGTGCAGGACCTGACACTTGGCCTTGTTGAACCTCATACCGTTGACGTCAATCCAGCCTGTCAAGATCCCTCTGCAGAGCCTTCCTACCCTCAAGCACATCAACACTCCCGCTGTACTTGGTGTCATCTGTGAACTTACTGAACTTACTGAGTTCAAAGTGGTCTGTAATTTCAGTCACCTAAAAATACTTTTTATTTGTGCAAAGAGTATATTTGGAAAATCTACAGTATTTTAGCTCTCAACCACAATGGGGCAGAAGCTATGGTAGGTCTAAACCTACCTACAGACTGCCTTTGTGTATAACTTAAGAAATGTAGTGAAAAGACAGAAACATGAAAAAAAAAAAAACCAAAGCATAAGTGAAAAACTTTATGTAAGAGGAGAGCAAAGGACACTGTCCATCCTAAACAGTACAAGGATCTCCTACTCATTCCTTTTGTTTTTTTCTCTTTTGTTAAGCTAATCATATTGACCCAGTAGTTCTTTCACTACTACTGTCTGGCACAGCATACAGTGTTCTATATCAGAGCAGAATCTTACGGATCTATTGGAGCAAGATCACCTTTTATCAGTGACCGCTTGAGCTGAACTAGACTAGGCCTTCATAGTATGCCCAAAGCCTGAGTAACTGTAACAATGTGTATCACTAAGTAAATTCTCACAGTCAGTCATTAAGCATCTTTTGACAGTTGAAATTGAGGCTTACAAGGTTAGAATAATTCTTAAATATATTAGCATGAGCAAACAGAGCATATGACTTACAAACATCTTCAATAATAAAATCTTAGGTGTCATGTGCAAACCTGAAGAGAGGTTCAATTGCTTCGTCCAGATCATCGATAGAGACATTAAAAAGGACAACTCTCAGAATACAACCATGGCAGTACTGGACTGGTCATAGGCAGGCAGGTAGAGCAACACCCATTAACCACTATCCTAGATGGGTAGTTATTTCTCATTTCACCTATAATTTCTTATGTCAAATGATAACTACGCTGTATTTGCTTGGTTACAGGAAGCTTCCGTCACAGGCAACAGCTCTTTATTATGATATTGCACCACACTGTACACTCTCTAAAAGGGCACACACTTCTTGGTTGATTCCAACGTGTACTCCAGCTTGGTGTCAGCATGGTGTTACAGGGTTGGAGAACCACAGTGTTTAAAAGTGAGCTAAGAAGCAAAGCTTGTTCTACGCACCTTTTCCTAGACTGTTTGCTCCAGGACCCAGATCAACTAGATTGTTTCTACTGCCCAACCTAAAGGTAGGCAACAGAATACATCTACGTTTTGCAGTGCGAATTTGTACTCATTTTGTATTCATTTTCCAAGTTATCCCTTTTAATTTTAAATTAATTAAATGACATTTTCCCAAGGCTCATGAATCACTACAGAATACAAAGCTTTAAAGTCTACACACTGTGTTCTTTCAGTTAGGGTTGTGTTTTTGTTTGGGTTTTTTTGTTTGTTTGTTTGTTTTTTTTTTTAGAAAAAGCACAGGGTTTTTTGGGGGCAGGTGGTTTTTTTTGTGGGTTTGTTGTTTTTTTTTTTTTTTTTAAGCTTACACTAAGCACTGGTATTTCAAGGAAATAAGCATAAGGCAACACTTAGCTTTAAGGGCGCTGCACTATTCCATTTCATTCACCGGGTAAAAATAACACCTTTGTATCAGACTGCACAACTGTCTGCACGTTAAAAACAATACAGCCACTACAAACCACTATCGCTACAAACATTCAAACTCCAAAAAAGCTGCCGAAGGGATGTACCTCGAAACCCAGCAGCTTTATCTGCAGCTTACCGGGGGCGCCCAAGGGGCAGGGGCCATGGGCACGGGGAGGGGGGGGTTCTGCCCGACTTCGGGCTTTGCAGCATCTCCTGACATCCCTGAGGGGACCTCACGGCTCCGGAGCCGGCTGCGGGGCCATTCTCCTTCTTCTGCCTCCAGCACGGCCCCCTCAGCGTCTTCCCCGGAGTCGCGGGGCCGGGCAGCGGGTCGTGCGGGGCGGGGAGGATTTCCCTTCCCAGGCACGTCCGCCCATCCCAGGCCGCGCCGGAAGGGCACCGTGGCCGCCGCACCCCGCCTCACCGCTTACCAGGAAGCCCACCGCGTAAAGGCACCGTACGAAGCGGCCGGACGCCGCCGTCGGGTTCCCCGCGGCTCCCCGGCCTCCATCCTCCTCCTCCTCCTCCGCCATCCGGCCAGCGGCGGCCGCGGGCCCGCTCCCCGTTGCGGCCGGCGGCGCTGCGCATGCGCATGTGGGGTGCCGCCGGCGCGGCGGGGACATGGAGGCGGTGGGGCAGGGAGCGGGGCTGGAGCCTGGTGTTTCGTTAGCGTTAACGAGTGTGTTCTCCGTATTTCCTCTTTTTCACGCGAGGAGGAATAAGGATCCCTTCAGGTTTCGAGGCCGTGGGGTTCCCTGCCCCCCCCCCCACCTGCAGGACTTTGCCCTTCCCGCCTCTTCTTGCGTGTTTGTACGTGGAGAGTTTTGCAGCCCCTCACATCAGGGCCTGAGGCTCTGAGGAAAGCAGGAAGAGCTAGATAGGGTGGAGGGGCTCTGGAGGCAGGACTACGACCTAGGAGCGTAGTGACGAGTCCCCTGCAGCGTTCTCTCGTTGCTCTAGAAAGATGACTTTTGCACCTGTGCGCCTCCAAGCCTGCCTGCTCCATGGGGAAATGCGGCTGTGTCTCACCGCCACTGCTGCCGCTTGGCCCTCTCATGGGGCTCAGCCCGGTGCCTTCGTATGAGGAAGAACTTCTTTGAGGGTGACATAGCACTGGAACAGGCTGCCCAGGGAGGTTGTGGAGTCTCCTTCTCTGGAGATATTAAAAAAACGCCTGGACACGGCCCTGTGCAATGTACTCTAGGGGAACCTGCTTTGTCAGGGGGTTGGACTAGATGATCTCCAGAGGTCCCTTCCAACCCTAACCATTCTGTGATTCATCATTTCTGATGACGAAGTGTTTTCCTGCTTTTTTACATGGCTGGTGGTTGCGGCACTGAGCCAGGGAAGAAGGACATCCCCCTTTCTCCTGATCTTGTATGCTACTGTGCTGCGTTTTCATTAAAGTCCAGGGATAGCTGGAATTGTGGACAGCTATTATGTTATAACGTATTCACATCCAAAGAAGTAAAACAGCAGTCTAAATCTCTGAGATGCACAGGTGGAAGTGATTGTCACACGCAAAATACCTTTATGTTGGAGGCAGAGGGGATTTTTTTACATAGCTTCTAGGCCAGGTATCAATGAAAGGGCTGCAGTTTTAAATGCTTTAAAAAACCCCAAAATGCACAAGGCAACAGGAGATTTTTTTAAAGGAGGTACTTTAGCTTGTTTTTAATTGTCAGTAAGAAGAAGCTTTTGAAAAATGATGATGACTTTTAAATTTTAATAGTTAGCACCAGTTGATAAAGTTTGAGAATGATCAATCAACTGACAATAGGATAACTTCAGTTCTATATTTGTGTTTTCAGAAGAAATAAATATCACAGCATTGAGGGTGTTCAACAGATTTAGGTTACAAAAAAGGAAAAGTGAATGTGGATTTCCTTATGGTTAGGAAGAATTAAACTTAAATAAAAAACCCCAAAAGTGGAAAGCAAGAGATTCCTAGATAAGCAGTATATTTGTAATAACTCAGTTGTTTAATGTCCCAGTGGCTATGATATTTTATAGTTGGCTTAACCAATACATCCTATTAATTTAGTTCTCTGAGGCCTCTTTGAATAACAAATCCTCTCAGTGAGATTTTTAAAATTCTGGATATAACATTAATGGGGATCACAGTTGCATACAATTCCTCTGAAGTGGACAAAATGGTTACAAGATATTGAAATATTAGAGTATCATGGGAATTGACACTACATTGTCTGCTCAATATTGCACTAATTTTACCCTTTGTCACGGTTTAAAGCAGGGCCGGCTATTAAACCTGTGGCAGATGCTCTCTGTTATTCCCCCCCCCCCCCCTCCCCCAAAGGGAAAGGGAAAGGGAAAAGGGAGAGAGACTTCCGGGTTGGAAAGTTAAAACAGTTTTAATAAACTATAATAATGAAAAAGAGTATAATAACAATAATAGAAATAATAAAATATATACAAATATATATACAAAACCAAGATTGAGCTCCCCTGAAGTCAGCCACGTCACCACCGGCACTGCAGGGCAAGCTCCGGGAAGGCCCAGGCTGGGCCTAGCGACGGTCGAGAGCTGGATTCAGGAACACACGGATCGGGATCGGGGGCAGCAGGAAAACAGACGGAGTCCTGCTTGGACACCGGCCATAGCAGAAAGAGAGCGAGTCCCTCGTGATCCCCCCGCTTTATACTGAGAATGACG
This sequence comes from Nyctibius grandis, assembly GCF_013368605.1. Lineage (NCBI taxonomy): Eukaryota > Metazoa > Chordata > Aves > Nyctibiiformes > Nyctibiidae > Nyctibius > Nyctibius grandis. Next base: position 53,234,472 of record NC_090659.1, read on the forward strand.
TGTATGGGATGGAATACCCTCATTGGTCAATTTTGGGTTACCTGCCCTGTCTGCTCCCCCCTGCAGCTGCGACCCCCCTTCGGCTCTTCACTCGTAAGCAGTGAGGAATTGAGCAGTGACCTTGGTTTCTCTCAAGAACAAGTACAGCAAGAGCCTTTCTGCACAACATCCCTACTGGTACCTCAGCGATAACTACAAACTTTGAGCGTTATCAGTCCTGGAAGCAGACACTGTCTGCAAAACATGCAGTTAGTTTCAGAAAGTGCAGTTACTTAGAGGAGACTTAGCTGAAAGTAAAAATCACTGAAAGGAAAATTGACCTGGTTTAGGCCAAACCAGGACACCCTTGGTCATTTTAACTCTGATAGAAGAAATGGAAAAGGCCTGAAGATTTATCAGAGGGAACTGTTAGAGAGGTGGATGATGAAAAGGTGTTGCAAGGGCTTAGGTACTGTTCCTAGGGTATAAGGCAGATTGACTTTTGTGCAAACACTGAGCCCAAGTGAAATTTTTGAGTTTCTATGTAAAGGTCAGTGTCTGCTATAAGTCTCAGAAACCAAAGTTAGCAATTCTGTGTTCTTCTCAGATTCTGAAGATCAAAATGATCTAATATAATGGGGACAAAATATTGTAGACAGGAATACTGAATTGCCTGACAATGAAAACTGCTTCTTAGTTTTGTCTATTACTTCAAGCTATCTCTATGGAGAACGGCTTAAAAGCAGAGTAACTGAACTTTTTGATGCTCCAGTAGCGTTGTCAGTGCAAACTGTGCAAGGAGCAAAAAAGAATCTTTAGAAAACATGCAGGTGTCTCTTTCTTTAACAGATCCCTTGCTGCTTTTGTACTGACAAACTTGATTAAGTTGTTAAAGAATTGTGCATACTACATGTTTACTTTTGCATAATATATAAGAAAAAGGCATTGATAAATACTAACATGACAAATATATCTGTTGCCTTTGAACTGAAGGCAGATGGTTCCTGCTACCTCAGAGGTTCCAACTCATGTTCTGTCATTTAAATTACAAAATTTAAGGCAAAGGCTCCGAAATAAAGAAATTTAAAGATAAAAGTTCCCAAATAAAGGGAAGGTATGACTGATAAGGGAATTGACTAACAATTAAAGGAATGAAATACATTTATCACAGTCTTCAGGGAAATAGAACCAGTCTAAGATCTTTGGGGGCAGAATAACATAGTTGGTTGATTAAAATGATACTATCAATAGAATACACTTACATTACTTTAAGGTATTTGACTTGTTGCCACTTGGAGGTGTTTGACTTATTACTGGATGATTCTTGAAGACAGTAGAGCAATACACACTCAGAAATGGCAAACAGCATATGGATTCAGAATTATTTGATATGTCTCCAGACTGTATTTGTGAATGGATAATCTTCCCTGAAGAAGGCGTATGTCTAGATTATTCTCTCATATCTAACCCTTTTTCCATGACCTGGAAGAAGAGATGGAATCAAAATTATTGATTTTATGGATAATGCTAGGACCAGGACTACTGACACAACACAATCTGAGTACTCAGCTTTCATAATATATAAGTATTCTAAGTGTAAAGGCACAGCTGGAAACAAAGCAGGATGCACGCTTAGGGGGTGCGCCTCTCTGTTGTGGCAGTCAGTGATTATGAGATGAACTTGGTATAGTAAATAACCAGTGACCATAAATGTTTACTGCTATTCTGTGGCGGAAAAAGCAAAATCCATCTTTTGATAAGAAATGGAGGAACCTGAAGTAGAAAAGCAGGAAAACTTTATTACTTTTGTATCAGTTCTTTGGTGTAAATACTAATACAACATAGTGTTTAGTTTTGCTGTCCTAATTGAAGAACAATGTTGAATAAATGGAGACAGTTAAAAAAAAAAAAGATACTTTAGTGGCAGAAAGAACATTTCTTTGATAACGAGGAGAAGGAGTGAGGAATCTGCAACCCTGTACTAAAAACATCCACTGTGGCAGATGCTTGGTGTCACCTGCCAGTCAAGGGGTTGAGACAGTCTGCAGCTGCCCTCCCTCGGCCAGCTCTGTGGCTGTGTGTGGTCCAAGACATAACAAAGCAAAAGCACTGATGGAAGTCATCTGAAATCTAACAAAGTTTTGAAAGAAAGATCCTTTCATTCCTTCAACAGGGGAGAAAATTTTAAACCTTATAAATTCTTAAATAAAGTTTGTAAAATACTTTTGTAAGACTGATCTAAGACTACTACAGCAATTTATTGCAATGAATGGAACATATTCTTGGATTCCCACATTACAAATAGGAAGGTCAAGACCCCCAAATGTACAATTTGTCATCAAATTTAGCAAATCTACCAATGACTTATTTCATTCTGGTTTACTGCTTCAGATCATTAGGGTAACATCCAACAGTCATTTCAACTTTTCATATACAAATTGAGCTCAGTAGAAAAAGTTACAATCCAGTGGTCCAGAACATTTTAAGAGATACTATAAATGAACTTGAGTTTGGAAACTGCTGTTAATCTTGAAGACATTTAAAGTGTAATCTCTCTGAAAGGATCTGCAGATTTAAAGAATGTGGAAAGAAACCTTTTAAATGGCTCCACCCTCAACGCTATAAGTGCTGGTGGGCATGACAGAGTGACTTCGAAAGCATTTCTAAAAATCTTAATTAAAGGAAGGAATTATTTCAGGAGTTGGGCCTAGTTTTCCCTGCCATCGAGTTTTCCATGCCAGCATAACTAAGACCATGTGGCTTTCCATGTTTCTTTCAATTAATATTTAACAGATAAAATAAAAATGCCAGGAATGGTTTAGATACTATTAATCCTGCTCCGGAGCAGAGGATGGCCTGGATGACTCTTGTTGACTCCAGTCCATTTCCTGTTGTACTACAGTACCCGTATTTCACACACACCACCCCCACTAGCATATGATTAGTTGGGTTTTTTTTAACATCAGGAGCTCTCTAGAAGCTGGAAGGGTACAAGTTCCTCAGGCTTCCTGAATAAAATATGAAAATATGTACCAAAAACTCTCTGTGCAGTAGATGAAAGGACATACTGCCTCAGAGATTCATAATAGCTTCCTGCTGTGGAAGGACCCATGTAAGACAGCAATAAAAATGGTGAAGAAGGGTGCAACTCTCAATTTCTGACTAGTCCGGGTACAGGCACATACTATTTCCATGGGAAACTGCCTGAAACACCTCCTAAAATTAGGCAACTCGTTCATTTCTGTGCAAATTGCATGCAGGAATGAGTCATTCCTTTAAAGCACTGAAGGAAACATTAATGGTATTGGCCTGGCTTTCTTAACAATTGTAAGAAAAGGTTAGAACACTCATCAAGGATGTGGGGAACACAGATGCACCTTGTTGTACCTCTGATGGTTCTAGTTATTTTGCCCAACTTGCAGGGACATGGATTCATCACACCTTGCATCGGTGTTATGACGCAATTAAAAAATATCGTGCCTTCCGGTATTTTTACCTGTTTTATCCAATATAGATTTAATGTAATATATAATGCAGAATGGGATATATGAAACAGAGTGACCCACTCACTGTCATACTAGTTTTCTCTTCCTTTCTGTGGCTGAATAAATCCATGATGCTTTGTAGAGTGTCAAAGACATGAGCAGAGAGAGGGTATCAGGCAGGGTCCAAATGGGATATACACCCTGCAGCTTTGTTCATGTGGGTGGCTGCAAGTCTATTGCGTGCTCCTGCAGATGCGTGTTGCACCATATTGTGCTAATAGAAATGGGAGGGAGAGACTGTAGTTTTCTTTACCTCCCACACAGTAAATGAGCAGAGTATATGATATAATCCCTGGATACATAAAAATGTGTGGATGTAATGGCTCATAAGGAAGATAGATAGTTCATGTTGGTTTATTAGAGTTCCTGTTGAAGCTGTTGCTGGGATATGGGCTGCGTCTGTCCTGAGGTCAGAAGGGTAGTTATCATCATCTGTCTCTTCATGAGCTTAGTATAGCTCATGCAGAATGAATGACTTGGTGATACCTGTGTTCAGAATGGCTTGATTTCATCCATGTGTAGAGGACTCGTATTCTCTACGATCTCTACTCAGTTTTTACATGAGCCAACAATGTGCCCTTGCTGCAAAGGTGGTGAATGGTATCCTGGTCTGCGTTAGGCAAAGCATTGCCAGCAAGTTGAGGGAGATGATCCTTCCCCTTTACTCAGCACTGGCAGGGCCACAGATGAAGGGGCTGGAGCATATCTCCTATGAGGAAAAGCTGAGAGAGCTGGGACTGTTCAGCCTGGAGAAGGGAAGACTCAGGGGGATCTTTCAAATGTATATAAATACCTGAGGGAAGGATATAAAGAGGACAGAGCCAGGCTCTTTTCAGTGATGCCCCGTGACAGGACCAGAGGCAACGGACACAACCTGAAACACAGGAGGTTCCCTCTGAACATGAGGAAACACTTTTTTACTGTGAGGGTGACCGAGCACTGGCACAAGTTGCCCAGGGAGGTTCTGGAGGCTCCAGTGCTGGAGATATTCAAAAGCTGCCTGGACATGGTCCTGGGCAACCAGCTCTAGGTGGCCCTGCTTGAGCAGTGGGGTTGGACAAGGTGACCTCCAGAGGTCCCTTCCGACCTCAATGATTCTGTGATTCTGTGGTTTGTGGCCTGATTTATGGTAGCATTAAGATGAAAGTGGTCATATCTCAAGCCAGTTATTCCAGGTCCCCTCTTAGTTAGTGGAGGAAAAAAGAAAAAAAAGTAACAATGCTTTTAGGGCATGATTCATTGCACATTGAAGTAGTCATCCAAAAATAGGTCAGATGGACTGTGCCGTAAAAGTGATGATATGACTGTAAAGGAAACCTGAGGTGACCAGCTTAATTGAAGACAGCTACCTTGCAGCTGTCTAGTGTTAGGTAAGATGAATCCCAGCCAAAGATTTAATGGACAAGGTGTACTGTACTCTCTATGTCTGCCCAGCACGCTGCTGACAATTGATCGTGTAGGTGCAATGGATAACATTCTGCCCAGCTGGGGAGGATGGACAGGGTGAGGATCTGAATCAGCAGATGAGATACTCCATCGCTGTTCAAAATGTTTTTCTCCAACAGTAAATGGGCAGTGAGGTCTCAGAAAGACTCAGCTCTGAGGCAGCCGCTGAAATTGTTTCTTGGTGTGTAGTCAGACATGCAGCCAGTTCTAAAAGGCTGTTTTTAGATCATGGACATATCTGCCAGCACAGATAAGGAGCTGCCTGCCAATTCCAAACATACACACACATTTACTCAATCACACACAAACATAAACAAGCAAATAAACAACCTTCCCCTCCCATAAACTAATCAAGATTTTTCTCCTTCAGATGGAAAAGGGAAAGAAACAGCCTGCTATTGTTTTGCTTTGTTTTTTTCTTTTTTTCTATTTTTAAATACAAGGAGGGGCTCAGATACTATATCGAAGCTGGAGCTATTTAGATACATAAATAAAATATGCAGATTTAGGAGTTAGTTTAGCCCTATCTATCTGGAAAATAAACAGAAATAAAATCATAAAACTTTTGCCAGCTTTTTTAAATGAGATTGGAATCCATCCATTATGTGGGGGCCTTCAATCTTCACACTATAAATCAACAAAATCAATGAATGCTTGGCTTAATTGGCCAAATTGATTGTATATTAAAACTGATTTACTTACTTAATTTCATTATAGTAGGGATAAATTTGGCTAAGTAATTCTGATTTTAGAATGCCAGTCTTTCTGTAGAAATTTAGGAGTTTTGCAAGGAGTTGGGGAATTGCCTTGTTTAAGATTCAGAATTATGATTGTTTGGGCTTGATAAGCATGGTCCTGTTTTCCCTTCCTTGAAACTTTCTCTCTTCTATTGAGGAACCTTCAGAATTTAATTTAATTGAAGAAAAAGTGCCCTGAGCCTTTCTGTGAGTATTCAAGTAGTGGATAACATGAATTTTTAAGCTGACATAGCAAGTCTTAACATGGCTTCTGATTCATTCCTGACATAACTGGGCATAATACTGAAGATGTTAGAGTATTTGGAAGATAGCACTGCTGGAGAATGTGCCATAAATATAAAAGAGAATAATTAAATTAGATCCTCTCAGGATGAACATGCTAAACTGAGACCAGAGTTCATGTACAGTATATTAAAAATAAATACTTGTACTGCACAGGCAGTGATTCAGCTGTCAATTGAATTCAGTGAAACTTTTCATGCAAACTAATTTCAGTGAAGCTACTCATGAGAGCAGGTTACTCTCATGCAGAAATGGGTTCATGGAGTCACTGCCATATTTCTGGCCTGAAGCCAGGGAGGTGCAATAAGACTGAAACCAGCCATTTTATTTCTTTTATTATTTTTGGTTCAGTGGCTGAGTCAGGTGTCTGGAGTTCTCTTTTTACTTCTGATGTAACGTTGAAAAAGTCATTTCACCATTGTATGCCACAGTTTCTGTAGTTACAGGTATGAATAGCAGTGCATAACCATATTTGAAAAGAGCTTTGAGAATGATAGAGTAAAGCATAAGAGTGCAAAGTATTTGTATTATTTTCGCTGTCAGAATTCACCAACTTTTGAACGGTTGAACATTTTTGAACTTTTTGAACGGTTGGACTTGATGATCCCAGAGGTCTCTTCCAACCTGGTTGATTCTGTGATTCTGTGAACTTCAGGTTTGTCCCCTTCTGCAGCACTCATACATAGCTCTGCCCAGTTGGTATTTTGGAGATTATAAACACATATCCTGTAACACTGAAAAATGGCATTATGTTAAACATCACATCAGAATTAATTCAATTTTATCTGTTTTTTTTAAATGGACGTCATGAAGAACTCTGTATCATTGATTTTGTTTATGTCGTGACTATCTACATCTCTGGATTTCACTGAATAAAATTTCTTGAGCTTTGAGCCAATGCTTTGTGAGGCCACCCATGCAACAGCAAAATGGTTGGGAACTCCAGCCCACTGAGTGGGATTCAGTTCCAGATAAAGATCTTTGCATTCAGACGTCTCCATGTGAAGTAGGGATCAGTGCTGCCGTTAGAGTTAATGGAAGTCTGGTTAAAACACTCAATAGTGCCTCCAGAATGACCTGACCAGATAATGCAGACTAGTTTCAGCCATCTAAACAGAGGTATCTAGCATAACTTTTAGGTGGTGTGAACCTGGCCTGTAGTTGTCATTCAAGAAAGGTGTGGGTCTCCTCTAAGTGCCTTGTCATACCTCCCTGCCAAATGTAGATGGCTTAGATATCCTGGAGCATCCAGTGGTGGGAGATGACAGTAAGGCAACTGTATCTCTCTGTTCAGGCTTGATTCAGTCACCATCACATAGGCTCCTAGTACCATCTGAGGTAGTAGAGGGTACCTAAGACCCCTGTGTGGGGCTGGGAGATATGGTTAAAACTGGGACAGAAATATGCGCTTCTGGGGTGACAACTAAAAGCTGGCAGGATACCCTGGGAACTAGCTGGAGTGAGTTATCTGTCTGGGTGATTGAATTGAGTTCTCTGAGTCTAATCTAGGTCGTGCTGAACCACTCTCCAGGCTGCACTGACTGTATTGACTAGATCGCTATTGATTATAATGGAAAAACATCTAGCTTGTGAAATTGTCTAAATTTGGGCATGTTCGTCCTGAACTGAATCCTACCTTTTTTTTTCCTTTCTTCTTTTATTTTTGCTATTTTGCACACATGAATAGAGTAGAGTAAAGTAGAATAGAACAGGAATAGAATAGAATAGAATAGAATAGAATAGAATAGAATAGAATAGAATAGAATAATAGAAAGGAATAGAATATTTCAGTTACTAGGGTCCTACAACGATCATCTAATCCCACTGCCTGACCACTTCAGTGCTGACCAAAAGTTAAACCATTATTCTAACCTGCAAGTAATCCTTTTCCAAAATATGCCTTATTTTCTTTTATAGCACATTCTATGTGTTCTTTTTCCTGAAGATTTTTTTTTCTTTAATACAGAACAATAAGACATCACTTTCCAAAGTGATGTTTCCAAACATCACTTTCTGCTATAGCAAAGTGAACTGCATCAGTGGCTGTCAGGGAAAGGAAATATGACATGTTTTCAAAGTTCCATTAAAAAATCTCAGCCTTCATTTACTAACATGACTTACAGTAACTTCCAAAGTATTGTGTGTGTTTCCTTCCCTGCTAGCAGCCAAAGAAACATTCACCACCAAGCCTGAACTTTGGAAGTCCTTGCTGCTACTATGTGCCCTGTAATGCAGTTCACATGGACGGACAGAGCCATTGCATCTCCATCCCCATCTCCACTGATGTTGATGCACCAGCTGCAATAATATTTCAAGTCAATCCCTGATTATTTAGGGGAAGGTCAGCTATTTCTGACTGGCCTCGCCCAGATAGAGAAACAGAATGAAGCTCTGCCATCAGTGTCCTAAAATAGAAGGCCCTTTTCATCTGTCAGGCTTGAGTCAGCCACATAGAACACAAATTAGGAGACACAAATCAACTCACAGGGCATTGGGAAACACAGGCAGAAAGTCAAGTGAAGAGAAACTTCTTCAGATATGCGCTATATTCTCCAAGCAGCTTTTTAGTCACTTCCCAAAAATTTTATTTATTTTACTGCTTCTTCTTAAGCAATTAAAAAAAAATAGTTTTTTTTTTTAAGAGAATTTCAATAATGAAACTGAGTGTGGGGATATTTTTTGGAGGCTTCTTTGCAGCTCTGGGGGTTTTGCTTTTTTTGGTGGCATTTGGAACTGATTATTGGCTTCTTGCTACAGAAATAGGAAGGTGTTCAAAAGCACCTGAAGATGCTGGGGTTAGTATGGACATTTTTATTTATAATGAGAATTATATATGTATGTTTCTTGGATATGTTTATCTTGTAAGAATTTACTTCTGTATGAACTTTTGAATATTTTCATTTTGGCCTTCTAGAAGGTTACAAGCCTGCTTCAATACCTCTTATAACCAGTTGTAATCAATCTAAAATGAATTTGTCTTTTGTGATAATACTTTTGCAATATTACTTTTGCAATATGACATTCTTTCAAAGGAAGTATAACTGTTTAGATATGCTGTAGCTAACCTCCATTCAGGCAGGCTGTGTTTCATTATGATGGTGGTGTTTTTTACCTCAACATCTAATTTCAGTTGAACTTGATTCTTTCAGTCATTTAAAAATTGTATGATAATGGCTTCTTTCCCCCTCCCCACCCCCGTAGGGAGAGAAGGCCACTTTCCATCATGAAGGTTTCTTCTGGAGGTGCTGGTTTAGTGGAAATGTAGGAGAGAATAATGCCAGCATGTGGAATTTCTGGTATAGTAAGTAACTTTTTCCTTTTACATTATCTACAGTAGTTTGTTTTCAAAATAGTTCTGTTTTTTTTTTTTCTGTCCTATGAATCACTGGATTTCATATGGCTTATTTGGTGATCAGGTTCTTCAGCCATCCTAAAATAAATTCTTGACAAACATTTTTCTAGTCTGTTCTAAAGGAAACCCCGGGACAAAATCAGAAATGTTTAACTATGAACTTATGCTGTGAGCATTATGGCTGTCCTGTTAACCTGAGTCCATTCTTATCAGAACAGTCTCTTCCCACTTACTGTTTAACAGACTGTTTATTTCTGTAATGTAGGGAGAAAGGGCTTAGTGGTTAGGATGGTTCATGAATTTTTGTTTGGAGAGTTTCTCCAGTAGTTCTATGAGTGGGTTAAGGAGGGCATGGGCAATTCCACTGTGAAAGTGGTGGACACAACATATCCAGAAGAATCCCTCTACTAAATTCATGGACAATCCTTTGCTTTCCTTCACTACATGCCAGGATTCTGGAGGATCAGGTAGTATTTTGCAACCAAATTCTCCCATGAAGAAGTCAAGCAAAACTTCTTTTCCGGTCTTTGACAGTACCTCTGAGGTACAGACCTCTCTCTCCTTATTGCAAGATTTTGACAATCCTTGTGAAAAGCAGATACCTTCATATAAATTTGACTTCAATAACCTGTATTTTGCTAAATATGTTGCTTGGTCTTAAGTGGCAAATGTAATATTCACTGTAGTTAATTTCCCCTTGTTATTTATCTGGAGAATTCTGCAGTCAGGAATCTGAAATTTAAATGTGATTTAAGCTATAGTCAGCCTTTATCTTTCACAAGGAAGAAGGTGATATTTTTATAAGCATGTAATATAAAGAGTGAAATAACCCTTCTCTAGCGATATTGATTCCATAGACTGAACTCATATTTGTTGAGACAGTAAACTTTCTGAAGATGCTTGATATTTTTCATTGTTCTTTCACAAGAGAAAAAGTAATTTCCTGGTTTTTGTCTTTTTTTTGGTGGAACATGCAATAATGAGACCGACGTAATTAACTCTCACAACAGAAATGTACCTATGCATATAAAAGCATACATATGCATTGCATATGAAATGCAGTGTGCCAGATCCTTGCCTTCAGCAAGGCTGCTTTACTGTTCCCATAGTACAAATCTGTGTTGCCCTTTAAGGAATATCCTTGGCTGGATAACAAGGCTGGTATCTCTTACCAAAGCAAAATCCACTGTAAAGCTATTGCCTGGGAAAGAACCTGGAATTTTGACCTACGAAACTCAGTTTACCCATTTGAAGAACAGGCTTAAAATATTTTATTGTTAAGTCAGTAACATATTAATCTTTCGCTTTCTTTCACTTTTAGCTAACCAGTCACCTTCCAAGAATTGTACACATGCTTACCTATCACCGTTTCCTCTTATCCGAGATGAACACAATTCAACCTCCTATGACTCTGCAATCAGTAAGTATTTTTTTGGCTGCAAATGGATACAATGCCTGTAGTTTCAAGAAAACAATTTGGATGTTTCAGTATAAAACTGCCTTATCTCTCCACACAGTTTAGTTAATAGAGTTTTGGTGTTTCATACTTCTCATAATTTTATAACATGCATATTTAAACCACTGTTTAGCAAAGCACTTAGCTTTAAACATGATGGCAGAATGGAAGTAATTTCTAAAAGAAAGAGACATTTCCTTTTTTAGTGCTTTTTTATCCAACATAAAAAGTATCTTCCTTGGGCTGAATGCATTAAACAAGTACTTCTTCTCATGTATTCCAATAAAACTGTTTTTTTTTGTTAAATAAATAACCACATGTGGAAATATATTGCATTTTTACTTTATGAGGAAGGAGGAAAGGGGCCTCGATACTAAGTTTATTCAACTAACTCAGATATACTGCACCAACCACTGGATGTGCCGACTTCTCTCCATTGATACTGTAGGGAGATGAGGCACTGAAATGACTCTCTGACAGCATGTGCCATACATGAATAACGTAGCCTAAGATCATAGCAATGGGCCGTTTTGTTCTGTGAAATAAGCACTTATATATATATATTCCCTATGATAGTTCAAAATACTTACTATGTTAAACTGAGATGTTAACATCAAGAAACTCTAGTGCAGTAAGAGAGATATGTGTATATATATATGTGGAAGATACATAGTAATTGAAAAACTTATGTTTGAGTAATGCCTGGAAAGCTGTTTTTACAACTCCACTTAAAAATATTTGTCACATTTCATCAAATCAAGGGCTTTATGCAAACATAATTGAAATAAATAACTTCTGATACTTATTTCATATGACTTTTTAAATAACCCATTATGTGTGGATGCTGCATATCTCTGAGCCTGCTGACTCAGTGACTTAAGTGATCCCTTCCTGTCCTGAAGCTGTAATTATGCCTTTGCTAACTTTGAAGTGTCTTCAGAATCCAATTTTTATACTGCAGACATGAAAAGAAAATAAGTTGGACTGATAATAGTTTTGTTAATCTTTAGAAATTATGAAGTTTGGCCAAGCAGAATTCAGACCTCACCATTCAGAGATCTGATCTGTAACTTCACAGCACTTCTAGAACAGTTTATCTTTCCATTTGAAAGTGACAGAGTCATCAGCTCCTAGTAATCTAGACAGAGTTTGTATTCCACCATTCACTCATGCATTCACAAAGGATCCTCAAATTATATAGCATGATTACACAGAAGTGGACAAACAAAGAATAAGGAAAGGAGAAGGAATATCGTCAAAAGTTTAATTAATTTTAGTTAATGTTTGCCAAAAGAACCACTGCTCAAATATAATTTTCCTATCTATATTTCATATTAGGAGATTAAAAATAGACAGAACTGTACTATAGATGCTGGCCCAGGTAGAGTACATTCAGAGCCATTCCTGCTGTATAAATAGATACAGTTGGATTGCTTTTGAGCTCGTTTAAAGTGAAGAGGGTTTTTTTTTTATGCCTCCAGTTCATTTTCAGCATCCAAGTACTAGAGCAGGTATGCTTGTTCAAGAATCTTTCACAACTTTTTGTGAAGAAGGTTATGTCATCATCTCCTCTGTTAGTTCAAAACTTGTTTCTCCTTTAGTGTAGTTTGACAGTCCTGCCCATGTTATTTGGCAAACAAGTTTATAAAACCTCGCTGCAACTGCAGTTGCTAAATTAAGAAATACTAGAAGATTATCCTCTTCTTCTTGATTCACAGTGCAGGAAATGCTTCTGTGTAAAAGCCCGTGGCAAAAGCCCTCGGTTTGATTTCATGAAGAACAAGATTTCATCAAGATGCAGTTGGCTGCATGTAATACCTCACATAAACTAAACATAGAACAAAAGGGCACTACCAGAAGATTCAGGTTATTGTCCCTTTTTTGGTTCTGCTACTGTTTCTTGATACAATATTACCATTTTCATAGCTCATAGCTTTCTCAACATATTCACTTTTGGGGATTGAAAAAAAATTCTCCCACACAGGTTTATGACTGTGTTTTTAGTGAGTCCCTCAAGTCCTATTTTAATTAAGAGTATATAAGAAGAAATATTCCATCTAACTAAGAAAAATACTTAGTTTGCTCTTTCATAGAAAAATAAACAGCTGAATAAAAAGCTTTAGACTTCATTAGAAAAATCAAACATGTATGTACAACACATTTTTCTAAAAATCTCTGACTTTCTGTTAACAGAACTGTTAGTTTCTGAGCAAGAAAACGCATGTGACTTCTTTTACAGATTGTTTGGCTTAAGAGACTTTGGGACCTTATCAGAGGAATTTGGATTTAACTGCAGCCCCTAGTGGAAACACAAGTGTGGTTTGTTGGTGGAGTACCATGTTACCATCCAGTTAGAAGGGCTCAGGCAAAGATAAGTTTCCTGAGGAACATAAAATCTCTGATGATTTTTGAGTGCAGTGACTGGACCAAGTTCTCGGTTGACATAACTCCTTTGGCTTTGGTATCAGTAGGAATTTGGCTCAGAGCTTTTCTGGGCCAGAATTCAAGAGAGGCTCGGTCTATCCCCTGTTAGTTTATTTACATCTTTTTGTGTGTTGCTTTTATGGTGTTTGTGTGATAGTTCCCAAAAGACTAAAACACTGAAGACCTTCAAGTTTAGTGTTTTAGTACACTTCACAGAGCTTTAGACCAAAAGCTTGGTTCATCCTGCTGTGCAAATCTAGACTATGAGCTCTTGGTGTCAAGAATTATAGCCTTAGATGGAAATGTAAAGACAGAGGAGCCTACAGTGATGCTTATATTTGGGATCTGAATGCATGTTTTAATGTCTCAGGTTTCTTTTCATCATTACTGTCAGATGCATGATCAGCTTCGAAGGGTTAGATAGCACTGCTTTGAAATTGCAGCTTTCTGTGTCATTTAATCGCAGTTATAATGGTTTTGTTCATTCACTGGTTTTGTTAAATATCTTGGCAGAGTGGGGAGGACTTCGCTTACCTGCAGTGTAAGGTGCAGTCACAGCTATGCTAACCATCTTTTATGGTTAATGTGCTTAAAGAAATTTGCAGGCCATGTCATTTATCTTAGTCTGAAATAGGCATCTAACTGAACTCAGGGGAAGCCTGACTCTAGTGACTTTCTGTGATGGTACAGTGGTTTATAGTGACAGCTATTGTAGCGTGCAACTATTAAGTAGACTTAGACAGCAACTCATTGTGTTGCTAACACATTCATTTATATGTTGATTCACAAACATATGCAACAAACTACAAGCTAGGAATAAAAAAATTTAATTAGCCCATACAATAAAAGTGCCAGAGTAATGACCTCTACATTCTAAAATAAACATACATTTGTATAATCATGATGAGATTGGTTATCCTGTCAAGCTATTTTGAAAACATAATAGTATAGTACTTAAATAGGAATTCATTGCTAGATTAATGCCTGATATCATGTCATTAGATTACTTAACACTGACATTCAAGGACTATCACACTTTTATAAAACTCTCTTTTACTACAGGACAATACTAGGCCTGTTTTTGAAAAATCTACAAAGTCCTTACTTGTAAAAGTAGTCCCATTGGCTATAGTGAGATTATTCCTATGAAAAAAAGGTGCAAGATCTAGCACTTAGTCAAGTCATTAATTTTATTTTTGAGGGGTTTTTTTCAACTTTATTTGGAAATAAACAATAGTTCCTTAACTGTTGCAAATTGCCCCAGCGCCTTCTGAAGCTAAATTGGAAGCCATTTAATGGGGCTACACTGACACATTAGTTTTATACTCTTGATTTTGTAACTGCTAGTACTTTTTTTCCTGACCATTAGTATCTTATTTTGTCCAGCACTGGGCACATTGCCAGCATTTGAAGTAGTGCCTAATATAATGTAGAATACAGAATGTTTATAGGACTGAAGCGAAGTTCTCATTCAGCAACTATTACATCTAAAATGGTGTGATCAAGTTTATTGGCAGGTTTGTTACTGGGTTGAAATTATCCTAAAGTAATCTAGAAAACATCACCAATGAAATCTGAAAGTAAAAATTTTACAGTGAAATGTTAGCAGTAGCCTGTTTCTAGGGCAAAAAAATGCTGTTATGTAATACAGTCACATAATTGCCCATGCGAGGTTGTAATACAGTACATTTACAAAGGGAGAACTCCCAGCCACCAAGCAGTGATAAAACAAGAAATATTTAAAAAAGCAATGTATTCATACTGTGAATATTGTATTTATTTTACTGTTAAGGTTATTAAAAAAAAGATTATTACTACTAAGGGATAGTAAAGGGTACTGGGTGAAACAAAGAAAAGTTTTGCGAGGTTTATCGTGTTGTCAGGTGTGTCTCCTGTGCTGCTGTTGAGATGTGTGATCTCATTTACAGCCATTTATCTGCAGAGACAATACTCCTAATTTAAGGCAGGTCAGACACTTGGCCTTTCATTGTCTTTTATATTGTGGGTGGCATTTTGATACCTCTTGTCAAAAGCATTTTGATATCTCTTACATTAAATACAGAGGTAAAAAAGACATGTTCTAAAATACAATCCACAGTCAGATCACAGGAACGGTTCGCTTTAGGATGTGAGCTTGTGGGTGAAAATTCAAGGCAACTTTTCCAAGTCATATTGCCTATCCTTAGTAATGTTTATGCAGCATTGTACTCACATATGCTTCAAAAAGTTTTTCAGCTTTGTAGTGCCTAATAATTCATGTTCAATATTGAATTCAATATTAAGTGGCTGGTTTTTTTTTTTGATAGGCCATAGAAAGTGTATGGGCTGATGGCTGAGATTTTAAAACACTTGTCAGCAAGGGCAATAAAATATGTGGTATGGTTTTGTGAGGTTGGTGTTAACCTCTCCGGTTGTAGATGGGTGTCTCATTGTGTCATTAGCTAACCTGTTCCTGAATAACCCGTTATGGACGTTCTGAGGTGTGCACGCTTACTACACAATAAGCATGCATTGCGGGTGACACAGCTGTGTAACTCTGTCAAATATATTATTGCTTCTCTTTCATATCATGCACCAGTAACATCTTAAAATACAAATCTGTGGCTTCAGTTCATAATCAGTGCTGGGATCTACTGTACTAGAAATGGGAGCTTTCGATAATTTTCAGCCATTTCTCCAAAATTCAGTCCCTTACTCAAAACCAGATACTTCCTCTAGTTTTCAAATGATGCAGAAGTCTGCAGAGGAATCTAAATTAGGATCTTTTGGGGGAAAAGCAAGTAACAAGGGAAAATTACGGGTCGTGCAATTTTGGAGGAATATACTGCAGCTATAATATTCCGATAGTATACAGGCCGAACAGTGCAGAGCTCAAAGACAAGCGTACCATGTGTACTCCTGTTTTCCTCTAAGTACTATTTTATTTTTAGGCCTGCCTGTGACTGCCAAGGCAAATGTTGTACCCAAAGAAGGGGCAGCTTACCAAGACAAGTTACAGAACCTTCTGTTTAGCACTCTTGCAACACAGAGCAATGGTATCCACGATTAACACTGCAGATAGGTTTACCTCGGACTCTGCATAGTGCTTGCACTTTATTTCTTATACTGTAGGAAAAACTTGGAATAATGCATGTACTTGAGGTAGCTAACTCAAATATATCTGTGAAGTACCTTGAGGCAAGGGTACTCCTTGTCATCTGAACCAGAACATAGGCTGTCTTATGAACCGCCTCATTGAGACTTGCCATGGTGCAGACATCTCTTAACACCTTGTATAGGTACACTGAACCATTATTCTTGAAACAGGCTGCTTGGATCACAGTGTCATCCCTTTTCATGGGATTCAAAGAAGCATAATTAAATCAGCATCTTCGTTGCTTTTTATCTGTCGTGGTTCACCTCAATCTCAGAGCAGCAAAGTCTTTGACTTGAAAAGTAAGTTCGTTCTTAGGTGGTTTTAATTTCAGCGAGCTCTTTTGTGTTGATCTATAGATGCCAGCTAAGCTAAATGACAGCAGTATGGCTGCATTGTAATTTTGAATGATTAGCCCTGCCGGAACTGATCTTGCCTACCTAGGCAGAGAAGATGGGAAATGTGATCTGAGCAAAAATGGTCTGAGTATGAAATAAGTGAAGCCCTCTTTGCAGAAAAATGGTTACTTTTTGACTCCCTTACTAAAGAAAAAGGCCGAAATACTCTTAGGATGTTTCCTCAGACCTGTGCCACAAATGACCCTAATGACTTACTGTCTTGAAGATTAGAGGGAGTAGTCTTTTGCTTGAAAAGTTGCTGATCTGGGAACATTGCAGACTTTTTACCTGTCAACTCTACTCTCTTTTCGAATTGATGTTTAATGACAGAGTTAGCTGGCTAAACAAGTATTAGGATCATCAGAATTTATCCATGATTCTCTAAAGTAATTATTTCTAGAGAAATGGAATGGAAGCTTATTTCAGGTGATAACTAGGTCAAATCAGTATTTCACATATAATGCATAAAATAGTTATGCTGTTGGAGCAGAGAAACAGCTTTTCTCTTGTACAGTTACACAGAGGTTTAAACAAATTTTCATCAGTTACATTTGTACTCCTTTTTTGTTCAGTTTCCAGGAATATTTGAACAAATCAAGCTTTTCTGGTTAAATTGCTCTAAAAGCAGACTTCAAAGCTTCCTGTATGAAAAGTAGATAATGAAAGTGTATACTAATTTTGTAATGCTGGGGAAGCTTGTGTCCTTATCTATCAGAAAATAGAAACACATCTGTATGACTTAGGTGACTGACCATAATGATATCAAAGAAAGCTTTTTTGAGGTCCATTTTGGCCAATGTGTCCTATTATGTAGCATGACTTTGAAGTACCTTGGGCCATTCATGTAAAAGAGTTGGGTGGTTATAGACTGATTTAGCAGTATTAGGTTTTAAATGAGGAAGTAATGTCCCATGGACTTGGTGACTGCGATGAAGCTTAGCAAATTAGCCCCATGAGTAAAATAAGACGAAATTGCTTCAGAGACCCAAGACTGAAGGACTTGAGAGATTTACTTTTCTAGGTCTCCATTCACTGTGCATTTGCATTAAGTGAAGAATTTAACTATGTCTTTAACTTTAAACAGGTGCCTAAATCCTGTAAGAGGTAGAGTACTTAAAGCAGAAGACATGCTTAACTGCTTTGCTGAGCCATAGCCTTACTTCTTGCCTACTATTACCGTATTTTGTTGTTTATGTGGAAAGAAGACTTGTATTGGATATGAACCAAAACACAGGTTTAACCCTTCTGCCAGCTACTTTCAGACACATTCATCCTTCCCATACCCAAATCTGCTGATCAGAGTGGTGGAAAATTATGTCTCTCAATGTTTGCCTGGATTAAAAAAGGATGTTATTTAAAAAGTGTGGCTAATGTGATGTGGTGAATGTGATCTAGGTAATACATTTACAAGGCTGATATAAGCAAGACGGTGTATACTTGAGTATATAACATGAGTTAAGCTAGTCAAGTTAAAAACTATAGGTTTTTGGAACAATTAGTGTGAAGCACAAGCTGATAATGTCTAGTGCACCTTCAGATTTCAGATGAGAGCAAACCCAAATTGTTCCAGAATAGCTGGCTCTAACAAGCTGTACGGTTTTGAAACTTTCAGGATACGAACCAGTATAATAGTTGCTTAGTTGTGTTTTGCCATAACAGTAAGTAGGTGCTGTCAAATGATAAGTGGCAGTTTCTTTTGTGACTCACTTTTCCTGACTTGCCAGCTGGCTTATATGCTTTCCCTCAGTTGGGTGGAAATGTTTTTCACTGACTGAATTGTCAGTGCTTCAAGATTTTCAGATCTGACGATGAAAATCTTTGCAACTCATAATTTTACTAATGGGTTGTGTTAATGTACCAATTTTTAAATTCGTGGGAGAAATTTATGTCACTTGTAACATTTGTAAAATGATGACTTTGTTAAATGGATGTGCAATTAACCAGCTAAAAAATAATTGTTAGAAAGACTCTTTTGGCCAGAGTATGTCACAAAACTCTCAGCTCATTTATCACCAGCTGCATCCATTAATTCAGCACTGCTTGGCACTAACAGGGGCTTCTGAAACATCGCATTTTAAATTTAATAAAATACAAAGAGTTTTAGAGCAGGAATAGGCTGGTTTAAAATACTTAACTGTTTTTCAGAAACATGGTTTACATTTTTTTTTAGTTTCTCCTTTATCCTCTATCCTGCTTTAAATTTACTTCTATTGAATATGACTATATGTAAAGAGAATTATCCCGTTGTAAATTGTAGAGAACTTACATATTGCTATTGGTAATATTGTCTGAGCACTAAGAATGTCGAGATGTTACTGTCTGCTTCTTCCAGACAGTTTTGGTAAAACAATTGTATTCTGTCAGCCCAATCATTTGTCCCAAAGAATCATTGCTACAGCTTTGGTGTACCATTTTCCAAAGAGCATAAATTTGGTCAAGTTGCTATCCTGCAAGTCACTGCTAAATATTAAGCAGATGGATTTCATTCCTGGTAACTTACAATCTATTTTCCATGATCATCAGATAAAGACTGGCATTCAAATCTAATTTGGTCCACATGATATATAACATATATGCACAATAGAATGAATATTTCATTTTTTAATACGGAAAGTGAAAAGACAAGGGGAAAAGAAAAATCTTTGTTAGCCAAATATGTCACTTAAGTTCTAAAAAATGTTGTATTCTTTTTTCCTTCTTTCCTTTCTCCAGTTTATCGAGGTTTCTGGACAGTTCTTATGCTCCTGGGAGTGCTCACTATTGTGATGGCTAGTTTCTTCATCATCTGTGCAGCTCCTTTTGCCAGCCACATTCTGTACAAAGCAGGAGGAGGCTTTTACATCATTGCTGGTGGGTATACTGTTTGCTCAGTCAATTAAAGAACAGAAAGGATGAGATATTTCTCCCATTTTCCGTGACCAAAAATTATATTAATCATAGTTAAAATAAAGAAAAAACACATGCTTCTATCCTTTGGCTTGTGGAGTGCCTGCCTTGAAGACAATTCTTCCCAAAGTTATTTAATCATGAAGCTGTTCTAAAAACTACTTTTAGATTAAGATAAAAAAAAATCCAGGACAAATCATGGAATTTCAATGTAGTTTTTTAGCAGGAGAAAGAATGCATATTTAGGGGTGCTGCCTTATAGGATTCTCAAGGGGTTTAGCTAAGGAGAGGGGTTTCTTTATCAGTTTCTTTATCAGTTTCTTTATCAGTGTCCTAGTGGACAGCAGGATGACCATGAGCCAGCAGTGTGCCCTTGTGGCCAAGAAGGCCAATGGCATCCTGGGGTGTATTAGAAGGGGTGTGGTCAGCAGGTCGAGAGAGGTTCTCCTCCCCCTCTACTCTGCCCTGGTGAGGCCGCATCTGGAATATTGTGTCCAGTTCTGGACCCCTCAGTTCAAGAAGGACAGGGAACTGCTAGAGAGAGTCCAGCGCAGAGCCACGAAGATGATTAAGGGAGTGGAACATCTCCCTTCTGAGGAGAGGCTGAGGGAGCTGGGTCTCTTTAGCTTAGAGAAGAGGAGACTGAGGGGTGACCTCATTAATGTTTATAAATATGTAAAGGGCAAGTGTCATGAGGATGGAGCCAGGCTCTTCTCAGTGACATCCCTTGACAGGACAAGTGGCAATGGGTGCAAGCTGGAACACAGGAGGTTCCAGTTAAATATGAGGAAAAACTTCTTTACGGTGAGGGTGACCGAACACTGGAACAGGCTGCCCAGAGAGGTTGTGGAGTCTCCTTCTCTGGAGACATTCAAAACCCGCCTGGACGTGTTCCTGTGTGATATGGTCTAGGCAATCCTGCTCCGGCAGAGGGATTGGACTAGATGATCTTTCGAGGTCCCTTCCAATCCCTAACATTCTGTGATTCTGTGACACAAAGGATGATTACAGTAGGCTCTAAAGAGGTTGGAAGACAGAGCACATTTACATGACCAATATAAAAGAAATGTTTTGGATGTGATTGGAGTACACAAAATTGTTGTCACATATGAGTAAGTAGGAGCTCTAAACCTCTGTAAATGAAAGATAACAAATACGTGAATTCCCTCCTTCCTCCTAACCCACACGTACTATGGAGGATGCACCCTCCCAGGATTCAGCTGATATGGGCAGCTCTCTGGGACGCTGTTCTATTAACCTTGAAAAGTCTGGGAAGATATCGCACTGGTGTGTAAGATACAGTTGCGTAGGATGTAAATGATAGTACGTGCCCAATCACTGCTCTCCTTTGTATAAAGCCTGGTGAGTGGCAGTCCTGTGAGAGCAGTACCATGTTACGGGGCAGAGTCACTCATGTCAGGACCTAAAAGCGTGGGCTCTCTTTCTGCTTCTGTTACTGGCCTGCTGACCTTGCTTACCCACTTCACCTCACAGCTCTTCATATGCAGCTAGGGATCATTATACCATTTTAAAGGACCCTCAGTGAAGTGTGGAAAGTATTTTGTAATGTTTTATAATATTTTTGCTGAAAAAACTCCAGCATACTTGCATTTGATCCCTTGAGAATGAGTCCTCCACACTTTTAAAAGATGTACAAAAAATATTCATACTCTGATGGAAATCCTAAGATATTTCAGTGCTTTTTGTCACCAATTTGCAGGGTAAGAGCCCATGTGAGTCCTGCTCTTTTTCTGCATTTGTAATCTGTAAAAAACCTCACTTGTCACTAGAAAGTAGCAGAGGCTGTTAGAGAGAAAAAGGGCACTTGAAAGACACCAGAAGAGGTGTTCTTGACGGGCAGAGGTGCCAAGTGACGTGTGTGTTCTCCACTCTGGGTCAGTTCATCTGCCCTCATTTAGGCAGGGGACAGTTAGATCCCCAAGTCTTCCCTAGGAGGCCTGCAGGAGGCAATAACATTCACTGGCAGTCAAAACAGTAGGAAGGTAAGAAGTCCCCCAGCTGGGGATTCATTTTATCCTGAAAGCGGGGCCTGATTGGATCAGATGAATGCGCTATGGAGGAACCCTACACCTCTCTTTCCTTTACTGAGGGAATCTAGAGAGACTATTTTTTTAGGTGTGTGAAGTTAAGTGAACTTTATTATCCCAGTGTGTGACCTTGGGCCTGTCTCTTTGCCCCTCTCACCCTTTGTCCCTACAGAGAAGATGTTCTTCAGGGAAAATCATGCTCTTTACTCTCTCTATATAGAGTATCTTTAAAATTCAGCACAGTTCTCAGTGAGGACTTCTGAGAAGAGCTGTTATTTTTTTTATTACCATTGTTGTTGTTGAAAAGCAAAGACGTTTAGCAAAATCCTGCTATGATTTGCCAAAAGGAAGTGGTGGCAGCAGAGCCGAGGACCCTGGAGCCATTCAGCTTGCACAAGACATGTTGGCTTGGGTAAGGGGATGTGCTTCCTGACCAAGCTCTTCTGCATCTACGCCCAGTCACACCAGTAGGGCAGGGCTGCTTGGGGAAGGTACTAACTGTAAATATCATTATCCTATCCAACATTTCAGATCACCCATGAAAACACTGAAAAATAGTTTGTTGCTCTCAGCTTTTCTCACAAGTCAGTATACTCACAAAGCCAAGGTATGAGTTTAATTATATCATGAATTAAAGTCATACTGGAGGAAGAGATCATACAGACCTAAGAAGAGCTTATAAATGCTTTGCATTGTCAGTAGTTAAAGCTATGTCCTGTGGGATGTCTTGGGCAACAACTCAGTTTCCTGTGGTGTTACTAATCAATGGCCCATTGGGTTAAATGGAGAGTAGAAGGGATTCTCAGACCCAAAGGTATGACAGCATGAAATTGCTGTCTGTTTCTCTCCCAATAGGAATTCCTCACAATAGTTAATTTCTTAAATCTTGGATAACTTGGGGGCAGAGCAAGACAAGGTAGAGCCTGATGCAGAAGAGGAGTAGTTTAACCTGCCTCTAAAAGGCAGGGTGGTATACTCTGTGATGTTCCCTGCTGCCTCGACCCCTTCCTCTATCCACCTTCTTCAGGACTAGAGAGGCTGCTCATTTACAGCCTCCCAAAGGAAAACGGGGCATGGAAGGGGAGAGTGCATATTTGTCACTCATACCAGCATGTGACAGGATGCAGCCAAGGTATACATCTTTTTAAACACAGACCTAAAGGGGAAAGGAAAAGATGTAATGTGACATAGATCATAGGTGAAGTTAGAGCTCTTGTAAGACAGAAGCCAGCATAATGATTTGAAGAAAAAAAGGAATTATATGCATTGTTTTGAAAGGGCTTGTATGCTGTCTTACTGTAATGTTCAAGTAGCTGTTATACTGGGGAGAGTAGTACACTTCTGAGAAAGAAGTTTGACATGGTGGTTGTTCTGTGGAAGTTTGGAAGAAGAAGATAGGAAGATCAATCATTTTCCTACTTATTAGTATCTTTAAAGAAAAATGTTAAATGAAGTAATTTTAATACCTGCTATTGGACTGAAGTATCTGTATCCTTTTGCAACCTTAACTGACAAATTACATAGCAGACAAAAGCTCTGCCTCAACTGAAGGGAGCAGCTTGTAGAATGATCTGTTGTGCCATATTAGGGTTCAGAAAGCAGCTGAAGAAATTATTGGGAATGGGATTCATGCCAACTCTTTAGCCATCCAAAAGATAAGTGTTTTGTATGGACCAACTGCTTAAACTTCTAGTGTCAATAGTAAGAAACACACTCTCAGAGGAACAATTCACCTTATCTGTGCTAAGGCAGATAGACTTGCCTTCTGGAGGGACCTGTTTAGCCTAAACAGAGATCCGGAGTGACATAGAATAAATTGAGGTTGGAAAGGACCTTTTGTGGCAATCAAGTCTGACCTCCCATTCAAAGCAGGGCTGGCTTCAAAGTTAGACCAGGCAGCTCAGAGACTTATCCAGTCAAGTTTTAAAAATCTCCAATAATTGACATTCCACAGCATATTTGGGCACTTGTCCCAGTCTGATGAACTTTATTGTGAAAAATGTGGTTTTTAACTTTTATCTGCCTGAAATTGTCCTTGCTGCAGCTTGTGACCACTGTCTCATTCTTCCAGTGTTCACACCTCTGTAGAGTCTATCCCTATCTTCTCTGTAACTCCATTTGGAAAGATGAAGACTGTTTTCTTCTCCAGACTAAAACTCCCCAGCTTGCCTCTCCTTATCCTCCATGCTCCTAACCATCTTGGTGGTCATCACCTCAGTTTATCAGTATCTCTTTTTCACCAGGGGGCCTCAAACTGGACAAGGTATTCCAGATATGATGTCACAAGCGCTGAGTAAAGGGAAATAATATTATTTTCAAACCTGCTGACTGTGTTCTTGCTGATGCAGCTCTGCATGAGGTTAGCTTTCATTTCTGCCAGACCTACTTGAATTCTTGCACACTGAGAGGGACCATTCTTGTGCTTTAAGGAAGTTGCCTGTGAGGAACAAACAGTTCTTCTGGGCCCCTCTGCCCTTCAAGGCATCCTTTGTCCTTCAGAGTAGCCTTTGCCCTTCAAGGCAGCCTCCCTTAGGATCCTGCCTATGAGTTCCCTGAACAGGCTGAGGTCTGTTCTCCTGAAGTTCTGAGTCTTTAGCCTCCTACTCACCTTCCATATTCCTCCTAGAAAACTAAACTTCTCCATTTCATGGCCATTATAACCACAGCTAACACCATCTATCACATTCCTG
This sequence comes from Nyctibius grandis, assembly GCF_013368605.1. Classification (NCBI taxonomy): domain Eukaryota; kingdom Metazoa; phylum Chordata; class Aves; order Nyctibiiformes; family Nyctibiidae; genus Nyctibius; species Nyctibius grandis. The sequence goes on from NC_090659.1 coordinate 53,258,869, forward strand.
ACCTGTTTTTCCTTACTTGTGAGTAGAAGGTCCAGCAAAGCACTTCCATTAGTTGGTCTGTTCCACACGTGTTTCAAAAAGTTATCCTTGATGCTCCTTCCTGGTTTGCTTGCACGCTGCAGTCTTTCCCTTCTAGAACTTATTGGGGTGGCTGAGTCCCTCATGAGAACCAGAAATCATAACTGTTTTTCCCGTCCACTTCCTCTTCTTAATTGGGTAGCCTGTAGCAGATGCCCACCATGACTACACTCTTTTTGTCCACCTCTTTGGTCTTAATTCATAAGCTCACGTTACTTAGAAGATCTCTGTCCATTCAAGATATTTCTTTGTGCAGACTGCAGACATCCCACCACCTCTTAGCTGCCTGTTCTTAAAGAGTCTGCATCCATCCAGCAAAGCACTCCAGTCAAGCAAGCTGTCTCATCATGTCTGCAGTTGCAGTGGTATCATCCATCATCCAGTGACTGCATGAACGTGGATTCCTCCTGTATTATTCCAACACTGAGTTCATTTGTGTACAGGCATTTGAGATGGGCTTTCAGTTGTGCTGCTTTCTCAGTGGAAGTGTATGAGCCTCCCTCGTTGCTCTGTCCCATGTATATGCTCTCCATTCCCTTCCCTCTGCTTATCTGGAGGCTTTAATGTCCATCTGCCAATGGTCCTTGTTTGTATCTCTTCTCATAAGGTTACCGAGCTTGTTGCTCTTTCCCCACCTTGTCTGATGGATCTCATCTCTTTCCAGTAGTCCTCGTATCTCAAAGAGGGTCCTGTGATCACAGAATCCAAAGCCCTGCTTGGGACACTAGGTACAAAGCTAGGAGCTGATACACAGTGTATGCCAACTTCTGCCCAATTTTTATCCTTTGAGCAGCAGGTTTGACACCATCATCACCTAGTCTTCATGCCCTCAGAGCCCTGTAATTACCCACTCAAAGACTCAAAGTTTCTCTGCCAGCATCACTGGTGCGCATGTGGATGAACTGCAAAGGATTATACTCCAAGGGCCAAAGGAGCCTTAGAAGTCTCTCCACAGTGTCGCGTATCTGTGCCTCAGAAAAGCAGCAAAGCTACACACAGAGCAATTCTGATGACTGATCTATGGCAGAGTCACACACCTGCCTTTTGTTCATCCTGATCTTTGAGAAAGGCTGCCCACTTCTCTTATTGAGTGGTACAGCTGAACTACCACGAATGGAGAGGCACACACAATTATTAGTATTGGTGGCAGCTTATTGACTAGCAGCTTTCCCTGTTAAGCTTTGTAACCATATTAACTACCTGAGGCTGCAGGTGAAACTACAGATGATACACCTGTGGAGGAAAAGTGCATATCAGTTCAACAATACTGCAGTCAGTGACTTGAGTGCTGTCTTTGCAGCCTCCCCTCCAAGTCTACAATATCAGAGGATGGACCAAGAGCAGCTACAGTAGTGCAAAATGTAAGAAGCCTTATAGCTGCTTCAAAGGTCATAGGAAAAGAAGGGAAAACTTCCATAAATTAATCACTTAGAGCAGCCTTCAATAAAGTCCATAATTACCTTGGGCCTGTTCCTGCCTGGGTGGTGGTGAAAACTGTCCTCTTGTACAGATGTCAAACAAGCAAGCCCCCAGGACGTGCACAGAGCATTGCAGAATCACACCCTTGTGAAGAAGGAAGATTAGAAGTACGACTTCTGCTTCCTACCAAAAGAGTGAAAAAAGCTGATATTTTAATTCTATCTCCTAGATGAGGACAAAAATCTGTCTTTGGAGATATGTTCCAACTCCCATAACTCTTAAGTGAGATCCTCTGCACATACTTCAGAGTGGAATGTCAACCATACTTTTTAAATAAAGGTCACAGGAGGCCAAGGTAGGTGGTAGAATCTGTAATAAGAACAAGGACAGAAAAATGCAATAGAAAAACAAATACACACACACGCAAGTTTTCCTCAAGTGAGACAGCAAGTTCTAAACTTCTAGGCACAAGTGAAAAGCTCACATTGTTCTTTCCAGCACCTGTTGTCCTCATGTCTGCATAGTAAAAGATTCATGCCATAAACAGCCATTCACCATTGACAAGTGAAAGGCATTTCTACGTGGGAAGAATAAGTACTAAAGGCCAGCAAACTGCTTCTTGAATTCATAGACATTTCTAAAGGTTCTGTATTCTTTCTCCTCTGCAATACGCACAAGTATTTGTTTGAAAGAAATTCAAAAGAACAAATGCAAAAGACAGAAAAGAGTGACCTCAGAGAAGTCCATGTCTTATCACGCTGCACAGAGCTGTGTATCAAACGTGTGTTCTTAAAAAAATGCAAAATGAAAAAAAAAGAAAGAAAAAGGAAAAGGAGGGAAGTATTTATTTGTCTTAATCTCTCTCACACATATTTCATGTTCTAGGAATAATTTCCCCCATCATTCCTGATTCGTTCAACTGCTGTTTTATTTTATATTCACTAAAAGGCAAGGGCAAATGGACACCCGCACGCTATGCAAAAGGTCTAAATGCTGAAAATGTAGAAATAACATTGTAGTACACATTGTTCCTAAAAATATTTGCTTCATTAAATTGTGGAGACTTTTTTCAATCTGTCTCAGTAATTTTGCCTTGGAGCTTGGCTGTGAGAGTTCTTGACATTCACAATAGATGGTTAGTACAAGACTGCAGGAACAGATTTCCCAGAATAAATATATATTCATTTTAGTATATTCTCCTCCATAAGGGACAGGCATTCCTAGCACACTTGTAATGGATGCTTTCTCAGCTCTTACTGGCATGACTAATATTCTGAAGGAAGGAGACAAGCTAGTGAAGCAAACTTGTGGACACAGAAGTAGGATGGAATAGCAGTACTGTAGTTATATAGATAGAGGAATTATCCCCCTTGTCTTCCACAAGCAGCATAAAATTTATCTAAGAAAATATTCTCCAGCAGTAAAGAGTCTAATTCTGACCTCTCTTCAGTTTTACATGGACTCTGCCGATGGTTCTGAGTTACTAGTGTTCTAGTGACTGTACTAGGTTCTTCGGAATCAAGTCCAAATCTTGTGATTAGAGGTGATGTAAAGAGATAGCCTAATTTTAAACTTTCTGCACTATATGATTTTTCTTCAAAAATACTGTATTCCCTACATATAAATTGAGGCAGTGAGATTTTGCAGTGATGGGTGATAGTTTAAAACACTTGAGCAGACCAAGATAGACAATTGCTTAGTAAGATTTTGTATTGCTTTCAGTCCAATGCCCTTCCTTTTGTTTAAGTACGCTCCAGTGAATGGTACTTCACTGACTGGTATAAATAACCAAAGCAGAATGTTGCAGAAATAGTGTAGATGTATGCACAAAGTAGAAGGATGGAGAGGCAGAAGATTTGTATTTATTAGCAACTCTGCTATGATATGTGTTGTGTGTTAAGCAAATGGCCCTTGACTTTGAGGAGCAAAACTCCTTTGAAAGCCAGAGTCAAGAGCAAAGCTTGGATACTTAGAATCTCTGAATATCAGATTAGTTGTTTCTGTCCCTCCTTTTTCTTTCCACAAAATGGAGACAAATCCAGCTTTTCATCTATATTTTTGTAAACACCATATAAAGTGCTGACTTATTTGACATGACTATTACCGTTCATAATGCATAGATCAAACTGATATCTTGTGGCCTGTAGGAAATATTTCACACATTATGTGTATCTGAATTTTACATGGTATTCAGTCCACTGAACAAATTGTTTGTACTCTGTTCTTGATACTGCTTTTTCTTCAAAACTTTCTTGAACCATTAACATCCCTCCATTTTATTAAAATAAGACAACACAAACAGACAAGAAATCATATAATCTGAAAAGGAACAGTATTCTTTTGGACTCTAACAACCAGATAAATATTTAAGCTCTAGTAACCATTCATTAAGCTCATAACTTGCCTTTGATTCAGGTATTTTGATGCAATCAGTGTGGATGCCAGAAGGAAAAACCCTTTAAGTCAAAGAGACATGCACATGTGCTTAAATTTAAGCACAACATGGAGTGCTTAATGAATAGGAAGGAACTAATGCCTCTGGCCCTAAACATCAAACCTTGTAAGTAGCTTCATTAGTGATAATAGAAGTATAAGATCTGCTTCCCTGTTCTCACCACTGCTTCTAATGTACTCTAACATCTTAGGAAACAGGACAAAATGGACAAAACAGAGAGTCTATCTCTTAAGAAATGCTTCTGTTTTCCTTTTTCTCTGTTACCATTTGTAACATACAGGAGCCTCAGTAAACTCCTGTGAAAGTGCTTGACTCCCATGAAATCATAACTCTGTGAAAATTAGACAAAAGGAGCACTAACGAACTAAATGCTGTTGGAGGCAACAGGACATGGTCAGTTTTTACCTAGCCTGATTCTATTGTTCAAGACATTTCTTGAACACACTAAGCAATATACCTACTAATTAGCCTCCATTAGCAGATAGTGAGAACCCTTGAATACTCCTCTAGAGCCTTAATTAGCTGAGAGGTTTTACATATTCTCCCTTTCTTTTTCTTTCTTTTAAAGAAGGACATTTATCTCTGCTTGACATACATTTCTTCAAAAAATTTCCATACCCAACAATTTGCCACACACAGGTACTAGCAGCTTGCTGTGAAATCACCTGATGGATTTCAGTTTCCCTGAAGTTGTTTTACCACTGGCAGCACTGGCTTGCTGTTTTGCACCTACATGGAGCTGGCCCTGATTTAACCACCTAGAAGGTGTTGCTTCAGACTGCCTGAAGAGCAAGGGCTGCCCGTTTTGAGATTAAAGCACCTCTAAATGAGCCTTGTTTTAATGGCAGATGCTTCTGACTAACTGGGTTGTGCAGCTTTGTGTTTGCCGACAGTGCTGGAGGTCAAAAGCATTCCAGATGTGCAAGGCCTGGTTACACTTACCCACTGCTACAGTAAGGGAATATGCATCACTACTTTCTGTAATTATTATTGTTTCGGACTAAGTGTGCCTCGATGTAGAGAATAAATAGAAGACTACAGACATTTGAAAATGCACAGGCACAGCCATCTGAAGAGGTAAATTCCAATGTTCATATGGATTGACATATTATCAATGTATCTTTCCAAATCTTTGGGCTATAATTTATTTTTTTGGTTGAAGTTTTGAAACCTTGAACAAACTCCCTGTCTCTAATAACTCCACTTATGAATTCAGCCCTGAATCTTTGTACTTTTTACATCAAAAGTTACTACATCTCTTTTGTTCTAATTTTCCTGTATTGCCTACATTATCCGTTATCATTAGATGTTCTGTTACAGGAATCTTCTGCTCAATTTGACTTATGTTTGGAGAGTCTTCAATTTAATATCTCATTCTTTATGTCTGGCCCTAAAGTGATCCTTCTCACTGTTTCACCAGTTGTATATTTAATACAATCGCAGCACTAAATTCCATCAAAATTGAGTTTTACTTAGGTAAAATACTTTCAAAATTGAATTTATGCCTTTTAGAGTTAAGTGTTGGGTTTTTTTTGAGCTTTGTTAGGAATTTGAGCCCTAGCAAAAAAATGTAATCCTGCAAGTATATTTCATAGACAGGAAATGTGTCTGCATCCTTTATTTAGTTTTCCTCCTTTCTTTCAGCCTCATAAAAATTGCAGATCCTTTGGTATTTTCAGTCACATTTTGATTATGCCTCAGGTTAACTACTTCAGCTCATTTTTTGGTGGGCTTCAAAAGGCAGTGTTTCCAAACATTGAGTTGTGAGCTCTCACCTGTCAGATGTTCAGGATGTCCAGAATATAAAGCTATTACATTTTGACAATAAAGCACCAACAAGAATGTCACCAGATCACTGATTTAAACTGCTGCAGCTAACCTGTCTGATTTTGCCTGAAGCAAATGAGGGAGTGATGACAAGAGTTGCTCCCTTGTAAGTGTGTAAGAAGGGCAGGGAGAGGAGGTGGTGAGGCAGCATCTCAGGGCGGGGATGGGGAAAGGTAACCATGAAAGGTTACCAGGACAGGTGGGTCTGGAAGCAGAGGTTTGTCCATGGGTGCTTACAAAGTGCATTTGTGGGTTTTGCCACAACTGTCACATTTGTTCAAGGTTGCATTGCAAGTATTTAGCAGGGTGGGGAAGAGACTACAAATACCTTTGATTTATACTTTACTGCTCTACAGACTGTAGACTCAAGTTTGGTGGTAAGTGTTCCCAGTGTGCACTGGCTCATGGTTTTAATGAGGCACCTAAACATCCTGGGATAAAAACATGATGGGGTGGTGTCCTCCAAATATTTTAATGTTGGAATAGATAGTCCTGCTGCTGTAACTGTGCTATGACAGCTGGAGCTCAGGGAGCAAGTGGGTACAGGCTGGAGTATGCAAAAAATTCAGACTTGTGCCCTCAATTTTCCAGCAGACCTGCTAGAGCATCTGTGCTGCAGGCTTTCATTTCTCGAGTGTCCACATTCCCCTAAAGTGAAATGAAATATTAGGAATGCAACTGATACTTTGGAAAGCACTTTCTTCTTGTATCTCCTTCTGGTGTATAGTAACAAGGAGATACTAACACTGTTTGTAAGGACATGTGCTCCTATTACTATCATGTGTAAACAATCCAAAGGCCTTTCAGAGGAGTGGTTGGGAAAAGGCTGTGAATTATGTAGTGGATTAATTCCATGAAACTGTTGCATCCAATCTGAGGTTAATACTAATAGCCTGCTTCATAAATATTATTTCACTATTGTTGGGTTTTGTTCCTGCACCAGGAACTTCTTTTCTAATGTGGAGGTTTTTGAATTAAATACGTCTGAATTTGTCTGCAAAATATTTGAGTAGAACACTCTGAAGGTAGTAAGTTCCAAACGAAGCCCTTTTCATAAGAAAAAAGAAGCAAATGTAGAGAGGTGAAGATGATAGAAAGATTTCCCACCCCTTTCCCCTTTTCATATCTCCTCGAAAAGACTGTGATAGAAAAAATGTCAGAGTTTGGGAAGCAAAAGTAGATATTTTTTTCCAGGTTGTCCCGTCCTGTCCTTCCTCCCTCCCCCTCACGTGGCTCCTGAATTCAAAACAATAAATACCTGCCTGAAGTTTGTCCCTAAATACACCTGTGTTTCAGTCTGCCTACCAAAACCAGATATATCCTTTGTTATGGGAGTATGCCTTTCAGTGCAAATCAGAAGCAAGGTGGAGATAGTGCTTGTTAGAGGAAGCCAAAGGCAAAAAAATAGCCAGTGGTGGTTGACTGTGCCTTGCAGATGGGTCCTCAAGCATTCATGGGTTTCTCGGTATTACTGTAAATGCACCCAGCATTTGTCTCACACTCTGTTGTTAAAACACGGTGTTTCTTTTCCAGGTGTCTTGTTTTCGCTGGTAGTCGTGATGTATGTCATCTGGGTCCAGGCAATGGCTGATCTGGAAAACTACACAAACATGAAAAAAATGGGTTGCCCAGACTTTGCTCTTTATGTACGCTATGGCTGGTCTTTTATGCTGGCTCCTATAGGAGTATTTTTTGCTTTATTAGCAGGAATGCTGTTCTTGTTGGTAGGGCGTGCCATTTATTTACACTCAGACTAGTCATACACTGCTAAAGGAAATACAGGAATCCTAGTGAAACTTCATGACAGTTGTAAACTGGAACACAATTTTATACATTATTACTGTTATGGCAATCCTAAGTGTGCAGGCAGACTTCTAGAATTTCTTCTGTTCCTTGTTTAAGGGTAAAGGACACAAAACTCAATGCAGGCAGAAACCACCTTTAGTCCCAACTAGTTGTTAATTCTTTAGAAAGTACAGCCATGGTTCTTCGTGTGGTACTATTGGCAGCAGTTTTTCAGTTTTGCAAACAGAGGAAGGCAACCAAAAGCCCAACATGAAGTGAGCCAAATCAACATTTTATACATTAGTCTTTTAACATTTATCTTGTGCTCCTGCTTGTGGAGAATGGTACAAGGTGGAGGGGAAAACAAGCATTCAAATACAGTAATTTGATCTACCTCCTCTCCTGTTTTCCACTACTTGCCATAGCTTTAATACAAGCCAACATGTCTGCACTTTATGAAAATAGAATGCAGTTGTTCATGCAGCATCCATGTGAAGAGGATGAGAGAGAAGACAATTGCCATGAACAGCGACCTGGTGCTAGTCCGTACATGTAAAAGCTTAACTGCTTCTGTTACACGTTTCTCTTTTCTGTATGCATTTGAAAGCTGTATACTTCTGTATTCTGAAATCCATGTCTGTTGCATGATTCTATAAGCCAATATGCCATAGTTAAATCACTAGCTGAAGTTATGCCAAAATTGTACTTTGAATTATAGCATTAATATTTTAATTGAATTTTAACCCTTTTATTTTTGAACGGAATTATTGGCTCCTCCAACGAACATTTTCCTGGTTGTGTAAAATGACTTTTTTATTAAAAACATTTATTATGAAGACAGTATCTAGGACATGAAAATGTAGGTTTTATGTAGCCTTCATTTTCCTAAACATTAAAAAAATGCATTATAGACCAAATCCAACTTGCCTACTTGTCATCCCAGGGAAAGCAGTGAGCCTAGCTAAGACATCAGGGGAGATGGATTTGGTTCTGTAGTGTAGGAGTGGCTGGTTCTCTGTGTGTGTGTGGATATGTTTGGTGAGGATGGGACTGTATGCATGGTGTGGAAAAGATGTGGTGGAGTTTTAACAATGGGGAAACTGTCTGGCATTGGGCTCAAGTTGAAATTAAATCCATCTGAGAGTGTGTTGGTTTTCACTTTGTAACTCAATGCAGAATAGTTTGGGACTGATGGGGAAAATACAGACTGCATGTTGGTTTCTTCTTGTTCATAATGCTTAATTCCACAGCTGTTATGAATACTGAAAGCATCACTAAAAGGCAGGAAAGGAGTGCCCACCTAGAAGATGTGGTGGGCCAGATTGGATGTTGCTTCCATTTCGGGAGCTTTTGTGATTGGAAGATTTCCAGCCTTCGCTGCTACTTATTTATTTTTCCATCATCAAGATTAACTTTATACATTATAGAACAGGAAGACAACAAGGTCAGAGGGCAGGGGAGCTGAGACTATGAGGTTTGGAATAATTACCAAATCACAAAAATATTTTTATTGGCAGATAACATGTTGTTTTTAATTACTGTGTCAGAGAGTATGATGAATCAATTTTAAACAAATATTCATAACCATATATATGAACTCCATATAAATGATAGCCATCCGGAGAACATTAGGGTTACACCATAATGCCCTTGGTTAGTCAGGAAATGCTGATATTAGCCCTGCCCCTTGTGCATATGGTATTATATTCCTGCCCTTAATTACACAATCACATGCTGTTTCTCAAATAATACAATCTGTTGGTATTTATCCCCTTTACAGTCTAGGATACTCACTCGTAATTGGGGAGGTAAATTGAATAATCAAGAGTTATTTGACTAGGTACCCCTCCCAAACCCTGTCTGCTTCTCTGCAGGGGAGAGTCCTTCTCCACATGAGCTTAGAGGGGGCAATACGCATGAGCCACTTTCTTGCAACTTTTAGAAGCTGGAGGAATTGAGAGGTGCCTCAGATCTGGACTTCTTCCAGCAAGCCTAACCATGTGTGCAGCAGCAACTAATAAACTCTGCAAGGAATGAGCCAAAGGCTCCCGTGGAGCCCTTAATTCAGCCCATGTGCTCTCGCCATTATGCAGCTGAATTAGCTACACTCTTGTGTGCGAGGCGGCCTCTCTTGGAGGCAACCCTTTGGGGTCAGACTGCGGGCGTCATGGCCATTGAAGATCCAAGGTATTTCTGAGGGTTTCCTTAGAAACTTCAGGAAGCTGTTCTGGTGTCAGTAGAAACTGCCTGAGTACTCATAAATTCTTCACTCAAACTCGCACTTTTGGCAGTAGTCTGTAGCTCTATCCATTTGCTTTAATTGGATACCACCTTCTTCTCCTAACGGCAGAACTGAGAATCAGGTTCCTTCTGAAACGGTGTGGACAGATTGCTTCTCCCTCCAAAATATGTGTGTAGCTGAGCATAGGATGTGTAGTAAGTAGCTGCTGCAGACCAGGGAATGGTGTTGAGGGTGATGGGGAGACGTTTCTGTATGGATATTACCTAAACGAACAATCTTAACTCTGTTTTTTCTGATTTCATTAAAGAACTATGTGCAGGAGAATGAGTTTGTAAGAACTCAGGGAAGACAGGCCAGCTAAGGAGACTCTCTCCATGGCATTCTTCCAGATACGCTTTTGTCTAGAAAATCCTTGGCAGCGATGCAGGGATTTTCATGATTAGAGCTGAGTAAAAGATTGTAAAGGGGATTAAATACTGTAATCAAAATATTCTGTGAAATTGGTCAAAGAACTGTGTTCCTCACAAGCCTATAGGGTTTTGGGGGTTTTGTTTTTAATTGCTTGGCTGGCTTAATAGCCTGTGGTCATATTGGAAGAAAAGAGATTTTTTTTTTAAAGTAACGTGTTTGGAAAAGTGATGGTAAAAGGAACGGGTAGATAAGAAGCATTTTATGATTACTTTCAATCTGACAATCATCCTCTTGTCCAGTGCAAACATGGCGAGGACTATGATTGCCCATGAAGGAGGGAGGCAGTGAAAAAACGAGGGGATGGAGGTAAGAAAGGAAGGAGGGAAAGGAGGGTGAGCGTCCCTCCGCGATGCCCTCTGCTAGCCCGCTGTGAAGCTGTTGCGGATTCCTGGGGGACGTGCTGATACAACGTGGCAAAGGCAGCTGCGGACAAAAACAGTCAGAAAAGGATTTGCCCGGGGTTTATCCTTGTTACTCATTGGGGTGGCTGCTGGAAGTTTCGCTGGAGCTGACCTTCATGAAATATGTGGCTGTTTATTGACATTTATGTCAGTGAGGTAAAGCAATGTTTTCCTTTGAGGAAATGCAAAATAAAGCGTGCTCTGTTTCTCTGCAGGGTGCCTAGCTGCTGCAACTGAGTCTGTACTCTGTAATCTGCTAGTAAACTGCTAATAGGACGATTGTAAGTAGTGTTGGTATTGTTGTGTCCCCATTCTTGCAAAAGCCTAACTGGCTGCAAAGTGCTTATTATCTTTTAGGAAGTTATGTTGTACCTCTTAAATGAGCTATTTACCTTCTGATGCAGCAGCTGGGTTTTCCTCTGGGTCTCCTGTTCCTCTCTGTACTTTTGGCAGTGTGATTTCCAGGCAGTGAAGACTAGATAAAGTATGTTCACATGAAATTCTGCTGTGTTAACTTACAGTAAATCTGGATTGATGCTGCTGGAGTCAGTGGAGATGCTGAAATTGAAAACAGAAGTCGGTCATCTATAATCAAAAGTGACAGAAGGGATGAAGAATCACAAGTATTTACAGTGCCACTTTTCCCTCCATGTCTCTTACTCACATTACCAGTTTAAACTGATCTATCTTTCAGCCACAATGTGGCTCATTTACTCAGGAGACACATTGACAATAGGGATCAGGAGAGCCATTTGACATGAAGGTAAGAAGGAATGGAGGGCTGGCCGCATCTCCTGTGTTAGACACCTCCAAACTCTGCACCTGGTTTTTCCCTCCATCCCAAATTGCCCAGAGGGGCCTCACAGAGTGCTACAAAGCTCTGCATTTTACTGTGAGGATAAGGGGAGGGCCTGGAGCAGAAGTCACCCCATGTTATTTGCTGTAGATCTGTTCCTTACCTGTTCCTAAAAACTGCCAAGGATGCATTTGGTACAAACTGGGGGGAGCCCCTACACACAGAGGGTGCCTTTCACACTGGGAGGCAGCCATTCTGAACTGGGTTGCAAGCAAGGGGATGGTCTCAGCGGTGGTACTTCACATTTGGCACACCATTCTCCCCCACCTTATGCCCTGGGTGCCCAAGGAGATGTTCACTGACGTGACCTGCACTTGATTCAGGTTTTAAACAGTTTAAGAAAAAGATCTTAAATTAATGCATCTTTAAGATGGATACACATATAAAACAGAAACCCAGAAAGATAATGAAAAACGTTTCCCCCTCCTTTTCTATACCACATCAGATTGACTTATCCTGTGTTATGTGGCTTTACTTTGAAACAGATCACTCTCATTGCAACATGTTTAATGCTGCCAGCCACCACATGGTTATTTGGCAGCTATTTAAAGCTCAGATCATATTACTCTGTTGCAGCGCTCGGCACTCGTGTTCCAACTGGTATACAACTGATCTAAAGAGAAATCAGCTTCAAGTTTTGTTCTCTGAAATTAAATGTGATGGCATGATCTCTATGATCCTTTTTTTTTTCCCCTTTTCTCCTTTTTTTTTTTTTTGTATGCATTATTACTTTTTGGAACAGCATTTTGCTAGCACCACAGGGGAAATTCGGTTAGGTTGTCAGCCTGATATGGTGTATTGTCAGACGCGTTAGCTTTTCCTACCTCTTACATTTGCTTAAGAGCTTATAAACCCCAGAGAATAGAAAGTGCTAAATAGAATGAAATGACCTGTCAAGGGTAGATATAGTATTTGTGAATGACTTAAAAAAATTCTACCATCTTCAAGCACTCCAGTCTCACTGACTGACTGCGCTATCTTGAAATTTGGCCTCTTTCTTTTTTTCCCCCAAGTACAGCACTTTGATGGTCATTGATCTTTGATGATTACTTCTGGAAAAGGACTAATTTTGTCTTCCCATATTCAGTCCAGGACGAGATTTTGTAGCAGGGAAGGATGCCGCTGTGAGATTCGAAATAGATTTGAATCCTGCTCTTAATATAATAAGCCTAATCTTGAATTTTACAAAACATTGAACAAAGTCAAGTGACTCCCAAGAAGAATTAACCAATAAATACTTTACACTGCAGGGAATTTAATTATTTTATTAATGGGGAATAGAAGAATTTTCCATAGGAAATAAAGTGACTGATCTCATACCCAGGTCATTGTTAACCCTGATAGAGGTATTAAATTGAGGAGCTGGGGTGATCAGCTTGCATTTAACCTCTCTCAGGAAATATGGGAGGGTATTGATTAGGAAACTGAAGTTTCGTATGCAGTCCTTCTTTCACTCCATATTTTCTAAAGTCCTGTCTGTGTCATTCGTCATCGTGTCGTGTCCCCCTGCCCCCAGCAGTTACATCAAAAACCTTTTCATGGTTTAACGCTTTGCACTGAACTTTAAATAGCAACTTGCTAGTCAAAGGAATATGAACAGCATATTCCTATACGTTCCAGGACTAGTGCTAAGGTTATAATGTAACTTGTGTCTTTGGCATGTACCTCACATAATCCAGTACAAGAGCACTTCTTTCAGCCATTCTGGAGGAGCAGGCTTTAGAGAGGGAAGTGTTGAGGCTCCCTTGGAGCACCGCATGCTTCCCAGCGCTGGTGTGCTGCTGCCACGCACAGAACAGCCCTGGATACACTTGGTGCTGAGATGAGCCTGCACAGCTACGTGAGCTGCTCCAGGACCCACACTAGGTTCTGGATGTGGGATAATACAGCTTAAAATGCAGTCTCCAGAGATGCCTATGTAGCGATGTACTGTGGACGTACCAACTAGCTCCCAAAAGTTAGCTTGAGTACAGGACTCTGCCAGCTGATGGTGACTATGCTGTGGTGTGCAAGACAGAGTTGGTCAAAGAGAGAGGAGGAACTATAACCTGGACTATGCTCTCTGCCTTACCCACAGAAACAAGGCCCAGTGTGCCAGTACGGTGTTCCCGTCGCTGTAACTCCACCTTTGCCTATAGCAAATGCTTGGTTTGTTCGTGAAGTTGCATGACACACCATTAATTTTTGGGTTTTCCAAATGTTAGCTGTGTCTGAGGAAATGAGCCCGGTGGGATTCAGAACAGAACGTGGTATGTGTAGGTTGTGACTCTTCAGCTGGATTGATACAGTACTGTACAGAAGCTGTACAGAGCTTCCTATTTCCTTGGAAGACATTTCTGATAATCTCTGTTTCTACAGAGAATGCAATTGGCTGGAGGTACTTGCGTCTAGTCGCTATCAGAAAAAAAACCTCTAGCCTGATTAAAAAAAAAACCAAACAACTCCTATTAGCTTAGTTTTTCTGGCCCTAATGAAAATGTAGCAGCACCTTATTGTACAAACAGACTCATAGAAATCTGTCACAAGGCAATGACGTACATGCTTAAAGACAGGATGGTGACAGCTAGTTCTAGTACATGACACCCTCTTACAACTCTAACCTGTGATTCACCCAGTAGGAAAATATTTGGATAACCTTTCTGCAGTAAGAAGCGTTACTTTGTAATTCAGATGTATGGGAATATTAAGTAATTATATTCCAATTATTAATTTCTATAAAAAGGCATGTCTGACATTTTTTCTCTGCAGAAGAGAACCCCAACAAATTCTATGCATATTTCAATGACAGTGAAATACCCTTCAGATTGCCCTTGGTAATCTGTGCCCATATCTCCACTGCTCCAGTGAAATGAGCACATCCCTTGAAGACTGCATGAATCAGCTGTGGGCTCTGTAATTTAATAAGGAGCTTCTGCACTCAAAGAGGGAGGACATTTATGAGCTAGAGACACCAAAGGAGATGCCCCAGTTAGAAGCTTGGTATCTGAAACTCTGCTCAGTCGTACGCTTGGGTTATTTGGTCCTTATTCCAGCACAAACACACTGCCTGTTCAGTTATCGCCTGTATATCTAGACATAGGGATACCTTTAGATGCAAGAGTGTCTAAAAACTGCTCAATAATAGAAAAAGATGGGGCTCTGAGAGAGCGCTTTAACAAAAAGCATTTGGCCCATGCCAGCTTTTCAGTGCACCCGGATTCCACTGATGAAGAATGCCAAAGGTGTGGCTTTGAGTGGGAAAAGGAAACTTGTGTGACGTGAGCTTCTGAACTACCTGTTCTTCCAGCATAAGACAAATGGTTGGCAAAAACAAACTCTCGCCTCACGAGGCAGGGATGCCTGCCAACTGCTTTCTCTGTGAAAGAACTGCAACGTGCACCACGTTTATCACAGAATCACAGGATGGTTGGGGTTGGAAGGAACTTCTGGAGATCATCTAGTCCATCCCCCTGCCAAAGCAGGTTCTCCTAGAGCACATTGCACAGGGTCGCATCCAGGCGGTTTTTTAATATCTCCAGAGAAGAAGACTCCACAACCTCCCTGGGCAGCCTGTTCCTGTGCTCTGTCACCCTCAAAGTAAAGAAGTTTTTCCTCATATTGAGATGGAACTTCCCATGTTTCAGTTTGTGCCTGTTGTCCCTTGTCCTGTCAGTGGGCACCACTGAGAAGAGTCTGGCCCCATCTTCTCAACACCCGCTCCTAAGGTATTTATAGAGATTTGTATTTGCTGTTGAACTTAAGAGGGAACACAGGTAATACCCACGTCACCCCTGGGCAAGCCGTAACCCATATGTTGTACGCAGGGTGGAAATCCCGTCAGCTGACGCCTACATCTGTCAGCCCGCCGCCCTTCACTCTCACTCCGCGATTCATAAACGTGGGCCGGCGGAAGATGATGGCGAGATGTTTGGAGAGGGGATGCGTGGGCCCCGGGTGTGTTGCTGTGGCGAGGTCTGCCCCGCTCCAAGGGACAGGCCGGGCTGCGGCAGAACCGCGGGGCTTCCAGCAGAGCCGTGGGGCAGCGGGGCCCAAGCGGAGGGGCCGGGGAGGGGCGCGGGAGCGGGCCGGGCCGGGCTGCAGGCGGGCGGCCGGGGGCTGCAAGGCGGCCGGCGGCCACCGGGGGGCTTCAGCTCTCCTCGGAAGGAGCTGGGCCGGGAGCTGCTTGCAGAGAAAGCGGCTTGTTAGCGATAACGAGAGCCGGGCTTCCCTCTTCCTGTGGCGGGGCGTTTGCTGTTAGCTCGGGTTTGAGCCATTTAAAGGTATCTCTGCCTCCCTGTTTGTTTTGGGGGCTTCAAGTCTGTCGGCCTTCACAGAGCTGAGGTTTATGCGCTTAAGCACATTTTACCCTTCACAGGAGTCTCGTGTTACCTTAACAACAACAAAGGCCGTTTCTGGGGCAGGACAGCCCCAAATGTTGTGCTAAAAGCTCTTTACACCCTACCAGGCTCCTGTTCCCGCAGTGCTGCTCTACTTTTTGCTATAAACGGGGGCTTCAATAATTTCTTGCTTAAGTAATTATCTGTGAGAGTAATACATATTAATAACTATAATACATGTTTTTTTTAAGCACTTATATTCATTCATAAGATCCCAAAGTGCTTTTTAAATGAGGTCAGCACAATTAACCCTATCGAACCGCTGCTGTGAAGAATTTCCAGACGTGCTCATGACTGATGCTGTCACTGTGCATCAGCCGGGCGAGTGGGCCCATTTCTAACACCTTTAAACCAAGGCTGGAACCAAAACCAAAACAGCGGGAAGCCTCTGTATTAGATAAGGTTTTTGGTCACAGAAGCTGTCGCTGCCATGAAGGGAGGAAGAAAATAGCCTGGAAGCATTTGGAAACTGTCCTGCTTTGGTTAAAATGGTTGGGGACCACTGAAGAGCTGAAATGAGGAGAAGCAGCAGTTGGTAAAAACTGGAAGAGGTAGCAAGGAGAAGGAGAGGGAAGTTTCTTAAGTAACATGTAGCTTAGAGCTGCCGTGGTTTTTGAGACAGGCTTCTGCCCTTCCTCGGAGAAAAATGTTCCCAGTGATGTGGAAGAGTGAGGGGGCTAAAGCCCTAAAAGGAGTCCTCCAATTTTAGAAATGTGTATCCTCTCCATAATCCCTCCACTTTTATAACATTTTCTACGTATGACATACAAACTGCGTAACTGACAAATCCTCCGTTTGCATTAGATTTAAGTGGCTTCCCTCCCATCACTCCTCACAGTTAAAAATACATTACAGAAATTACTATCCTGCCTAGGAAAATGTGTGATGGCTCTGGTGTCTGTCATTTATTTCTAAAACATTTTGGCACTTTTCTGGCTGGATTGTCTTTTCCCTTCAGCTTTGAGTGGGGAAAAGGAAAGTGCAGGGTTAGGGGCAAGATTTTTCAGTTTCCCTGGTTATTGCATGCATGCATTGCAGCCCACATGTCAGGCATGATGGGATCTAAATGCTGAGCAGGAACAGTGAAATCCTCGGGAGGAAAGGAGAATAGAAAGCACAGAGAAGCCACAGTTCGGGCTGCTATCAGAATGGCTGTATCGAATCGGACCAAAGGTACTGGCCCAGGATCTTGTCTTCCTACAGTGGCCAATATTTACAGAAAGGCCATCAGCAAACAGCAAGTGTAACATGACCTTTCCTCTCACATGACCTTTCAGCTTCTGCAAAGGGGACAAATTCACCCCTGTGTTCACTTTCTTTCCATATGGGCTAAATTTGGCCCCCTGCATCCAAATGGCCCCTCTGATCTCTTTTGCTCCTTTCTCCCACAGGCCTCCGGCTGATGCTCCAGGACCGCTTCTGAGGGGCTGCTCACACAGGGCGTTACTGAGCATTAATCATGCTGCAGAGATCTGTTTTCCCTCTGATAAGAGCCCAGCTCAATCTGCAAGGAAAGGAGGAGAATCAATCTGCCTGATTGCCATAGACCCTTCATTTTGCACTCAGCAGCCCCTTGCCAAGCGAGCAGCGGGGGAGTCTCTGCTCCGTTGCTCCCAGCAGGTGTCACTATGGAATGGGAAAATGCAATTCCAGGGTCGGAAAGGAGCCCGGCTGCAGGCAGAGCATCCTCTGACACTGACGCCGAGGTAGCAAGCCGCTACGTCCAGGAAACTTCCATAATTAGATCTGAAACAGATGTGCTGCCGCCCTCTGCTTCCCCAATTTTTTCTCCTCCATGATAGCGGGTTGGAGGAGTTGTTCTGTTTTTTTTTTAAAACATTGCTTAGCAATGAATGAAGAGACACTCGTCTTCATGGATCACTACCCTGTGTAGTAACACAGAACAATAATGTGTAAAGTTTCCAGAACTGTTGGTAATGTCTGATAAACCCGGCTCAGCTCTCAGTTACATACAAAGCTGGGTAAACAATGGGAGGAAAAAATTAATTAGAGCCCGTGTTTGCTAAAGCTGGCTATCGATTCCATCTGGTCACGTTCCTGCTCCTTTTATTCCCTTTGCGCAAACATTTGGGTGGTCAGGTTTTGCTGGCACCTAGGTGTGCAGGAGGAGCTTTTGTCTGTGCAAATAGTACATCTCTCCCAGGTCATGGGCCCTTCTGGCAAGCGCTTGACAGTGCTTTGCCCTTGTGTTTGCAGCTGGGAAGGTGTTTGGAGGGCTGGGGAGACAGAGGTTAAATGGTCACCTCTCCCAAGCAATACTAGGAGTCTCCACATCAGCAAGAGCAACAAGGGAAGAGGGAAGAGAGGAAAACTAAGAACAGGAGACAGTGGGAAGTACACTCATCTGGAGACATTTTGCATGTGTTTTGACTCCAGAGTACTCCTGCACAGTGTGTCTTCTGTGACAGTAAGCACAGCCTACGTGAAGAGGCAGAAGGGAATTCAGCATCTCACCGAAAGCTTCTCTTAGGCATGCTGTGGACAGACTGGTGACACAAACATTGGACTTGGCTTGGATTGCCTCACTTTCTGGGAAAACTGGGAAGGACCCAGTTCTTAGAGTTTTGTCCCAACCAAATGGCAAGGCTTGATGAGTGCTACATGACAGCTTGAACACTGCATGGGCCACTTGTCCCTCCCCTGTTCCTCATCAGGGACTTGGGCAACTTCTGTCTGTTCTAAGGGACTGAGGGTGTCAGAGGGTGTTGCCAGGGCTGTAAAAAGCATGTTCTCCTTCATGACTGATTGAACCCCCTCACTTCGATAGGTCTGATTTACTCATATCAAATCTAGCTCAGTTTTGAGAAGGTGGTCAGACCAGATGACCTCCAAATGTCCCTTCCAACTAAAATAAGTCCATAATTCTATGAATGTGGGGTCACATCTACTTAGCCATGTCCTTGAACAGAGCCCTTATGTTTTCTGCGTGCCATTTACCAGTTTTATGCAGTGGCAATGCCTGTTCTTCTGCTCTGCCATTCTCAGAGATCAAGAAGGCTGAATGCGACATCTCCTTGACTGATTGTAAATCTGGTGTACATCTTTCCCTCTCCTTCATCCTGGGAGGAACTCCGTTAACTCTGCAGGTGAGGACCGTGATTGGTCAAGGGTGAACAGGAAAAGGACTTCAATGCCCTCCGCATATCTCCTGCCATGCTCCATTCCCTGAAGTTGTCCCTCAGAGTCAGGGACTCAGTGATTTCTTCAAATTCATCTCAAAAGTGTAGAGACCAGGTCAGGCAATCATGGGGATGGCTTGATATTTTGCTGGCAATGAACAGTTTGGTGAGACCTGGCATCTGCTTAGACTCATGATGTGTTTCTCCTCTTGTGAAGAAATGCTTGGCAGATGGATCCATAATATCCTGCCCTGAAGGGTACCCCTTTTATTGGTGTTGTTCGTGCCTTGCTGCTCAAAGCTGTGTTTTA
Organism: Nyctibius grandis; assembly: GCF_013368605.1. Lineage (NCBI taxonomy): Eukaryota > Metazoa > Chordata > Aves > Nyctibiiformes > Nyctibiidae > Nyctibius > Nyctibius grandis. The sequence goes on from NC_090659.1 coordinate 53,278,229, forward strand.
TGGGGTGCTGGGAAAGGCTCAGATCAAAGATAATGTGATTTACCCATGGTACTTTCAGCAAGAAGAGGAATTCAAAAGATAGGAAATCATTTATAAAGGCAATCAGGCTTCACATGGCCTTTCCTGTACTTTATGCAGAGCTGGGACCACAAAAAGAAGGGTTGTGGGCAGAGGCCTAATATTGGTCCCTCCCTTTTCCCACTAGCACATTGGACAACAGGCATCCCATCTAACTTAGCCTGCGGGGTACCCCCTTGGCCTCCAACCACAAGCGTCTGCCCTGGCAGTGTGCTTCTAAAACAAATTTGGACTGCATGGGTGTAATTAAATTCTCCCCTCTCCCTATTTGAAGTACCGTTAGAAAAAAAATCATCCCTATGCTCTAATTTTTGTTTATTCTGAACACAGTTGCTGGATGTAAGCCATTCTCATTAAACTGCAGACATCTTTTGTAGAGAGCTCAGATGTTGCTGAAATCGATGTCAAGCATTACGCAAGTCTGTATCATTTGCACAGATCTTTCTAAACTCTGCTGGCATAGAAAAGGAGTAGCAAAAAAAAACAACCCCAAAAAACAAAACCAAGCCCCTAGATCTATTTACTGTTGCACATTGGCTGTCCCCGGGGTCTCAATGGAATTTACAAACCAGCAGCAGAGCCTGACGCAGGGTGTCAGCTGGCAAATGTGGGTAGTACTTGGGTGTCAGACAAAAAATCATTTAGAAATGCAGCCGAGGAGAAGAAAGCCTCCTTGGATACCCAGCACAACCCTTACAAATCAGGGCTCAAATCTGGTATCATGCAGTGAGCACATGATCTGCAGGTTGTTCCCCATGCGTAGGTTACAGAGGTGATGCTACTTTAACCTACATACTTGCACAGGGTGTCCAGGAGAAGACCCTGAGGCACTTTGCTAGTGGTGCGGGAGGGTCTGGGACATCAGCCAGCCGAGCTGCGTACACTTGCTCATACTCAATTAGCAGGTTCAGGCTGTGTGTGTAATCCACACTGCCTACAGTGCCAAGCTGCCAGTTACCCTCAGCAGCTAATAATATAGAACTGCAAAGTACAGTTAATTAAGTAGGTACAATTTTTTCCATAGTATGTTCCCTACACACAAAATGGTGTGTAGTTTTCCGCTAGCAATGTAGGATGTTCCTCCCGGAGTTGTCCCTCGTGGTCCTGGTCTTAGGTGCTGATTCCTTCTCACATGCTCTGTGTGGGACCATGGTTTACACTCGGGGTTGTGAAGGCCATGACTGGCACCAAAAGTGTTAAGTCTTCTTTTGGACTGAAGCCTTACTAGTCTTAGGGTCTGGACTTGCGATGGTCTTTCTTTGGCTATCTTTGCCATCGCTTGCCTTCTAAACTAGGATCCCAAGGAAGATCTACAACCATAGTTCTTTGCTGTTGGAAAATAACAGTGTGGAAGGCAGTGGACAGGATGAGAAAGGTCACTTTTCTAGGCTAGCATCAGGATTTCTGTGGAAGCTTTATGTCAGTTGCTCATGGTCTTCCCCACCAGTGTTCATTCAATGCACTGAAACACCATGCAGCAGTCTGATGAAGGGATTCTGTGTCAGCTTGGGTCGTGCACAGAGGCAGAGAGCTGTGACTTATAGGTACAGAGGATGTATGGGAAATGCTTTGCAATAGAAAGGGGCTTGTTTTATAAGCTGACAGTAAGTTCCCTTTCAGAGAAAAACATGTTTTTCAGGCTGTGTATCATGCTGTTTGAAGGCAGATTTATGACAACTGTGTTGTTAGTTATGGGGTGAAGAGGGATGCAGTGAAACTTTATAAGGACACTAAAGATCGTTAAAGAAAAACCAAAACCAAAACAACACTAGAGTTATTTATGAATGATTGAGAGTAATCTGGAGGCTATTGTATGAATGTAACCTTGCTTTGTCCTCTGTCCCTGCTTTCTACAGTGAGATTTTGGCAGAATCTGCCATTTGTCTGGTTCAAGGTGAAATATCCATTTGGTTTTGAGGAGGAATCAAACATTTTTACAGCACATCTCTTCTTATTTAAAGAGTTATTCCTGGGATGCAAAGAAAGCTTTGCTACCACAGTGTAAATGAGGTCTAAGTTCACTAAAATAGACTCAGACCAGTCTAAGCAGACACCAGAAAACAGTACCACACATTTCTTTTAAAAAAGAAAGAAAGAAAAAAAAACAACAAACAAACCAAACAACAAAAAAGCTGGAAGAGACAGGGAAAGATAAAGATGTATTTGAATGATCTGGTAATTATATGTACACCAAGACCATTCATTCATTTATCTGTTCTTCCCTTGCCAGCACTGGCGAGCAGGCAGAAATGAGACTTTTCCAACCTTCCCTGTCATTTGCAGCTTCTTTCATCTGCTTTCCAGTTTCAAAATCGAACACTTAGCTTTCCCTCTGCTCTCAAGATTTGTAAGGTTTCTGTTGTGTTTCCTGCCTTGAGTTGGCTTCCAGTTTGCATGGCAGTGGACGGGCCCAATATGAAAGGTTAAATGATTAGTCCGTAAGACTGAATTATTACTTTCAGCAGAAAATAGAAGGTCATGAATCGTGCATTCTGGGAATGCCACTTGCAGTGATGAGGAAGGCATCTGGGTGTTACGGAGGGCTGATGAACAAGTAATGGACACAGCTATGTGCCACTTCTCTACCACTGGTATAGGGATAATTGCCCTACACACACATTTCAGACATACGGGAAGGCAAAGTGTCTGCCCGTAACAGTCTACAGTTTGACTTAGAACAAAATACAACAACAATTAGGAGGGGAAAGAGCAAGAATTAGGAAAGTAGTAATAAGACCACACAGTAAGTAACTGCCTACATGCACAATTAGACAGTTCCTAGCCATTTTAAAGTGGAGTTGTGTGAATAATTGATTTTTCAGTTCATTGGTCAAACTGAAGAAAAAACGATTCATTTTGGATTGACCTGAAACATAAAATTTTATTGACTGTCTTGGCAAAATGAAAAAAAAAAGTTAAAAGAATTGATTTGGGGTTGAAGTCAAAGTTAATGGTTCCTTTAGATGGGGTAATTGAAATGATCGTTAAGTGCATTTTTAATTTAAAGAAGTTTAGAAATAATAACTTTTGAACAAAAGGTTTAAATATTGTGAAAATATGGAAGTAATTTCTCTTTTTTGAAATAATCTTATTTTCAGTCAGAATTATTAGCCAAATCAAGCCAAAGTCAGGAAAAATTTTGACCTGATCTGTTTGCCTAGTACCTAATGACACTGGTTCCCTCTGTCTTCCACCTTGCTTTCACAGGATAGTGCATTTATTGGAAGAAAGGTTGCAAACAACTGGGGGAAATGACGATTTGATTTTTAAATGAGGATTTTAAACTCACTTCTGTTGGAGACGAAGGACATCATAATTCTAAACCCATTTCTCTCTTACAAAGCTAAGATTAGAGAGAAAATATTCAAGTGAAGTGATTCTGTAGGTTTTTTTTTTTAAGGTGATATGTAAATAAGTAAATAAGGCTTGACAAATGAAGAAAGTAGTTATTCTTAAGCAGTCCATCCAAACCACTACTGGTAAAATTACTGATTACCAGTGCTGAGAAACAAACCAGAATAAAATAATGTGCGGTATCAGAGTATCCGGATAAGTGTCATGGAGTTACAAAGTCATCATTCCTGCAGCAAACTGGTGGTGACCATGGGTGCAGAGGGCCATTCAGGGGTCCCATCTGGAGCTGAAGACAGGGGAGATCAGTGTTTGGTCACGCTGACTGCCTGTGTGTGAGCTCCCAAGGCTGAATCTCTCATTTTCACTCACTAGGGAAAAGCTGGCATGCCTTCTGTGAGCTGTGCTTTCAAGGTCACTCTTCTTCCTGCAACAGTTCAAAGATCAAAGAAGGAGCAGAGGCTATTTCCCAGGATCCTGAAAGGTGCCCATCATACAGGACCTGGGAGAGATGCCTGGCGAAGGAACAGGATTTAGTGATAGTTTTGGTTAGTAACAGGTTCCTTCCTCCCAACCCCTTAATTTTCCTTATATTGAAAGCATTTTCTCTCTCATAAATACCATCCACTCTTTATCAGTCCTTCTCTCTCTCAAAAGTGTGCTTTATTTTTGCACATCATACTTTATATTCTCTTTCAGATTACTGAATGGACTAATTCTACTTGCATTGGCTGAGTAACTTTGAGCAAGAAAAGGAAAAAACCCGTCTAACATGACCACTCTTCCCACACCCATCTCTCAACATCACCAGGCTGATGTATTTGGTGCACGGGGCCTCTGCCTGGGTTGAGGAGGAAGGATCTTCACTTGGAGGGGACTGTATTGACCTCTCCTCATGTGGGCTCAGCACAAGAGTACAGGCAGTTATTTATGGCTCTGAAGCCTAAGCAGCTGTTTGAAATGAATACACCTTGATCCAGTTAGGTTATGGAAAATAATGGGCACTATACATGCACTTTGGTACGTTTGCTTTTCTTTTGATTTGGCTGAAAGTCTCTCGCTCTCTGTCTTTCCTCTCCCTACTGTCATTTCCCTTTTTTCTCTTTCAATCCCTATTTCAAACCTGACTTAAAGAGTTTATGAAGGAGAAACAGGCCCCAGCAGGGACACTAATCATAAGGGGAGCAGGTTTCTGCCTGTATCAGTCTGTCCTTTGGGTGCTCTGAAGCAAACAGATAATTCATTTATTTTATATTAAAACTTTATTAGGGACAACCATCTTTGTTTTTCTTTATGTGTTTCTCTATTTTCTTCTCCAGAAAAATGGAAAGAAACAGTCATACCAAGATGTATTCATAGAGCCATTATTAATGATAAAAATAACATAATCACTGTCATGAACAACCACACTCTGATACTCCTTTTCAGGCAATAGATCACCTTATCATGACTTCTGTGGGTCTCTGTGCAAAAGGAAACGAAAAGCTTCTCATGGTGTATAAAAAAATTGAAACCTGTTTATTTATGACTGGATAAGAATGAGCTGCCTCATTAATGTGGTATAAAATGGGTATAATTCAGCATTCCATACAATCCTCCGTGACATGTTGACAGGTGCTGTCATGCACTATGACTTTTAGGTTATTGCACTCTAATAGACTACAATTATAGCTCATTTAATATGATATGACAGTGGGGAAGCACGTGTGAGGTTACAAGCAGTTACACTTAAAAAACAAGCTGGTGGCAATGGGTACAGCTACAAGTAAAAATCGCAGGGGGCAAATCCCCTTTCCACCATCACAGGGCCCAAATCTCTGTGGCTATAGGTTTTATACATACAGGTCTTGCAGTGAAACATTTGTGTCTAGCCACTTCCTCACATTTTTTCTTATTTTCCCCACAAATGCCAATATTACTGCTTTCAGTTGTGCCTCCTAATGTTGCTCCAACAGTTGAAACCACAGCAGGGGGTGGAGTAGGCTTGAAGGAAAGCCGAAGCTGTAAGTAGCTCAAGATTTATAACAGTTGGCAGCCCAACATCTCATCTCATACAAACAACTCATTTTCCTTTTGGTGTCCTGCTGTGCTGCTAACAAGGCAGGCTACAAAATTCACCCACTGGGTGACGGGGGAAGGCAGCGCAAAGCACACGCCAGCATCGTTTTCGTATGGTAGGAGAGTGGCAGAAAAGTCGGGCCTTGCGCTTTTGTTTCACTCATTAAAGGGGAAAACTACAGAACTGATGCTGGTAAGAAATATTTTTAACCAGTTAAAAAAAGGTTCTCTCAGGGAGGTTAAAGATCTCTCAGCAACATTTGCAACCCAAGCATTGCAAGGTTTCATCGGGGCAAGACTCACACACCATGTACATGGTATTATAAGCCAAAAAGATGCCAGCTAGTCTGTACTTTTGCCTAAGCCGTATACTGAAGTGAGTGGCTTTGTTACTCTCTTGCTTGAAATGCATTTCAGATATTGTTTTAAATGCTGAGTTCGTAGCTATGCTTGCACACTGAGCAACTGTAGGATATACTCCTTCTGGGAGTTGCCACACACTTAAATTCAAGGGTTTAAATATAAAAGCCTAGAAGCTGACTCTGTGCGATGTTTTCAGAAAACCAGCTTCAGGCCCGTGTAGCCATGGTGCCTCGACAGCTGAGTTACGCCATATGGGTCAGGATGCCGCCTCTCCATTTCATGCATCCACGGAGCCAGAGTAATGCTCCTCAACTGGTTCGTAACGAAACATCTCCTTTGCATTACAAAGAATGCGCTTGTTCGCTGAAACCCTTTCCCCATCAGCAGCAATCATACGCTTGGCATACCTACTGGAAGAGTACACACGCAGCCTCCCCTGCTTCTCCTCAGCAGCACAGAAGGCTCAGCCTGGTGAGCCGTTGCCTTCCTCTCTCCCTTCCTGAGCAGCCACCTCTCTCCTTCATAATTCAGTTTTCCCTGCCACTCATTACACCTTTCTGAACCTCCAGCTCCCACCATGTCCTCTGTGTGCCTGCTCCAGCTCCTGCCACAGGCTCAGTGAAGGAGAGGGGAGGTAACTTTCATGTCATGTCCATGACCGAGCTGATACTCCTCTGCCAGTGGAAAAAGATTTTCAGCCAGCCCTGTGTGCCCAACAAACTGAGGTATTCTGACCACAGCTAATTTTCAGGGAAGACACCTATGCACACTTCAGTTTGATAATACCAACTGGTTGCTATGTCCTGTGGACTTGTTCAAAGGATGCGTACTGGAGCCATCGTCACATACAAACCCTGTTAAAGTAACTGTGCCCTCTGGTTCTTAAGGAGATTGCAGTGCTATAGAAAACATCACAAATAAGCCCCCTGCTAAAAATGGTAGCATGCTGTTTTGCATCTTTTAATGCTATTTTATGCCTCCATCCCAAGGGAAGAGTTGAATTAATACAGCATACTGGGGTGCTGGAGAGAAAATATGAGAAGTGCTGATATAATCAAGCAGCACTTGCTTTTAATATTATCGATAATTTGGGGCAGGATTCCGAAAAACTTCTGCTACTGTTTGGGGAAGAATTTCCTCTGCAGAGCAGTGACACTTGGGATCCCGGTCCCTTGGTTCCTTCTGACAATCTCCCATTTAATGTCACTGTTGTTTTTAAATTCTCCTACAATAAAGACAAAACTGTACATATTGAGGTAAACAGGATTACTTTGTTTAGCAACTCTTTGGCATTTGAAAATGAATTAAATCAAATAATATCTAAGTATTTAGACTACATTCATTAGTAGTGGATGCTTTTTTAAAAAGTTGATCTCATGTCACAGCTGTCGGCCCTTTTCTCTGTTGTTGTGACCAATCTCAGATCTGGTAGCCTTTTTTTTTTTTATTTACAAAAGTACTAACATTTAAAAGCTTGCTTTAGTATACCAGTAATGTCATATGGTTAAGGTCTACTAAGAAAGTGTGAGTGCTAACACAGTCACAACAAAGTAAACTCTGCAACCCTGCAGGCTGAATGAGACAAAGATAGCATCTATATGCAACAAGCAATGCCTATTGCTATAAAAAATATTCCCAAACCGAAAGGAAAGAAGATTGAGACTGGAGGAGGACAAAGCAGGAACCTTCACCTCTCAATTTTCTATTTTTTTCATGTTTGGCATGAAAAAGCTGTCTCTGTAAACTGAAGGACAGTTGGACCCAAAGCTTCTGCCCCTGATCAGTGTTTGGCTGGCAGGAGCTGTGTTCTCCTTGGATTTGGCTGTTACGTTTTTTTGTCCATACCTGAATAAAGACTCTGTCGCAGAGTGGGGAGGTTAGAAAGGGGAATGAGAGCTAATGTTGCTTGAAATAAAAATCCAAGTGAATTTCTATAAGGATCTTCTGGGGGCTCCCTAATGATGCCACAGATGGCATGTGGGCCTCCTGCTTTGGACTGCACCCAGCAGGCACCTGTAGATGGGTCTAGGGGGCGAAAGGAGCAGTGCCAGGGAGAGCATTAGACACAGAGGTTTTCTTTTCCTGCAAACTGGCAGTGAAACAGCACCAGCAACAGAGTAAAACCTCCCCTGTTACAGACTTCGGTGATTTTTTCACATATCTTTTAATACTTTGTGCTTGTAAGAAGCTCCCTTCATCCCCCTTCTCATCCTTACTTCCATAGTCCTGGGAAAGCAATTTATTTAGCCCCCTTTGCTATGTATGGAAAATTCAGTTGTGGCTGTGTGGTTTTAGTCAAGTTTTCAGGAGCGAATGTGTTTCACTCTGCCACTATAAAGTGATTTCTAACACACTTCATAAATTTAATTCTGAAAGAAAATGTCAGGTAGAGAATTCAAATTCCTCTTTTTAGTGACTGTCTTCATGAACTGCTCACAGTGGATAATGCCATAACCTCTACCGGTAACATGGAGTATTATTAAAGCCAGGCATTTGCAAATCAGCAGGGAGGCAGAGACCTGAAAGGCTTTTTGTTTTGTTTTTGCTTTTAAATAAGGATGGTCAGATTTTTGCAGGTATCTCTTGGTTTTAGGCTCTGTACTGGTTTTGGCTTGACTAAAACCATGCTGAAGTGGTGAGCATTATCTTTTTCCTCTTTGTTCCCAGGAGTTGTGACCTGTAGGTTTTTTTATGAATCAAATATTCAGACCTATGTATGTGTGGAAAAAAGAGAGAAGGTCTGGTACATTAGTGTTTTTTTTAAACTACAGGCAGCATTCTTCTATTTTGTCCTCATGTAAGGAATACTTTGGTGGTTACAAAGTCATAAATAGAGGCATTGCATTTTTTAAAAAAGAGTTTAAGATTATTGAACACTTTGAAATCCTATTCCCTGTGAAATAAATATTTGTATTTTTATTCCCTCACATACTTACACTGAGAAACTGAGGGTCTCATTAGAATTTGCCCAGTAGGACACATTTCTCCTTTCTCTTTCTCTCTCTCTTCATTCTTTCAATTTATCTTTCTTTCTTTCCCTCTCTCACTTTTCTTCCTTCCTCCCTCCCTTCGCCCTCTCCCTTCATCCTTCCTTCCTTCCTTCCTTCCTTCCTTCCTTCCTTCCTTCCTTCCTTCCTTTTTCCATCTTAGCTCTCTCTCCCTTCCCCTTCCCCTTCCCCTTCCCCTTCCCCTTCCCCTTCCCCTTCCCCTTCCCCTTCCCCTTCCCCTTCCCCTTCCCCTTCCCCTCTCCCTCTCCCTCTCCCTCTCCCTCTCCCTCTCCCTCTCCTGTCTCTCTCTCCTTCATGTATTTTCAAGATAAATCCTACCCTTGCAAATTCATAACTAACAGGGCTGACAACTAGAATATTTACTGGAAAAACAAGAATGCACAGCAAGACTTCATGATTCTCTCTCATATGTATTTCTTTATAGGGTGCATTCTTCAGTATTTGGTACATGTGTCAGTGGAGATGAAAAGATACTTGATAGGGAAACTGAAATCTATTTCCAATGACATTACTATAGCACAAAATGGAATACTGTGAATGACAGTCACTCAGATTTCCATAAAAGCAACTCCTCTATAAGTGAAATTCTGAAGTGACTTTTATTTCTAATGTCACCCTTGGAAGCTCTGCAATGCCATCCTCATTTTTGTCAGAATAATTATATTTAATTTTGAGGTTTGGTCTATCAGAGGTCTGCAAATTTATTTTATCAGTTAACACTACTCGTTTGTCAAAAACAGGCAAGAGCAATGATTTCCCTGTTTCACTTCTATACTGTATGGTCATTCTTTAATGGTTAAAAAGTTACCAGTAGGGGAGGAAAAGACAAAACAACTTTTATGAGTCTTTTCCAGTGAACACAACAATCTTTGTCTGCCTAGTGTGGTAGGCCAGTTGAACCTTGCATTGCATGAAGACCTGAATACCTCTCAGTCAAAAAGGAGCAGCTTCCCCAGTAAGAGCACAGTAGTCTTGTAAGTTTGAAGTGTGTGTGTGTGTGAAGCTAGATTTAGGGAGTTTTCTTTAGCAGCAAGTTATGCAGAGTTTCAAAATGGAATCAGTGAAGTCAAATCAACCTTCCAAGTCCATTTCAGGCTTTCTTTTTTATTATTTTTTCTCTTTGGACATAAAACACTTCAAATAAAAGTTCTATTAATAAAGCTCTAGCCACAGATTAAATATTTCCGCTCACATTATTTGGCTGATAATATCAATTTCAAAGTTCAAATTTTAATAAGGTATTACAAAGCATAGGAAGAAACAAGCTAATCAAGCCAAGTTTCATATTTCCCCTCTTTGTATAAAATGATAAGTGAATTTAAAGCTATGCTTTGTCTCTTTAATATCTGCTAAATATGGATGAATTACTGAATATATATTTATTCTTAGCCTCATTTGAAGGCAAATATTTACAAGGCTTTTCTCTTGTAATCTGATTTTAATATCTCAACTGAAAATGATTCATAACATGTGGCTTCAAATACCCTGTAGTTAAAGAGGCCAAAAATTAATTAGCTGATTCTAGCAAGGGTTTCTTGGAACTGGCCTTGAAAGAAAAAAAAACCCGCGGTACTGTTTATCAGATCGTTGTACATTGTTGTTGCTTGTGCAAAGAATTTCAGGAGTAAATAACAGAGACTGGCAATAACTTGTGTCTGATCCTTGGTGCTGATGTACGTGTACATCCTTTGGTTTTCTGTGGCTCTTCTAGTAGGGCTTCAGGGGCCAAGTATCTTCTGTCCTTTTGGCGTGGAAATTGTTCAGACAGGCATTAGTATGTGAAGCGGGTTAACGACTGTTATGCAAGCAATGGGAAGCACCTCCCTTTAATCCCTTGTCCGGATTAAAATGAAGTGAGTGCGGAAATATTCGCAGGTCCTTTTTTTGCATCTTATAAATATACTCAGGAAGCCATCTGGGAACAGAAATACTCCCTATGTATCGCTGACCTGAAACGCAAGTGTCTTTGTGAAGTCAGTTTCTCTCCTTCCTTTGAAAGACAATCTTGCTGATGCTGACTGCTAAAAATAAGGACGCAAAATCTTTTCCAGCATCTGGAGTTTTCTGTGCTTTAATCTGTTCATTTCCTTATGTATTGTTATATAGGTATTTCTGTGCACACTCTGATTAGTGTACAAATATATATTTTACTCACTAGGATTAGAGTCAAGTGGGCCTGATTCTCCACTTCCTTGTATCTTGCATCGTTAGCTATAAGTGTAGGTACAGCCCTTTTAAGAACTGTAATTTTATAAGGAACTTTAGAAAATTAGATTAACTCCTGCTTTGCCACTTTGCAAATAGTATCCATTTATTGTGAGATAAAAACAAATCTTTCCTCTGCCATATTTTTTGGCTACGTGATTTTCTAGAAACTTCAGCTGTGGGTTATCTTCTGTCCCATTAAAGCAGCTCTTTCCAAGGGTACCATGTGGTCCAAAACTTCCTTGGGGCAAGTGTATTCATGTAAGTGTGTAGAGGTATGTGTACAGGTATTAGACAGGTAGTTACACTATCTATTTGAGAGCCATAAAAGTGCAAATAAGCCATTTAACAGCCCTTCCACAAACCACCTCAGAAACCTCCTCTTTAGTTCCTGTCATGAGTGGTTTGCACTGTATTTGGGGAGGTCTCCAAATTAGGAGGGTATATTGTCTTTGGATTTTTTGCCTGTGTGTGCTCTGGGCAACAGTTCACTCAGCTTCGCAGTAAATCATGAATTTGCTTTGCTTATGTCCATTCTCCTCCCCTCCTACAAAACTGGGTATCATGGTAGGCAGGGTGTCCTTGGTTGCTACAGCCATGTTATCTCAATACTGTTGTGTCAATGGCAAAAGCTGTGATAGTAAGTGCTCTCATATAATCCTGTGTTAGGGTTTAAATCTGTATAAGATACATATTTCTGATACACCCACTTGCATATTAGGTTGGCACTAATAATTCTTAAAAGAGTCAAACAAACAGTAAAAATTATTTGACAACATTTCTCCAGCAGCGATGAGCCTTGCTTTGCCATGAAAAAAGGTCTTCATGATCAGCAGGTATGGTCAACGGCTCGATGTCCAAGTGGAGACCAGTGACAAGTGGCGTTCCTCAGGGGTCGGTATTGGGACTGGTCCTGTTTGTTTAACATTTTTGTCGGCGACGTGGACAGTGGGATTGAGTGCGCCCTCAGCAAGTTTGCTGGCAACACCAAGCTGTGTGGTGCAGTCAACATGCTGGAGGGAAGGGATGCCATCCAGAGGGACCTTGAGAGGTTTGAGAGCTGGGCCTGTGCGAACCACATGAAGTTCAACAAGGCCAAGTGCAAGGTCCTGCATGTGGGTCGGGGCAACCCCAAGCACAAATACAGGCTGGGCGGAGAATGGATTGAGAGCAACCCTGAGGAGAAGGACTTGGGGGTGATGGTTGACGAGAAGCTCAATGTGAGCCAGCAATGTGCACTTGCAGCCCAAAAGCCCAACTGTATCCTGGGCTGCATCAAAAGCAGTGTGGCCAGCAGGTCGAGGGAGGTGATTCTGCCCCTTTACTCCACTCTCATTAGACCCCACCTGGAGTAGTACATCCAGCTCTGGGGCCCCCAACATAAGAAGGACATGGAGATGTTGGAACGAGTCCAGAGGAGGGCCACGAAGATGATCAGAGGGCTGGAGAACCTCTCCTATGAAGACAGGCTGAGAGAGTTGGGGCTGTTCAGCCTGGAGAAGAGAAGGCTCTGGGGAGACCTTCTAGCAGCCTTCCAGTACCTGAAGGGGGCCTACAGGAAAGCTGGAGAGGGACTATTTACAAGGGCATGTAGTGATAGGATGAGGGGTAATGGTTTTAAACTGAAAGAGGGTAGATTTAGATTAGATATTGGGAAGAAACTCTTTACTGTGAGGGTGGTGAGACCCTGGAACAGGTTGCCCAGAGAAGTTGTGGATGCCCCCTCCCTGGCAGTGTCTAAGGCCAGGTTGGATGGGGCTTTGAGCAACCGGGTATAGTGGAAAGGTGTCCCTGCCCGTGGCTGGGGGGTTGGAATTAGATGATCTTTAAGGTCCCTTCCAACTGAAACCATTCTGTGGTTCTATGATTCTATGATCCTGAGTATGGCAGAAATCTGGTACCAGAATACTGATTCAGCTATAATTTCACAAACGTGAACCAGGTCAGGAAGCCTTTCAGGATTTCACTTTTTCACAGAACGGAAAACAGAACAAGATTTGTATACTTAACCAAACAGGAGTGCAGCCTCAGCTCCAGGGCTTGGGTTTTCTCAGTAACTTAGCATCTGCATTGGTTTTGATAACTTTAATTCATTTTAAAAAAGCTGGTGGAATAGCGTGTATGGAATTTACTCAAGAGTAAAGCATGAGAATTACATATGTACATACGTACTCTGGGATTTTGTCTTTCCACATGGGTGTGTATGTGCATACATGTGGGTTGTGAACCTCATAAACAGCCCTGAATGCCCCATCTCAGACTGGGTGAGTGTGCCAAGGACGCAAGGCTGCTGGTGAATCTGTGGTAAGGTGCACACTCCTGGTATCTGTCCCAGTGTGTTGTGCATCCTTTATGCTTCCTACTATAAAAATCTTGATTTGTCCATGAACAGCCTTTTGTACAAGGCTTGAAAGCTTAGGTATACTTGTGGGACTTTGCCAGTTCAGTGTTGCACTATTATTCCCTGAATTAATGCATTTAACAGAAGTTCTCCTGGCAATGATGGAAAAAGTCAACAACTTGATGGTGCCCCTGACTTACTGAAGGTTTTGTATTTTAAGAAATATGAGGGATTGTAAACCCACACTTAGCACTTCGGATCAAGTTGCATCTAGCAGGAGTAATTGCATTTTTATCAATGAATGGGTTCACTTTAAATAGCTTTTCCTCCTTCCACAAGGTTAGCTTTTTCTTGGTATAATTGGTAACTTTTCATCTTTTAATCAAAACAGTTTCTGGAAGTGCAAGATACATTTTACTTGAAAATGAAGTTGAGGCATAGTTTTAGGCAATCTCATATGGTTAGTTAAAAGTGGTACAGTTTGCTGTATAAAAGCTTCTACTGTGTACAGCTCCATATCTTGCATTTTATCAGTGTGATGTGATCTAACAGCCACGGGAAAGACAAAATATCCTGAGTAACCAGCAACTGCTACAGGGCAGTATGATTTGGCAGAATCTTACTTGTAATTGCCGATCTTGAGATGAAGAAATATGGATGGAAAAAATAAAATAAATACAAAATTATTTGTGCCTTGCTTTTTTGGTAAAAATGTCAGGCATTGCTTGAGAAATCTGGATTCCTTATTTTTCACTTATGATGGTTTTACAAAAGCAAAGGAAGTAATGTTTTGAGTGACCCTTTCTGTGTACATACTATCTCTAGTTTTGATATAGTCTCCTCATTATAGTAGCCACATCCTTCCCTTCTCATAATAGCTCTTTTGCTCTCATCCATGGTGCCACTGCTTATTTCCTCCCTCGTCATTATCTTGTGTAGTGGACTTACAAAGATCCTTTCTTTACATACAGCTAGATGACCTAGTCTGGGTTCGCAATAAAAAGCGTGTGCTATGGGAAAACCAGACAGCTTGTTATGATCTTTGACCAATGTTTTGCTGGTATTTGCTACTGCATAGTTCCTTTTCCCATAACACACCCCTGCCTACTACCATTACCACTGTCATCAAAAAAGAAAAAAAAAGAAAGTATATAATTGCAATGCTTTGAAAATCAAGTTTAGAAGCTAAGGATGTGCACACTGGATGGTTAAGATGTTTTGACAAACATAGCTCCAGGGAGCTAGCTAAATACACTACTGAATTACCAAATCAATCCAAAGAACTTGCATAAAGTCTGATGGTTTATGGTTTCTTGAATGCTCCTAGTCAGGGGATATTAACAAGTTATGCTACGGAGTTTACAGCACAGCATATACACTCCACAGCCTGTTATAGCCATAATCCACATTTTAATGCTTTATGTCAGGCATCCCTGCTGCCCTCTAACCATTCTTTAATAATAAGACAAAAGTGATATTTTAGGGTAACAGTTAATAAATAACGTGACTTATCCAATCACACCTTTCACTAAAATATTATTATCTTTTGACAGGTTCATTACCGTAGAGACATCAAGGACTGATGAAACATTGTCTAATTCTACCACTAGTATGTTTTCTGTAGTTGTCTTTCTTTTAATTTAATTCTCCTACTCTGAAAGCATACTGTCCATTGCAATTATCGAAAGAGCATTTAATCTAGCATAACTAAGGCATTTTAATCTTTTCTTATGGAAAAACGATTAAATGGTCATAACATTGCTATGATGTGCACTCATCTACTCCTGACTTAGAGAATCAAAGTTTTCTCCTTCCTGATAACCAAAACTCAGGTAAGAGTTCAGCTTTAGTGCAGCACATTGGCTGCCTGATCAAGAAGAGGACTGCTATTTATTTATTTAATGATATTGCAGAGTCAGAACAACAATTTCTGGTTATCAGTCACTTCTGGTAGGATTGTTTCTGGGCAAATTCTGCATATGCCAGTGCCTTTTACTGGTAACCTTTTTAAAAAAGTATTATTTCTTAAATCAGATATGTATGAATAGTACAAACACAAAATATAACAGATTGAAACAAAGCAAAAAGCAAAAGAAGTATGCCAAAACCACTTCCTGCTTACTGATGTGATCATATTTCAAGAAATCCATTTCTTGCAGTCTGGGGTGTCCTTTTTATCTGGCATTAAGTGTACAAATTTAATGGGAAGTGAATTTGAAATACACAAGCATACATGGAGAAAATAAAATACTGGTTTTCAAGCTTGCCTGCAAAATTTGGCTAAAAGCAGAGCCCATCCCTACTCAAAAGGTGACTGTATAAGGAACTCAGATTAACCATCCTAGAAGAAAATAGCAGCTCTCAACCTTTTTTCTTACTGAGATCCAGATGCTCTCTCTCTAGGACAGCAGTTCCTGTTGACAACATGGAAAGGGGCAGTAAGTTCATTGCTCTTTCAGAACATGCAGCAATCTCCAAATTCTCCTGGAAAGAGTGTATCAGATACCCAGAGAACTCTGCTTCAGATCACTTCATAGACTTTAAAAGATATTTTAATAATGGGTAGAACTGTGAAAAGGAAAGCTAAATTTATCAGATAGATTTATTGCTCCCTCCAGTCCCACAGCGAGCTGTTTTTTAATGGATCGTTATTTTGCTCTTAAATAACTAAATCTGTACACATTATAATAAGTGTTGATATGTAGTTCCTAACCTTCTACCCACATAATAAACAAAAACTTAGGTAATGAGTCACTGTCTTTGCGCAGAACCATAAGTAAAGTCATATGTCTAACTGCAAGGAGAAAGTGCTGGTACATATATATATCCTGCAACATGTTTTGGCAAATACTAAAAGTATGATTTGACCAGGCTGACAGTCAGGTTGTCACCATTCAATAACTCTCCATCTCAAGCAGGGATGAAAAATGTCTTAGTCCACCCCTACAGGAAAATACAACTGTCTACAAAAATCACCTAATATTAAGGCTTTTTGTCCAGTTACTGTAAATTTTGATTTGGAAATGTCAGTGCAGGACCTCATAAACTCCCATATCCATGGGAGCTGGATACCTTAGAGCCCTAGGGTTTTCTAAAGATCCCTGGGCTAATTCCTCTTTTTCCTGCCACACCATCTTCATATCTCTCATGGAGCTGAAGTGTTGCACTGTGAGAGCCTCTGGCTTTAATGAACCACGGCGTAGGTCTCCAGTGAGAAAATGGCCAGTGTGAGACAAATAACTGTCTAGAAGGAGGCCAGCTGTCCATTTAGTGAACACCGCCATTGCAAGTGGCAGCTGACTCCAAAATCCGGAAGAGGTAGTCGTGGCCAAATTGCACCAGCTCCTACCTCCCAGAAAAGTCTTTTAGTTTTCATCCTAAATACTTAGCTCATGGTTTAAGAAGACAAAGGTCTTTTTTTTTTAAAGATGCTTCCCAAGCACCTTTCCTACCATGCTAGGCAGAAAAAGGGGATCAATTCCTGTTTACCATTGAAGGCTTCATCTAATATTTTTCTTCCCAGACAAATAGTGACAGAACTGTTGGTTCTGAACACCATAGCTTTCTGTGAGGGCAGCCACATGGCGAAACTGGCCAAAATTTAGCTTTAGCAGCAGCTGTAAAAAAACTCTCCCTTAATTTAAAGGTAAATAATCATGGACGACTTCTTCCATGCTGAGAGTGTAAGGTGTGGAAGACTCCTCTATTCCTACTCACAATGAATGGAAAAGACTACTTTTGTTCAGTTTTGAACCTTCTCAGTCATTAGGGGCTTGCAAGTTCAATTCAAACTTCAAGGTGCCTGCATGAAAAAGACCAAAACATGGAAAGGAACAAACACCTAAGTCATGTCACAGAGGAGGGATACTTTGCAGGCTTGGCCATTTACTGTGGTATTAGTTCATATTTTTGATCCTTTAAAGAAAAGGATGGATGACGTTTAAAAATATTAGGGAAAACATGCATTAACTTTGCATTAATTGAGTTCTTAAAACCTAAAATTATTATGAAATATGCAATAATTACCCATATCTTTGCTCTCACTGATACTCACAGAGAACGCATCTGCTTTTAGTTTAATGTTGCAGTTTTAAACAGGATAAGGTCTCTCTTGCTGAGTTATCTAAGGACACTTCAGGAATGGGAAGACTTTTGCTAAAACAACAGCAGGCCCTCTCTGCCCCTTTGACTGTGGCAAGGTGAACATCCCAGGTGTTTTCTTTCTTAACATGGAATAACCTTGTTTTGGAATATGTGACTGGGAAAAGTGTTCACAGTGTTGGGTCATGTAGTTGGGGAATATGACTCCTAAACTTGGGCACTGAGGGGGCAGGACTACTTGCTGCATTCTGCCCCAAAATGTGGCAGAGGAGCAGCATCTCTGCCTTGCAATGTGGTGGAGATAATTTCCCCATTTTTTTTCTGTCCTCATTCTCCAGATTATCAGTGGTCTTGATCTTTCTTTCATGCCTGTAATCAAGAGAAAGATGAAGGATCATTTATATTTTCTTACTGTAATGTGAGCTGGATATTGGTGGGAAAATGCTAAAAGAAGGCTGTCACTCATCCATATAGCCCTCCACTGTTTCTCTCTCCAATTAGGAAGCCATTTTAAAGGGAGGATGCTCTGACTGGCTCCATCCTTCTGTAGAAAGCTAGCCAAGGATATAGTACATTAGCATTTTTTTTCCAATGCAAGAGTGTTCTGTTGAAGCAAATCTGCCCTTGGCTCCTCTTACCAGTTTGGTTCACATTGTGAGGTAGTCTCAGAGTGTATGACACCAATCCTTTTTGATGAAACTAAACCAGGATACACACTCCAAGAATGGACCTAGTGTGCTATATGTGCCAATGGGTGTTGAAACCACAAGCCCAGATTAATGTCCTCTCACGACCATAAGGTTTCATCAGCCATTCTTGACTCAAATCCAAAATAAGGGCAGCAATTTGCTTAAGTCATAGATAGGTCAATGAAAAAGTGAGGTCTTCACATTTCCTCTCTTTGACACTGATGAAATCACACTCCTTACCAAAGCTCTGCAGATTCCTTACTCTTTATTTTTAGTTGTGCTCTGTGCTTTGCCATTCCCCATTTATTTGCTCATTTTCTTTGTTTCTTTCTGTGTCCCGTAACATACATGATTTGAAACCTCTCATCCTCTACCAAACCTACCTCTGTCTGCCTTCCCTCTCCCACTTTCACATTTCCCTAAGCAACTTCTTTCTTTACCACCTTCTCACTGAGTACTTCTCCTTGAGGTTAAGCTCTTGGAAAAACAGTATATATAAAGCACTATGCATAGGAGAATTCTTGCACTCAAATAAAGATTATTGGCTTCACTTCAAATCACAAAGCATGCATTATGATTATTTGGAGATGACTGGAAAAAAAGTTCAACTTAAATACTATTTGTTAAATAGGCTGATTCATTCAAACACAAACTTTTCAAAATCCCAATAAATTATCATTCTGTTCTGACCTTCTCTGTATAAAAATTCCTATTTCCAGCTCAAAATATCTGATTGCTTTGTAAACTAGGCTAATTATACTATAAACTTTTGTAAAAGTCTGAGATGTAAAGGAAATATTTTAGCTGCCTTGATACAAATTTTCCCCTGATTCTTAATGTCGGAAAAATTTCAAAATGCTGACATTTGTCCCAGCTTGAGGATGAAAAAAATAGAAATCTAGAAATATTTTGCTTAGCAATAAAGCCATATGGTTAAGAAGAGCAAAATGCACATATGGCAACAAGATCATCTCCTGTAATTCAACCCATTAGTGCAAGAAATTTGTTCAGACAAGTATGGAGTTTGATTCTCATTTATGTTGCTGCCACCTCATTCTTATCTGTCTATAAAAAAGGCCCAGAAATGCTAATAGTAAATATAGCATATACTCCCACTACAAGGTGTCAAAATTTTCTCGCTTCCTCACACCAAATTAGGCTATAGTGTGTGTATGTAATGTGTGTGTATTTGGTCAAAAGTTGAGTTTATTTTTTTTTTAATTCTTTGATCTGAAATTAAACAACTGTAAAAGAGCGACATGAGGATTGCAATAATTTTACATTGAAACAGAATGAAAATCAATGTATTCTCTAACTTGTGCATACTCATCCTACTGGGAAATCCCTGTTTTCACAATTCCTTATTGTACAAAGAGTTGATCCCACCATCTGTGGAAAGAATTCTTTGTGGTGAAGCATAAATACAACCACAGATTAACATCCTTAGTTTCAAAGGGGTTTTCGGTAAGGGTGCTCAGTGGTCAGTAAAAGAAGAAAAATTATGTAATTATCCTGTATATCTAAATCCCGCTGCTGGGTTTGAGGACATTCAGTAGCTTCATCATCATTTCTACACGTTTATCCCAGTTTTCTGGAATACTGCTGACAATTTATTTGGACAAGGCTGAAAGCCTTGCTCGTTCAACAGTCGGGTTGCTGAATCATGTGCATAGATAGGCAAGCTGTGTGGCTGAAGGGATAGGAATGAGTATACCTCTGGTCTGACGAGGGCTCTCAGGTAAGTTCCTTTACCTCTCTGTGCTTCAGCTTTTCTGTGGTACTGTCTGAGTCTGTAAAGCACTTGCAAAGCTGGATAATGTCAATGAATAACATTAAGCAGACCCGATATAAAGTCACGGTCATTGGAGATGGCAACAGCACACTTTAACAGAGCAGTATTGTTTCCCAAAGGGTATTTTCAAATGAAGTTGTACTGACTTCTGTTTTGATATAAATGCTGTTGCTGTTGCATCAGGAAATATTTATCTCCAAGGAAACTCCCATAGATTGTATCTTCTACATTCTCTGTCGCCCAGCTTCTACAAAGCCCTGTCTTCAAACCTCTCCACAGCCAAGTTAAATTGAGCTTTTACTGTTACAAATGTAATACTAGCATGTATTAGCTGACTTTATTGCAGAGAAGCCAAATGGGAGAAGATAGAGCACTTGACAAAGTCAGGTATGGAGAGCACAAGTAGTACATGATGCTACCAAACCCCTCAGTGTTTATTATTATCATACAGAAAATATTCAAATTCATAAATTATGCTAAAATTCTATAGCAGTTATAATACTCTGATATTGTGAGGCAGAATGGGGTGACAACTGAACTGGTCGTTAGTTCTAGTGGCTGTGAATCTTTGTGTATTTAGATCCAAAGACTAACCCTGCTTCTGACTTTGTATTCTCTATAATAAACTTTCAGGGCACTGCAAAATTAAAGGCTGAGCTGAAAATAATATGGCTTCCTAAGTTCTTGCTGAGAAAATTTTCTATCTAACATAGTAATTTTATTTAAAAAGTAGCTGTGAGAATCAAAACAAAGGCATTTAAACACACTGCCAATTTGTTCCATAGATATATCTCATTTCCTTTTGTTTGTTATTTATTTTCGTGTTCAACAGCTTACTATCATTCAGTCTTTGCCCTCAGGTTTGTTTGGGAACATGGATTAAGAAGACTGTCCCAGGAGTAGATTTTACTGTCAAAACCATCAGGATCTGTGTAAATCCATTGCATATGTTTTAGGGGACAAATTAACAATACTATCTAAGTGTTTTGATAATGCAATAGCTAGCAGGTATGCATAAAGAAGACTGAAAGCAGTATCACTGTCAGCAAATGGCTGTTTAAACATAAAAGAATGATCCCAAAGTTTGGCTGATTTTAAATACCTAAGTCCAAAGGACAACTGAGAGAGTAAGGGAAATTTTTCACAGGATGAGAAGAATTTTCTGGACAAGAGGTTAGAATTACAAAATACATATATCTTCTGTGGTGGTAGAAGATTTTTACTGGGAGAGGTGACATATATTATTTCTACCTTACATATGTTTCTATCTCTATTTTTGCTCTAGTGCAGTGTTTGTGTTGCTATGTGCCTTAAGATGTCAGAAGGTTGTCTGCAAAAATGCTTGTGAAAAGATTCCCCATCAAAATGCATTCAAACATGTTTACCACATGCAATCGAGCAAGCGAGAGAAAGTGACCATAGGAACATTCAATATTTAGCCTAATTTTGATTTTTCTGTGAATGAAAGCCCTTCTGACTAAGAATATCAAGAAATATTGCACTTGGTGCTATGATAAGTCACTCTGAAGGTATTTATATAACACAGGTCTCTGACTGCTGGTCTAGCCTCTGGACCATGCCAATTCAATGTTGCTCTGCTTACTCCTGTTATTTTCAGAGAGCATCAGCTGTGTTTTGGCTTACTTCCCAGACAATGTCGTTCTAGAGCAGAGATTTTGACCCTCACTAGAGACAAAGACATACGAATTAAAAATAAAAAAGAGGTAACAAATAAAACACTGGAGCTGTAGGCACGTGAAGAAAATCATAGGCAGTTCGAATGGTAGACCTTGCTATTAGTGTGACCTCTAAACTTGAGTCAGACTTGCACACCTCCAGGCTTATATTTGCTTTTCATGGCCTGTGTTTACCCTTAGGATGTCTTAGCTTTGGATATCAAATATTCTTGTATGAGAAAAATATTTTCCAGGAATGGTGACTTGCATTAATGGTAAAGGCACCTATAGTAGTAGATTAGAGGCACTGTGATGGGTCTACTGAGTCTAGCCTTAACCACAAATGTGCCAATGTTTTCAAGTGCCTGTCTTTGGAAGGACATTTTGTCAGGCAGTGGGGGAGCTCTTCATCGAGTGCACCCTCAGTAAGTTCGCAGATGACACTAAGTTGGGCAGGAGTGTTGATCTGCTTGAGGGTAGGAAGGCTCTGCAGAGGGATCTCGACAGGCTGGATCGATGGGCCGAGGCCAATGGTATGAGGTTCAACAAGGCCAACTGTCAGGTCCTGCACTTGGGGCACAACAACCCCATGCACCACTACGGGCTTGGGGAAGAGTGGCTGGAAAGCTGCCTGGCAGAAAAGGACCTGGGGATGTTGATCGATGACTGGCTGAACATGAGCCATCAGTGTGCCCGGGTGGCCAAGAAGGCCAACAGCCTCCTGGCTTGGATCAGAAATAGTGTGGCCAGCAGGACAAGGGGAGTGATAATCCCCCTGTACTTGGCACTGGTGAGGCTGGACCTCGAATACCGTGTTCAGTTTTGGGCCCCTCACTACAAGAAAGACATTGAGGTGCTGGAGCAAGTCCAGAGAAGGGCAACAAAGCTGGTGAAGGGTCTAGAGCATAAGTCTTATGAGGAGCGGCTGAGGGATCTGGGGTTGTTTAGCCTGGAGAAAAGGAGGCTGAGGGGAGACCTTATCGCTCTCTACAACTACCTGAAAGGAGGTTGTAGTGAGGTGGGGGTCAGTCTCTTCTCTCAAGTAACAAATGATAGGATGAGAGGAAACGACTTCAAGTTGTGCCAGGGGAGGATTAGATTGGATATCAGGAAAAAATTCTTCACTGAAAGGGTTATCAAATGTTGGAACAGGCTGCCCAGGGAAGTGGTTGAATGACCATCCCTGGAGGTATTTAAAATACGTGTAGATATGGTGCTTAGGGACATGGTTTAGTGGTGGACTTGGCAGTGCTAGGTTAGCGGTTGGACTCAGTCTTAAAGGTCTTTTCCAACCAAAACAATTTTATGATTCTATGATTCTGTTCAAGCTGTAATGTGGTTGGATTCAACTGCCTGGAAGCCTAAGACGGTCTGAGACTGAGGTGGAAGATAAGTGCCTTCCACCTACAATTTATGGTCTAAGTTATATGGTTTTCTAAAGGTTTAAATGTCTCCTATTTATATAATGAAACAACAGAGAACAACTGAGTCCAACAAAAGTGCTGACTAAGCAGCCCCTCAGACAAAAAAGTTAACATAATTTGTGCGAGGGATGGTCTCCCAATGACTTTTAATGGAAACCATAGCTGATCCCAGTACTAAGAGCAACAAAGCACAGCATGAAGCATTTTGTTTAACCTATGAAGGCACTGTATGTATGTCTCTAATAATTTCCATCTCCATCAAAAGATGCCTGCTGGCACTGCCAACATTTTGAAGCACACAAGGAGAGATCAGAGACTTCCAGGCCTTTGCCTTTTGCTTGTGTGTCACTGATGTTACTATTAGCAGTATGAAAGAAGGGGTTGGCATGGAACAGTACAGTATACGGGCAATTCAAGCACATGCTCTGGCTCTTAACATGTGCATTGGTGCAGGAAGATTCGAGTCAGACCAGGATTTCTAAATTTCTAATTGCTGGATACCAGTGTGGCATGGAAAGGCATTCAGTGTCCTGTCATTGTTTCTTCATTAGGAAATAGCCTTTTATCTTGAAATGGATATCAGCAGGAGATTGAATGCTGTGAAATTGGTGTCTTTTATAGGGTAGGCAAAGGCCTTTGCTTAAAAGAGAAAAACTACAAACTGGAGAAAGGGCTGGCCAAAGACTGTGATATCCTGCAAGGCACAGTGCTGTTGGTTCTCCTCTTCACAAGCCATGCTGTCAGCCCTTCATTTCCACCTCTCCCTTTTTGTTCATTCCAGTTGTCTAATTTTTCCCTTCCTCGGTGTCTTGAGCCAAGCACATCGGTTCCCTTTTTGCAGCCTTTTGTGTTCATTTGATCGGATGCTGTCATCTCCTTGACTATCCTTATCTGCAACTGAACCCTCCAAACCTGCGCCTCTCCGCCCTCCTGCTCCATGAACCCCTCTCTACCCCTTACCCTGGGCTGTCGACATAATGAAGGCTTGATTTCAATACTTCCCCTCATTTCTCTGTTCACTGCTCTGCAGGTTAATGCAGATTCCAAACTTGAACAAGCAGCTGTTAAACATGTCATTAACACTGCTTCGGCTGCAAATGAAACTCTGCTATTGGGATTATTCCAGGAGCTATAGTTTTGTGATGAGCTTTGTCAATCACAGCTGACCTGCTGTGTACAGAATGAAACTCAGATTATCTTCTTTCTTCCTCAGACTCTTGTCATTTTTTCACAAAGACTTACTATTCTACTCCCCGAAAGATTGATTACTTGTACAAATAAGAGAGTCTGAGACATTAATACAAAATTCACAGGCTTTTCTTTATCTCAAACCTGCAACTCCCTCTACATTTCCTCCTGGTAATTATATTAGAATTGTGTACACTAGGAATTGCCATCTGATTATTATGAAACTAGTTTTGTCATGACAAAAATGAGCTTAAGTCTTGTTTTTTTGGAAAATGATCAGTACAGTGCACTGGATGAGAGAGAAGGAGATTAAATCCAACTTGCTTTCATCCATGAATGCTTTCATCTCTTTTTCAAACACAGGAAATGATTACCCCTGCTATAAGCTGCAGTTCATACGAGTGAAAAAGGATAAGAAAATATTGAAAATTCTGTAACCAACAGTAGGACATAATATAGGTCCCTGGTACCCACTGAGAGACATGTACTTTATTTTTCTATGCTGGCAATGTCAAGGGTTTCACATTTTAAGAGTTGCCTTCTACTGAGGTGTCGTTAAGTACTGGAGAATATGTTAATTAATTTGCCATTTCTCCAGGTTAGGATTTTCTTTTATTGTAAGAAAACAGAATATGCTAAAAATTTTTCACTCAAATAGCCTGTCCTCGTCAGTCACTTAATGAACCTTACTCTTGTTTCTTCCAGTAATTCTGGAATTGTTGAATAGCCCAAAGCTGAACCCAAGCTGTCCTTTGTTCATAATACTTGGAGTATATTTGAAATAAAGTAGGAAACATTTAACATTGGTCTGACAGGCTGACGTCAGTTCTTGCATGTCCTATTTTAATACATTGATCTAAACACTGGTTTGATTTGGTTTTAATTCTAAAATTGAGGAAATTGCTTGACCTCTTGCATAACACTTTTTCTTTTACTGAAGCATCAATCCCAATGAGCTCTGCCTCCCATGATATAAAACTCAGTATTTGGAATAAGGTGCACCTTTGGGCAGGGGATATATTTAAATTTGAGCTCACCTCCTCTAATACTGCAATCCAGTAAATAAAACCATTTAAAGTTTCATTGTCCTTGCCCAACAGATCTTCCCTTTACAAGGCCTGTTGAACTTGTGTTGAAAAGCAAGTCCTGGTATCATTTCCTCCAAATCGCTGTTCGAAGCATTTGGGTTTGTTAAATGGTGTGCATAAGTCAGTAAGAAATTCAAACTCTCCCAGGCACCTAAGCCAACAGAGCTGCTAAATGTAAGGTCACGTTCAAAGCCAGATCATTGCCTCATGAATCATGATCACACTCTGAACAAGTGAAAAAGGAGAGGAGAGGGAGCGTGTTTCAGGGAGAGAGGGAAGAAGCAAGCGAGCAAGCAGCAAGTATAAGGTCTGAATCAAAGGGAGAGACCAGGATGGTGAAGAGTGAAGAGTTGTGGAACCGTGGGTGCTTCTTCACCCCTGGAGCTGAGCTGCTAATTTTCTTCTCTTTTAACCCTTCTGTCTAGCAGAGAAAGAAAGGAGAAGGATGTGAAGTGTGGAGAGAGTGAAAAAACGCTCACCAAACAAAACCTCACAATTATTAGTAATTGAATATTTCATATTTTGAGTCATTCAAGCTCTGTGAGCCCCAAATAGCACTTTTAAGTATTCAATTTTTTTCTCCATTGACTTTAATTAAGCTTGCCCCAGGCTGGCAATCCTGATGAACGTGGAAAAGGTTTTTTATAAAGGAGTAAGCTTTCTACCAATGCAGACTGTTTTTTCTTCCTGAAATCACCCAGCTGTTATTTAAACTCGAACTCTTATTATGTCATCAGGTACAATCTTAGAAATATAAAATACAGATATATTAAACTGCTGCTCCATAAATATTTTCCACTTGGTGACTGTGAAAATTACCATATTATTTCCTGATTGAGATATGCCTGATGAAAACTAGTATTAGTGATAAGTGACTGTACATATAGTAACTTCTGTGTAGGGACTGGCATGAAATGCTTTAATGATAGAATTAAAGCACATACATACTTCCGTTAATGCACCCCATCTCACATTTTCTGCTTCTCTGTCATTTAACCAACACTACAGCCTTAACAGCAAAGTGTCCAAAACGATCATAAGGTAAGACCATTTGGAAACAACTTTTCCCCATTGTCACAGTGACACTCTTCTGCTGGCATACAGTGAATTTATTGTGTCCTCAAATTGTTGAACTCACCGACTAAACTGCTTTTGATAGTAATGCACTGGTGTCATAGAAGCCATACAAATCCATGCTGACTTCATTTATCCCCCTATCTGCCACCGAAATACAACTGATTTGGTAACTATGGTCTTTTCCCCAAGACGTTAGATATTCCAGTGTTAAAGCATGGCCTTAGAGCACATAGGAGTCTTATAGAAGCAGTGACACAGATACATTGAAAAAGCACTTTCTTCATGTCAGCAAGTTGGATTTACTGTCTGGATACTCTGTCAATATTATTTGCTTCAACTGTTGACTTCAGTCTAGCTATACTGATTTATACTAGTGGTGAGTTAAGATTTAAAAAGCATGGTGATCTGGAGTGGTAACAAAACCACAATTATGACAGAGTGAGATGTCAAGGGGGAAATAATCCTGCAGTCATGCAAAGCCCAGTGCAGAGCCCAGTGCTTGTTAAATAAATAGGTAGACTGTCTTTAGGGTTACTAGAAACCCCAAGCTCCCCATAAGATCAAGAGTAGTAATGTTGAGGTGTATGTTAGAAATGGAGTCTTCGGATACTTGAGAAATTCCAGGGACAGTGCAATATGAGGGCTTCAAAGGTGGTGGTGACAGCTTATTCTGATGGCTGTTCTCTAATGAGCTCTCCAGATAAGCCTCAACATTTTGCAGCACAGAGAGCTTTCTATGAAGAACTGATTTCCCTCATAGCCTCCAAAATTATTGTTGTTTTACCTAGTTTTGTGTTGAGGTAGCTCCTATAGTACCACAGCAAAAGAGAATACTCTAGCCTCCTCCTGAGATGCTAGAGCATTACTGAATATAATCTGAATAACCCTGCCCCTCTACTCTTTCCTGTCTCAGTCCATCTGCTGCAGACTTTCAGCTCTTTCCAGTTAAATGGCATGACATGTCAGCAACTGGTTTCTCTGCAGACCAACCTCAAACCAAACTCACTTCATTTGTGACCATATTGAATAGCTTCCTTGTGGGCCTCCGAGGCTATGGCTGTTTTCTAGCCCTGTGTTTACGAAACTGGACTTGCCTTTGCTGTCTTTCAGTAAAAAAATCTTTTGTCCAGATTTATGCCTGACTATGTCTAGGCACTAACCCAAAAGGGGAAATGCATATTTGCACATAACCTAGCAGGAGTATCTGCGGTAGTGCTCCTTACTAAGAGGATCCTGAATCACTGACTCCTCCAGCAATTACCATAGATCTTGCACAAGAGCTTTGTTACAATGGGCCAGGCAATTGGTGATAGGGCACTAGGCTTCCGAAATGTGGGCTCCATAGGCTGATATAGCAAAAACTGCTTTGTGCCCAACCTTACATGAGTGCTTCTCATGCTCAAGTAGGGGCAACCAGAGTATAGAGGCTGTGTGGGGGACTTCTGCTTCAACTGTAGCTTGGTGCTGATGCTGAATTAGTAGGGTACAGTATTATTAGTAGTGGAATGCAGAATCAACTTCGAGTGGGTGGCTGTTCATTTTAGCTGCATGAACTAAGTTTCATCTGTATATCAATCTGAGACAATATCCATATTGTAGTTAATGCTAATTAATTTTTGTGGTAGGGGAAGTGGTCACACCAAGCCTGATTTTGGGCTGCCTTGTTTGTGATTGTCTGTGCAAGTCTGTGGGTGGACCCTGCGTCCTTGAGCATGAAGAGCTAAAGGTGACTGTGAAAGGTGAGTATGAAATTCTCACTTACTGTATCTTTCTGAATGTTTTTTTTTCAGACTTTATTCATGGAGTGTTTCTTTCCCACAACCAAAATAAGAGGAGTGGGTGATCCTCCAATCCTTCTTACCCCTTTTCTGAAGCATTCAGGAGCCTGAACGCTCAATTTCTGATCTTTGCCAGGCTGTAAACTTTTGAGATTGAGTGGCATAGTCAGCAGCAACACAACTCATCTCCTGTATACGAGGGGGGAGACCAACAAGAGGATCTGAATTTCTGTTGAGCAAGCAGAATTTAAATGGCCTTGCCCAGGCAGCAGACAAAAATAGATACAAATAGATTCAGCATGAGGAAAGGTGGGGTTTTTTTCTGTTATCCCTCTGCTAGTTTTGGAATATTTGGGGTTACCCACACTTACAGATCTCATCATACCAAAATTATCAAATACCAAATTATTTTACTATTTTCTATGTCAAAAGGACAGCATATTAAAAACAAGTCACAGACAATTCTTTTCCTGTAAAGGTTAGGGATTCTCAATGTACATTCAGAACCATACACACAAGTGCAAATAAGTCAACTACCACAGCTATTTAATCAGAAGCGTTTGTTGATTTGAGCAGAGCCCCTATGCTGTGAAATGAAAAAAGAAAACCAAATTTTCTTGAGCAATCTTGCTGTTCCTGCTTCAGGTGCTAGGCCATTTCACTAAAGCAGCTCAGACGAGAATGTCATTAGTTCTTAAGCCCCAGGTGAATTTGCCACTGTTCCACATGATTAAGCCAGATAATTGTGTGTTGATAGCGAATGTGGTTGGTGAAATACAATTTCTAGGACCTTCCTAAACAAACACAATGTAGAAGTGAGTCAAAGTGCTGTCATTTCAGTCCTTTGTCACAGGCTTTGCACTTGCAGACATCTCTGGTGAAGACTGGCGAATAATTCTGTGACATGTCACTGTGCTCTTAAAGGTGACCTGGCTCAGAAAGTGGATCATACATCTTTTGGCATGCAGTTTAGGGGAGGAGGGGGGGGAAAGGCCTAGTTAATGTGCCTGTGAACAAAGCAGACTTCTAATGTTAGCCCATTTTAAACTATGTGTGCTAGAGATTGCTTTGTCGTCAAATAACTTTACAATTCCAGTCAGTACTTTCAGAAGTGATTAAAATGCCACAAGTAATGTGCAATTATATATCCTGAGAAGCAAGTCATGGAAAACTTTTTAAGAGCTATTTTAAACAGGGCTTCTCTGTCAGGTCAATACAGACCCAGTAAGCAGACTTCTGGGACCATATCCTGCCTCTGCAGACTTTCTCCGTGACCTTGAGTGGGTAACTGAAGATCCGATTTTTGATCCTGATCTGAGAAGAGGCAGGACCCTAGATCCAATTTTTTTTTAGATTACAAGTAGATATTCAATGGCAGGGATAGGTTCAGCAGGCATGGTATTGCCCTTCTGTTCTCCTGGCCACTTGTTCCTACCCTGGTGCTGTACTGGCACAAACATGTGTTTGGTGAGTCACAGCTGGGGACTGACTTGGCTGAAACATAGGCGCCTCTGCCCCCAAAGAAAGGTATTTTTTCAGCATATTTAGCTCTCTGATCCTGTCTACCACATGGCTTACCAACATTTATGCTGGACCAGTGGAAGACGTAGAGGTGGGAACAAACAAACATGTTTAGGACCTTGGACAGGGAGAAGGGGAAAGAAAGGGGGTTGATTATGCTGGCACTGCTGCCAAAAAACAGTTGGGATTTTACTTATAAAAAAGAGCTGCTAATACTCAGGCTGTCATTGTGGGGATTATATATTGTAGTAGCATCCTCTGAGATCTTTTGATGAAAGTCACAGTGGAAATGGAGGGCATTAGTGGACTGATTCTACACACCTAACGCTGGTCGTGAGATGTGCAAAGTGATTAATCCTTAATGAAGGAATCTATTTTTACAAAAGCAAACAAACAGAAAGGAAGAGACATAAGAGAAGCTGATTTTCCTCATTTACCTACATTACACCTTCTGTATCTGGCAGTGCCAGGAATAGCTGCCCTTTGATTTTTAAGCTGCTTTTTTTTTTTTTTTCCCTAGTTACCATGTTGATTGGAAGCTGGAGAAGGTGGAAATTTTTCCAGACCAAAGTAGTCCCTCCAAAACACACAGTAAGTGTGTGTGTGTGTGTGTATCCCGGTGATGCGTGTTATGAGTCCACCAAACTTTGCAGAGCAGCCTTTAAAACAAATGTTAAGTTAAAATTTGTGTGTGTGCACACAGACGTGTCTGTCTCTCACCTGAAAAGCTTGTTTGCCAACCAAAGGAAGGAGAATATGAGCAGACAGGGAAATGACTGGAGGTGCAGGAAAAGAAGAAAACCTCCTTGCCTTTTTGAGTACTTAACAGATATTTCCCAGATTTTTAACTTTCTCATTTCATTCAGTAAGCAGGCATGTATTATGAACAATCAGTATCCTGTAATATTATCTGACAGTCCTTGTGCTGGATGAGGAAAGGAGTTTTATCTCGTGATTTGTGATGCCATTGGATGTTGGTTGTTTATCTGTGCAAGCTAAACATTTCCAGTGTGCATTCTTCATTCCCCCATCTTCCTTGTCCCTTTTGCTACAGACTTAATTTCTTAAATCACACTGATCGTGTATCTCCCAAGACACTGAAGAAGGAGTCCCTTGAAAGACTGTTTCAGCTTCATTTCGTGGCCTGGCTGGGGTCTCTGGGTAGTGTGGCATACATGTGGTAGTATGTTTTAACTTCTGAAAGCATTTTTCACTAAAAGTTAAAACGTTGACTGAGAAAACTGTTCTCACCTGCCTTCTGGGTAGTTAATTAATATTCAAAGGTGAGTGAAGAAGCCAGAATGTGTGTACCTTTAGCAAGCAGGTATGGCTTTATCTAGAATAAGACAAACTGATTACATTGACAGTATAGCAAGCTGGCTTAAAGCACGTGCTTTCAATTAATTTTAATTAGATTGGAATAAAATGAAATTTTAATTTTTATGGCCATTGCGGGGATGAATCACAGAGGAGTAATGGAAACTTTGTTCTGTACGTTTAACTGTGTTGCCTGATTCAGTACACACAAGATTTGGGGGAAACGTTATTATATAGGTTTCTTTCAGTGAAGGTGCTCAGAACTGCCACAGGGATTGATAAGCCCTATAAAACATAGACAAACTGTATTATGCAGCAAACTGAGCATATGTTTAATTAATTAGGGAAAAAATAAAAAAGAAAAAGAAGTTGTTAATTTTTACCATGATCTAAGGTTTATGATCATCCCTCCTGCTGAGGAGAAAAAACTTCTTGTTATCACCAAGTCTTCTTAAAGACAGCTTTTTCATTGGTAAGAGTTTGGAGTGTAAGTATAGTTATCAGTGTCAAAAAACAAATAATTTTCTGATTCTTCACAAATTAGTACTAATAATAACTGTTTCTCAAGGGAACAAGACTGCTGAAGATCCAAATGGCCAGAGTAGAGTCCTTAAAGCAGCTTCCAAACAATGTCAAAAAAAAAAAAAGGGAAAAAAAAATCCATTGTCTACACTCCTGTCAGAGCTGTCCTAATGGCATCACAATGTGCATTTTAGAAAAAGCAGAGGCAGTTTTTAACAATTTCAAATAATTTTGTGAAAATAGCCTTGATCTCTACTTAAACTGCTAAATCTTTTTAATGCTTCTCCAAAAAAAAGGCTCCAAATGGGTTTAAACAGCTTTGATGAATGTGAAACTTATCTCTCTGCTTGTAATATTTCCAGAAATAGTGCTATTAAGTTGATTTGTGCATGGACACAAATCATTAGCAAATTGCACCCTTTATGCTAAAAAGGTTTTAGTCAGTGTTTAACTCTTTGGGTGAAAACCGTGTTCTAAACAGGCTTTTAGAGTATAAACCTTGAGTTCTATAAAATGAGGCACTGATCTCTCTTACCCTTAATATTCAGTGTCATGGGCATTGCATGTCAGAAACTATGTTGGTCATTGACACAAACTTGCCTTTCGCTTATGCCTGAAGGCAGTTAGCGTCCATGCGCTGAATGGTCCTCTGACACCTCCTGCAGCAGAGAGGATTTTTCCGTCTATCACTGACAGACTTTCCCGCTTATTGGAGGTGATCGTATTTCTTGAATTCACATGGGAACCAACCATAGGACCATCCACAGCTACGATACACCAGCCCACAGATCCTGTCCCCAGACACAATTCAGAGCAGCCATCTACTCCCATTCCCTCTTGTCTTTATTTTAGTGAGACGGTTTTAACTTTGGGGACTCAGAAACCTACTTTTCCCCTTCTGTGCCTCTTTTTGAATTCCCAGAAGACAGGCTATTTCAATGCCCATCCCTACTTAGGGACTAGAGAATAACACAGTCCACAGCTGCCATGTTGTTCCTTTTTATTCCTGTTTAATTACTCACTGCTTTTTTTTTTTCTGTTAAAGAAAAACAATCATTTGGCTTTCATAATATTTCAACAGTATTCCATACTGAAGACTAATGTTACAGTTTCTTGAATATAAACTAAATGAGCTAAAGCCACAGATCTAGTTCGCTATGCTTTTGTCTAGCAGATTTAGACAGATGGTATCAACCAGTTGGAACACTCTTAGTTATAAGCCATTAAGATGAGCAGCGGGTCAGAGCCTTAAAAAATAGGTAAGTACGTATTTGCTTATAAAATGAGTTTCTAACTACTGAACAGTATAATTTAGTAAAATGGAGGCAAACCAATTTCTGTTATGAAACTGTTGGAATACCAATTTCTGACTCTGGTGATCAGAACTATTCTCATTTTCAGTTAGCTTTATTGTAAGAGTGAGTGAATTAGCAGAGAATGCCTTCTTTTCATTTACAGTAGGATATTCCTCAGACATCTGGGTAACTCGTTTTCAATTTTTAAGAGCATGCTCCAAAATTTCCACATATTTCAAGAGATTTTGATTGCGACTTTAAATGCCCAGCCCTACTGCAAGTTTTCTTAGGTTTGAGTGGAAAGTGGAAAGAGACTCTTACAAGCAAAAAACAATTTTCTTAAGCTATACTTTCCTCTAGGTCTATGGTATTTTAATTCAAGCTCTTCAGGACAAAGACTCTCTTTTCTTATCTGTCTGCAATGTGCGTACAAACAATGAAGTCCTGTGCTTGACTAAGTCTCCAGCTTCTGTTATAAGGCAAATAATGAATCCTACTTGTTTTAGGTTTCTAACACATCTTGACTTTCTTGTTTTTACCTTTTAAACTTCAGGACCCTTGAGGCAAGGGTTGACTTTATGACAGATAACATGATGTATGCTGTTGGAGGTTAATTGCAAAAAGAAACCCAAAATGTAATAAAACTCTCCGTAGTAAGAAGGAGATAATTCTAAGGAAAATTTTGCAACAGTTTTAAATGCTGTATGGTATTATCAGTATTAACAGCTTTATTAGAGCCTTGTATTAACAAGTCTTAGTACAGTATATTAGTAGCAGCTGGCTCTGCATTAATTATCTACTAGTTTAAATGTGACAGCAGTATATATTTATAGTGGTCAGAAAACTTGTCTTTATCTCAGTAAAATAGCTCAAAGTATTCCAAGCTATAATGATAAAGCAGCACAGGTCATCAGTATAACTACTCAGTAATGCATATTATTTTACCCCAATGAAGTCCAGAGTGTCTTTAACAATGTCCACTGTATAGATACGTCATTCAGTATAACATTGAACAACTACATTGCCAGCCTTAACAAATATGGAAAAGAGTGTCTCACTTGAGATTAGATCAACACAATTCAAAACCCTTTAGCTTCTTGAACTAAACTAAGTATTTTGTTTTAGATCTGTTCAACTCTAGCATCTGTGTTGCCTTGCAGTGTCATAGTGTCTAACATCCTGGTGACCAAGATCTATATAGAAAGATCTCCTTAGCTGTATTACTTTTCACAAGATGCAACTGGATGTCTTTTTTGGGGCGAACCTGGGGATTTGTATGGTGGCGTACCTTGTGGCACACTCAGAAAATCTGTCCATAGTGGAAAATTAATAATGCAAGGCATCCAAACTCCAGCTCTTGTGAGGTATCAACATCATTTCTGGGGAACTTACATTGGTATTGAACTGAGCTAAAATGAAATGCTTTGGTTTCATTCAAAAAATGTTATTCAGTATTGCAGTTTTGTAATATTCAGCATTTCCTTTAGATCAGAAATACTTAAGTGGCTTGTTTTGACATTCCTAAACTTCGTGATTTTTGGAAGTTTCAGTAGTCAATGTTTGACTTTCTGTTCCTAATTGGGATAAAAGCAAATATGAAGACAGTGAAATTTTCAGTGGGACTGAAAACACATGTACTTTGAGCCCTATCTGTATCCTCTTTCCACATAAAAAGAGTTTCAGATATTTGCCAGGGATACTGAATTTTGACTAGTTTCACTTTATTTCATGACAATGTAAAACAGTGGAGTTGTAACATTTGTATAGATGTAGTAGATGATTTTGTTTATTAGCCAGCCTTCTCAGAAGTGGAAATTTAAGCATGAGAAAACGAAAATTCAGCATATGTTTGAGTTTTTCTGGAGATGTATAAACTTGAGCCTTTCTTCTTGCAGTGATTCTGTCTCATTTTCCCCAGGGGATTCAGTGTTTCTGCCTGATGTG
Organism: Nyctibius grandis; assembly: GCF_013368605.1. Taxonomy (NCBI): domain Eukaryota; kingdom Metazoa; phylum Chordata; class Aves; order Nyctibiiformes; family Nyctibiidae; genus Nyctibius; species Nyctibius grandis. The sequence goes on from NC_090659.1 coordinate 53,313,045, forward strand.
TCCCTGTCCCTGCACACTTCTTAAGCAGAAAAAAAAAGGGCGTGGAAGCTGACACTTCTGCTGGGAATACCTGCACCTTGTGGGAATATACCAGCTCCAGGCCTCTTTCTTGACAACATCCTTGGGAAATGTTCAGGCACAGGGATTCCCTGCAGAGACTCAGGCAATTGAAAATCACTTTCTGATAAGTCTTTAGGATCTTCGTCATGCTCAGATGAAGTGTATAATCTGCTCTTCAGTGTCTTCTACCATTTTGGAAACACGTATACTGGGAAAGAGTGGAGGTTAAATGTCTGTCGTCTGTCTTAAATGAACAGCAAAGGCAATTAATGCATTGCAGCCTATCTGTCTGGTGTGTCCCATCCATGTATACAATGAGGCATGTTTGTGAACAGTCAAGGTGTTGCTCTAGATGAGAATGAACTTCTTCCCATGCCTACTCCAAAGGTTGGAAAGTTTATCTTGCTCCTCTAGAAAGAAGGGTGAGTACAATACATTTACTTCCAGTGAGCTGTTATCAGTAACATCCTCCATATCCTGATACCATGACACTGAAAAACAGTATCACCTCTCTAACAACCCCCACCCGGTTCATAAGATTTCAAGATATACCATGTTATTCTTCACCTCACATACAGTACAGAGTCTCAAAGTGCCAAGGGATCTACAACAATATGCAGCATTTCATAGTGTGCTGGAGAAATCCATGTGATTTCCTGCACAAACACCTCACTTACCCCGTGGGCTTTGCTATTTGGGAACATTTCAGATGCCACTGCAACAGGCAGGGAGACTTCCCCTCTTCAACGGGGATGCTTCCTCTCCCATCTCGGTCTTTGTCCTGTTTTAGTCATATCTCCAGCATAATAGGTAGGCTACCTATGTACAGACAGCAGTGAAGCTGCAGTAATTAGGGGCGAGTGAGACAGTCTAAGGGATAAGCCAGCTAAAGCAAAATATGGAGCATGTATAAATGGGGCCGCTCAGATAATGAGACGCCTTTACCTTTGAAAAGCTGGAAGACTGCTTTTTGAGGAGAACGGGGGCAGCTTCAAACAACCTTGGGCTGTGTTGGTCCTGATGTGAGTACCATGCTTTCTGTATCACCCACCTTGTACCCTGGTGGTGAAGCTGAGGATGCTGGGGAAAGCCCTGTGATGCAGACAACACATACATGCATTATCCTGAAAATGTACTTTAGTCACCATAGCTAAAAACGTACTTCAGTCACGCAGTGCTTTTTGTGTTGGGTTTTTAAAATTTTTTATTTTTTGGAATACATACATATATTCAGGACCAATACTCTCACATAAAATTGGGAGTCTGACCAACTCAGGGAATAGTCAGTTGTGTTCCCAGCTGCCCTGGGTGGGAGCTTCCCACACAAGCTATCCTACATGCCCATCTTCTACATCTGTGTTCAGTGAAAAGTGCTGGTGGCCCAAACACCTTAATGAATCATGGTGGTGGTGATATATTGGGCTGCTGTGATCAGCCTAGCACACACCTCACATTCCCCATAAACCCAGTGCTAAACCTGTGCTAATGCCATGTTCTCCCTGCAGAAGTTGAACACGCAAGCATTCCGGTTGCAGAAATTCCCTGGCAATGACCCCTCCTGTAGGACCTGAACAGCTTGCTTTGCTCTGTGAATACCTGAGAGGTTCACCACACAAGCCAGTGATATGCAACTATTGCAGGCTGCCCATTTTCATTTTATTTTATATTATTTTTTTTGGGTTTTAAGTATCAGAAGAGGTCTCCCCGGGTGTAGAGCACGGGTTTAGCCAAACCTCAGTCTTGTTTGGAAAGTAGTTTTTAATACCCATCTGGAGTGTGGGTGAAGGTGAAAGTTGTCAGGCTGTGAAAAATGGAATTGGTGTTGGCTGACCTGAAATAGGCCGTAAAGTTCTATTCCTCACAAAGGCAAGATATATTATTGCTGTAACGCCATTATTCCGCTCCATCACTTTTAAACCTTGTTCCCATTATCTGCAAGTTAAATATAACCCTATGTAAAAACAGGAAGGACAGCGCTAAGTTGTCCAGCTTAACAGCACACACTTAAAACATAATAGAGCACTTGTTACTGTATTTTATGGAACGGAAACTCCAAATGTAAAGATGTATTAAGGAAATATCTCAAAGTTATTAGGGAAGGATATTTACAATTACAGATTGCTTTATATTATGTTTTTATGAACATCTCAGGAAATGAAATAGCCCTCAGCTGTAGAGAGTGAAGAGGGAGGTAATTTTCCTTAATACGGGTGATAAAATTAATCTGATTGAAATCGCTAGCGATTATTTCGCAGAATACTGAGTGGCAGTACAATCACTTACACTCTTTTATATTTTTTTAGTCAAAGCTTGTGTAGATGAAAGCTAATTACAAAGTAGTGATGTGAAGCGCTAAGGAAATAGTTTGTATAGCATAGAACAGGCACAGCTAATTGGGGTTTGTGATTACACAGATTGTTGTTAGGGAGAATTAACTACCAGCAGTCTCTCCTGCAAAGCTTCTCATCAAGGGAAAGTAAAAATAGACACTGGATCTGTTATTTATCTAATTATGCTATGAATATTTTCACAAGAATGTTACACACTCTCAAATGGTTTGTTGTTCAAAAACTTTCAGTCTCATGTTGCTTCTGATCAAAGTATCAATATGAAGTTTCTGACATTTGATTTTTTTTCACTTAATAGTACATCCCAGTCCTTCCACTCTGCGAAACTATGTCTGAGAACTGAATTGTATGAATTTAAGCATCTATACATAACACTGTGGAAGCGGGAATGCATCAAAATGATTATTAGAAAGGTGACTGGACAGAGAAGATTGCAGCGAGTGACTAAAGTAAGAAAAACCAACACAGGCTTGAAAGAGCACTGAGAAATCTTTATTTAGCTATTAGTGTTTAAATCGTTGTACAAGCCTAGAGGCAAATAAAACCTTGTAAATATGCAAAAAGGCAGGCCTTTGCTTTACACTGCTCTGTACAGAATGGGAAGGGGTGGAGGGAGGAGATGTTCCATATGGAGACCCTGATCTTGTAAACTAATCTGCATGGGAGTCTCCTTATGCTGCATAGAGCCTCACTGAAATCATTAGGACTCTGTGTGGTGCAGTGTGTAATCAGGCTGTTAATAGATGCTCATAGAATTTGTTACATGTTTTGCTTTGCTTTGTTACTGCCTTTTACTTGCTGACCTGGAGTAGCTTGCTGAGATTGAAAACTGTCATGTGATAAAGTTTCCGGGAAATCTGTAAGAGCTAATGCAGAAAGCCGCTTAGAGTCCTAATTTCTGGGGGATTATTGAATTAATGGATATTACTTAATAATAGATTAAAAAAACTCTGGTCATCGCCAGAATAGCTGTGAGTATTTTGAAGGAAGGTGCCTGAAGATCTTACTGGTGGGTTGTTAAACTATGTGTTAGTAGTCCTAGCATAAATGTTTGTCAGTCTCCATGAAAGTTCTCAGGGAAGGGAAAAGCAATCATGAAATGCTTAGGCAGTGGCTTTCAAACAGAGGGGCAAGCATTAATATCGCTGAAAGGAACACCACACCTTCCTGTGAGCATCGCTTCCTGGAGTTACTGTCTCTTGGTGGAAACCTCAGATACGCCTATCATCTCCATCATATAACGTCTCCCTGTACCATCCCTCAAGAACTATTTGAATAACACCCAGCTGCATTCTGCGCAGGGGCTGGATGCTCAGTATTTGTAAGACATCTTAGGAGAAAACTGCAGCAGAAAAGTATTTTCCATCTGCATAATGTCCATTTTCTGTATTATACAGAACATTCAGTCTTTCAGACTCTGTTGAGAAGCCTGAAGATGAATGGGTAATTCACAGCAGTTTAATAATTCACACACAGAATAAAAGCAAAAAGTGTCAGAAGCGGCTTCTGACTTTGGATGGTCAATTTGAGGCACTTGGGTTCGGGTTTGCTTTGTAAAAATTCTGAGTTCCCACAATCTCCACTCTGAGTTAAAATTGGAATGCCACAAGTCAGAGGACCATTTTAGCATAAGCTCATATGGTTTTATTTTTCTCTTTCTCTTTTTTCTTCTATTTTTCTGAAAAATCCTTAGGTAACAGCTTGCTAAAACGTGTGTTGTCCTATAATCCAGCAGTTTCCAAACTTATTTGAACTAACAGCACTGAAAACTTCTGCCAGTGCTCCAAAAACTAGTCCTGCTGTGGAAATTCCCCTGTACCCAGAAGTACGTCTAGCTGGCTGGATATCCTGGTGGGAGACAGAGCCTATATCTTACTGTAAGCCCCAGGGATGGGCTATAACTAAGGCTTCTATGGGTTTATGACCAGGTGACTTGGAATAATCCATGCACAGCCCTCACTGACAATTCTTGCCCTCACCACAGCCTTACTGACTGTGCTTCCGTGGAGCACAGTGGGAAAATCCCAGGACAGGTGATTTATACTACCTTGATGCCAATAAATTCAGAAAATTTGGGATGCAGCAAAAATTACTAACGAGCAATACAAAAAATAGTATTCCATATTCACAGAAAACAATAGATGTACCAAAATGATTGTGCCAGGAAAGTGTTGTTATGCCTTTAAATAAAAAAGCTGGCAAGAAAACGTATAGACAGAACTGGAGTAAAATTTTTCTGGAGATGCTTTTTGCTCTGGATAGCTAATTTAAGACAAGCTGGGTCTGATTTTCCAGCGTGCTGAGTTCCTGCAGCTTTCACTGACTTCACACTGAGATGCCCAAAAATCAAAGCAATAAATATAGCATTAAATGCCTGTAATAGTGCTGGTTTCTCAGCCTTCCTGTTCCCCCACCTGTTTCGAGGAGTAAGACCACTGTCTCAGTGGAGACCCCTGGAGAGGAAGGCTGGTTACTCCTACTTTGTAACTTGCACTCTCCCCTTAAGACTGGGGTACAGCTTCCCTTTAGGTTCCCTGCCTGGGTCCATGTTCTCACAGGGGTGGAGGGAAGAAGCGTAAGGTATGTGTGGCAGCCTAAGTGAGCCACATCTACATATAGTACTGTTGGGGACCATAGCATACAGCTCCCATGCCTAAAAAGCTCACATAACGCAAGTTGCATAGGCACTGGAAACACACAGCTTGCCCTCTCCTGAGGCAGTAGACTTGTAGCTTCTGCTCGAACCCTCTGAAACATTGTCCCCCTCTGATGGGGCTCATGTAGTGAATTTTAATTGCCATTTTAATTAAAGGCACCTTCTCATGGAAAACCCCTGCAATCACATGCATCAGGCAGGTGAAGAGGAGCCTCAGCTGTGTCACCCAGTGCTAGGGGGAAAGCTTAGCAAAGACTTGCAGCTGGTCACTTTTTCTGTTCCTACAGTATGGAGTGCCCTTACTGTACTGAGGGCACTCTGCTGAGCTACAGGTATTATTTCCCAGATGTGGTACCTGCCTGCAGTGTAAGGAGGTGGCATTTTACAGTCCTCTGCCATGGAGAGAGGAATAGGAAGAGGAGAAGTTATATAGAAAAGGAAACCTTACCCACTGGTTAGTTTAATTTACATTTGGAAAAGTATCAGGAACAGATTTACAGCAGACAAAACTGCTCATAGTGCACATAATATAAGAGGCTCTCTTTTTTCATGTGAGTACACAGAGGACATAGTCCACCTCCTTCAGTAAACTGTTTATAAAATTGGCTGGCTTCAGACAAGCATGCCAGAAACTCTGCAGTAGGTTGTCACAGAGACAACTTGCTCACAGGGAAAATTTCCTCCTAATCCACAGTCAGTTTTATGCCCTGAAGCACAGGAATTTATGTCCTTTCCGAAAAGTCTTGGAATTTTTTTTTGGTTTTTTTTTTTTTGTTTTGTTTGGGTTTTTTTGTTTGTTTGTGGTTTTTTGTGGTTTTTTTTGTTTACTACAATAACTGGATATTTTGGTTATTGCCCATAAAAGTTCAGTATATGCAGTATTACAATATTGTGTCACACACTTGTACATAACTATTTACTATTTATTTTATTCAGAAAATGAGTACAGGTATAAAGTAAAATTATATATTTGTTCATACTATTATTAATGATCTGACACTGGAAACACACTATACTCTATACATATTAGCAGTTTCACTGCCATTCTGTATGAGCAGAAGAAAAAAATGATATTATATGTGTGTATGACAATGATGAAGGGTCTAGACCTGTGCTAAGTAATTTTCCTGTGCTCCTCTACTTTGTCCACTTCAAGTGACAGCCACTGAAAATTAAATGGTTTTCAATAAAAATTCTGTAACCTGAAATGAATCCCTACAGGATAATTAGAGTATCTTCCACATAAAAAGTAATCACCTTTCCTCTACTTGTGAAGAATCATCCATAACTGATCAGTATCCCTGGAGTGCTGGTCAAGCCAGATCTTTAATGCCCATGGGATGTAACACTCAGCTGAGAGGCATCACCACGTCACACTGCTCAGGGACATATCCTTCCTCAAGCAGACAGTTTGGTTTGCTCATCTGTGCAAACTGTGCTGTACTAGTTTTTGCACTCCTGTTCTTCATGGCATCGACTCCACCGTGCCTCCTGCTTTTCTGGGCTGGCAGTCCACCTGCCCCAACAGCACTTGCTCTAGGACAATGTGTGCCTTCCACTATTTGACCATCTACATTAAATGTTCTGTCATCACTAAGGGTCTTCGGGTTCATTTGGTGGAGACAGATTTTGTTCCAGCCAACTCCAAGTCCTAATATTAACTTCTTAAAGTGACAACTTACATCTCAGCTTTTGGGAAAACATAAGCCTCATTGCCAGGCTTTGGATCTGGCAGAAAACTGGGCATTCCCACTCCAAAAGCCACATGCTCATAAAAATACTTCACTGAGCCTGTATCAGGGTATTCTAATTCTCAGTACCACTTACACCCTGGGCTCAAATCTCTCCCATCACAGTCATGGGACTTTCAGCTCAGAGCACGAGCCAGGCAAACGCAAGTCTTCCCTCAGTCTGCATTGCAGAAATGCCCCAAGTGAAACAACCAAAAAACACAGTCAAAAATAACTTTGACTTTGCATTTTAAAAGACACTCTTTCCTATCAACTAATGGGCCAGAACTCAGTAAATCTAATGAACTGGGTTATTGATATTAACTGTCATTATTCCTGTGTATTACATATACACCTAATTAGAGGTACCTTTGCAATATAGTAAAGACATTCCCAGAGACTTACAATCCACAAAGGACACACATGAAGGATAAAGGAGAGAAAAAAAGATTATTATCTCATCTTATCTCATCTCATTGATTTTAAGATGATAAACTGAGGCAGAGGACTGAAATATTTGGGTTTTGAGCCATTGACTTGGGGAGTTAGTTTTGACACCCAGTGATACACACAGAGCTGAACATGTGTGTTCAAAACCTAAGGAGGATCATTGCTTTGATTTGTTTTCATATGCACTTTGGGATCAAGATTCCTCAGACACTACACAATACAAATAGTTGGGGAATGATTTTCCTGTCCTGTGTAAAGTTCTTAGTGTTTCAGCTTTTCATGGAGGTGACTGTGAGACCAGCTGAAATTTTTCATGAAAATTAAGAGCAGAAAGCCCCAGAGTCACTGCTCAGTCATTTATCAGGCATGTAAGAGGTAGGGAGTTCTGCCAAATCAGGCAGAGAAGGGACTAACATGTATGGATGGGATTCATTCCTCTTGGCTGGACAGATAAACCTCCTCAGTGCAGAGAGATAAGTACCTCTGGAGATCAGTTTATTCCATCCTAAGAGAGGCATGTAAGATGAATCATGCTCTGGAATAGCTTATCTTGTCCTAATGCATTTTAGGTGCCTACAGATATGTTTGGAGGATCCCGCCGTTGCCCAGTGCACCCCAGGTGATTGACAGTTTATCAATTGCTTTGCAGTAATTCCCTTCTGGTCACCTCTACTGGAGCTACTCTGGTTTGTGCAGATGGTGAGGGGCCTTTGGCATGGAGAGACTGACAGGGGCAGGACCTAGGAAACCAGGGGAACCTTGGTCTGAATGTTTGTTTCATCTCGAAGAGGAACTGGTCAATTATACCTGATGTGAGTGCTCTAACCCGTAAGATTTGTTATATTTTTTTCTCCAGTTCAGATTAAAAAAAAAAACTTCAGTAGAGATCCTGATTACCTTCCATCATGAAAGTTTTGCCCTGTCTTACCCTTTGGAGCTAAAGATTCCTGACTGCTATATAACATTGCCTGATTTCCCCTTTGGTGCTCCTGACAGTCTTCTGGGAGAGCCCCCTAAATAACTCCAGCAGACTGTCTCCACAGGAAATGTGCCTGGGTCTGGCATTGAGTGAATAAACACGCTGGTGCTCACAGCTTCCTAACACACTGGTTCAAATACCCAAAGCTTTCCTGCTTCACCCAAAGTGTATTTCCAGCTCTCCTCCCTCTCAGCAAAATGGCTGTGATGCTGTGTTTCTATAATGCACTTTTGTCCTGTTTCATTTTCCGTGCTGGCTGCCCCATCCCAATACCAACCCTCTCATCTGTCTAGGGTGGCTCAGGGGAACCTTCCTGTACCAACAGCTACCCATCCACAGGCAGGGGAGTCCAAGGATAAGAACATAAATTGTTTCTTCACATCCTGGAAGCTTGGCGCAATTTTACTATAGCTACTTTATAGGTAGTAACTGAGCGATTATGAGCATGATAGAAATTGATGCATATACTTGAAGGATGACAGACTGTATCTTAATGTAGACCTTTATATGATGCATAATACTGACTCTATGAATACATGAAGCTGCAATTCATTTGCACCTTTGATTTGTTTATAAAAAACACCTTATGCATGTACTTTGCAGTAGTACCGCTTTTAGTCTACACATATAAGTTATCTACTAACTAGTATGCACCCACACACTCAGTGGAATTCACTTAGTGATGAGAAATATTATAAATTGCATCCTCTGAAGGTTTGGGTTCACAATGGGCTCAGCCTGAGGTTTTGCCATGATGCTTCTAATACAATAAATATTCAGTAAAGAGGAAGAAAAAGGCAAAAAGCTGGCAATGTCTTATGGGAGTCTCTCTTCAATTCCTTGCTTGTGGTGCATTTTGCTTGAACATTGCTGCAGTTTTATCTGTATGTTTGTCTATCTGTCTACATCAGTGGATATAAGGACCAGGATATTATCCCCCACCTACATCTAGCTTTGTCCTGGCTCTTAAATCTTCATTGCTACCTAATCCCTTGACAAGCTCCACAGCGTTCAGCTCCTGGGTGCCTCTGTGCTACGGTACACGACAGATTTGCGTATAGCTAATCACCCCACGAAAAATTCCCTTGGTGCCCATTTTCTACTTAAACTGGTGATTAAGTACCTCTATCTACGACAATTTGAAAAGCATCAGCATGTTCCTGGGTGCCTATTTCAGCTGGTTGAAGAAGTAATTTAGTTTTCATGGGAAATGTCAAAATTTTATTGTTTATTCTCCTCCGATGTTCCTCATGCTGTTTTGTTTTTTCTTGAATAAAAGAGAGCAAAGCCATATATTTCAATGACACCAACAAGAATAATAAAAAAGGATAGACGGGAGGAGGGGTGTGCTGCTTCTTTTAGAAAAAAAAAATCCCACACCACAATTAGCAAAAAATTAAATAAAACTAAACATTTTTTATTGAAAGCTAAACAATTTCTCATTTTTTTCTGTTATCTGTTTCTTATTTTCTCATCAATAACCAGCACATTTGGTGGGAAATCTGCATCTCGTTAAAAATATCTTCTGAGAAAAATTTTTCAGCAGCCGAAGAGTAGATGTACATATATGTACAGAGACGTAGTATTAGAAATCCACTTATAAACGGTAAGCTTCATAGTTAAAAAACGTTGAACCATCTGAATGCTAAAGCTAAAACTGCACATACAGTCCTAATTGAATTCTTGTATGTATTTGCCTAACAGGACAGACTTAAATTCACATACACCCTTTGGCCTTTGTACCCATTCACTGGAACAAAGCAACAGTAACTGTGGTAGATCCGGGTGGATGAACATTTTCTTTGCCTTGAGGGAAACAGAGTCAATGTTCCCAGCTGCTCCTACCCCACTTCACTTTCTGGTTGGTAGCACGGACCGTGTGGCTGCGCAAATGGGCAGCATCGGGGCTCTGCTTCAGCTGATGTCAGTGGGCAGGTAAACCGATGTGAGGCAGTCTTCTCAGGTGAAGATATTCATACCTGGCTCTGGACCGGACCATGGAAAGACATTTCCATCATATCGCCATGCTCTTGACCTGTTTTTAAGGGTGGTACAAAATAAGACCATGCTTTTTTTTTTTTTTTTTTTCTTCTTTGCTAGGTAGTATCACACCTGAGATATGGACATTTCTGAAAACTCAGTCAACTGTCCCAAGTATAAGCACCACCCTAATGTGGTTAACATGCTTTTAGTACCTCACCTACTATCCGGTATGGCTCTAGGATCTAAGTCTACACTAATAGATAAAATGACCAGGGGCTGTTTTCTGAGACCAAGTAGGTGGCACGCTCGTGTTTATATGGCTAAATTTTCTTTTCCTTTCCTTGTCCCTACTGCCGCCTGGGGACTGTCCTTGCTCCAACCTATTCCTTGAACAGTCCCTGAGAGACTACTAGCTAGCTTGTGCCCAAAATGTGCTGAGAAGGATATTAGCAATTAAGCAGCATGGATGATCATAGGCCTGCTCCCAACCACTGATTAACTCCGTAACAGAGAGGCAGCTTTTGTGAGCCATGCAGAGCGATGGCCAGTTCACAGTCAGCTCATTGCTCTCTGACACAAAGCTGTAAGCTGTCTTCCACACATTTTGCACATTTCCAGGGCTCAGTAGAAAAAACAGGTTTATGACAATAAAAGAAATCAAGGAATGAAGACGGTCTGCAATCTCATCCATAACCCTAGTCTCTACCTCAGAATTTGAAAATAGACGGCTTTTGTCCCGTGTGTTGGCATTCTTTAGGTATGGACAGTAAAGGGAAGTGGAACCAAAGGGACTTCCACTTCCTTCTTTTAGGAACCAGAGGATCCAGTATATGGACCTGATCAGCGGTGCTTGTTGCAATATCAAATACATATAGAAAAAGGTGATGTCTCTGTTATCTGGATTCCAAAAATATTGCAGATATTTAAGCAATAACTCAGGAGGTGGCAAGGAGACAGTTTGAGACATTGACTAGCTAGCACATTCTGGGCTGTTGATTTTTTGTGAGTAGATATCCATAAAATATTTCTCATTTTCCCCCACATTTTATGCAGCAGTACTCTTTTATCTGCCTACCACCTACTTCCCCCTAATGATTTTTGAATCTGTTGAGTAAAACCAGGTTTTTGAATCAAAAAGGTTCAAAAGAAGATGATATATCAAACCCAGTGAAATACTTATATTTTCATAAATATTGGCAGTTGAGTAAAAGAGCACCTATAACCTCCTGTAAGAGTAAGGCAGGTAGTGGTCAGTTCATCTATATCCCATTTGGCAGCAGCTCGCAGCTGATCAGCAATGATATTCTGTCTAGCAGCTTTGCTGTGTCTTGTCAGGGACGGTGTTGAGAAAACTGAGTTCTTCCAGGCAGAGCCTTAAAGAAGCAAAAGACACATATCTATAGGAAAACTAATTTCGTTAGTCTGACTGGTGTCAGACAGCATCTAGTCTAAGCTCTAGAGGAGCCTGGCATGGGACAACCAGGCTATGCTGGACGTATCAGTTCCTGGTGCATTACTTAATTTCATTATCTCAACACAGTGGCCTAAGTGGTTACATCCAAAAATACGTATTTCAATAATTTCTCAGGAAATACATATTTTTCCTCCCACCAGCTTTGAAGAACAGCCTTGTTGTGCATACTTGCTGGGTATGCCTCCAGTGCAAGCGTCATATTTGCTTCAACCACATAGGAAAGTCCTGTATACAATTGTAAAGTTCATTTTTAGACACAGAGTGCAATTTTAGGCTATAGTAGGACATATACTCTAAATACAAATAACTGTTCAGTTTGGATGGAAATGATTTTCACAGACTATTCCTGGCACATCCAAAGAGCAAACATTACACTTAAAGGATGAAACTCCTAAGGATCTTTTTAATTTTACTCAAATCAACTGTATGACTGCACAGTTTCACCACTGTATGCATCAACTTAGTGCAAAAAAAAATCTACTGCATGTTCTCAGTCTCAAACTTATCATACAAAATCAATTTATCCAGAATAAGATTATGTCCTGCTTCTCCAAAAAGGCTATTTTCATGCCCAATTTGCATGTCAAATCTGAAGGATTTTAGGTATAGGATTATTTTGAAGACCAAAAAAAAATTTTTATACAAGGGAAAACTGGATTTCCTCATGTTCAAAGATGGTACAAAATACATATGCTAGAAAGATGCTTAAAATACCAAACCGTGCCTACCTGACTCAATCAAACGTGCAAAATGGGAGGCTGCTGTCATTTTCTGAATGATGTGGATTAATCTGAACTTCCTCAGCTCTGTTAGCCCAGGAGCAGCTGAGGCTTACCCCAGTCATTTCTTGCAGCCTCAGTCATTTCTTACCTCACACAGGCGTTTGCTTATGTCACTGGGATGCAGTGTAGACGCTGGTTCTGACAGCTTTAAACCAGAGTCTCCCAGAGTAATTAGCTAATGTATTATTGTTATTCAGCTCAAACACTGAAGGAATTGGATGGGAAAATAGCATAAACCCGATTTTGACCTCAGCGATGGAAAATTGCAGCCCACACATAAGCATTTCAGCATACTCCAGTGGGGTTGGCTGGAGAGCAGCAATTCAGTCTAATGAAAAACCCTAATTTTCAGTGTTTAGTTGATTTTTCATTAGGTATTTTTCCATATGATGAAGCCCATCCCAGACAAGTCAGAGGAGAGCAGCTACAGCTCTGAGCTGGAGAGGTTGCAGAGGAGCAGGTCTGGACAGAAAGAAGATGCCTTCCTCTCTGCAGTCCTCCTCATGGCCACGGGCCGTTTGGCTGCTTCAGAGCTTCCACTTGTGGGGCTTGAACCAATGCTGCATTCTGGACATGGAATGTTCCCACGCCATCTCTGTTTATGTGAATGAAAACTGGAATTTAAGTAATGTGTAAATCCCTGAATGCCTCTTAGTGTGACCAATATAGGCCAGGATGCAAAATAAGTCATGGTAGCACAGGCACACAAAAGAAAACTTCCCAGTTAATGATGGGTTGCATTTGGCTGGTTTTACATATGCCTCTACAATACCTATGTAAAATACCAACTCAGAGCTTGCTTTTTAGAGGTGCAGTAGACCTATCACATGTAAGCTCGTAGCTCTGAGACATGCCTGTGATGCTTGATCCTTATCCACTGTAAAATGCCCTGTTTGCTGCCTCTAATTTTTTGTGGTCAGATAGAACATATGTTCAAATAACATTTTGTGTTTCTGATAAAGCACTTATTTAAATAATTTTTAGTTTAGCCTTCATTTTTATTGTACATGTTCCAGCCTATTCTCTTAACTTGCAGACAGGCCCCAGACTTAGAAGATCACCCGTGCACATATTAAGAAATAGTGTGTCTGTCAGGGTATTTTTACTCCAGCTCTAAATGAACTATTTGGAGTTTTGCCCTTGCTCTACACTCTTCTTATTTTCCAACATATACTTGTGTCCGTTCCCATATCTACTGTAACCCACAAGTATCCTTTTGATAATGTATTTTTAATAACTGTGCATTAATAATAATAATAAATCAATAGCAGAAATTATAGTTTTAATCTTTAAATATTCATGCACCAGCAAGGTAGAAACTCATTTCAGAATTAATATGTGAATATTTCAAGAAAATATAAATAATTATGCAAGCACACAATGGCAAAACATTAGTTCTCTGTGAGTGCATGCAGAATTTAGTTACAACCTGTTTTATTCACAGTCTTAATTTTTTAAATAACCAGAATTCTGAGGATGTATGCCCACTAATTTTAACAAATAAGTTGCTCAGTATTTCCTCATATACTCTATGCTGCTTAGTATCTAGAAAAAAACAGGAACAGATGCCAGCTGCTGAACGTTAGTACTGTATTTTACGCTGTGTTGAATGCAGAGGTTTCATACCAAGAAAATGATAAAGAAAAATGCTTCCATAAAAATCAAAACAATCATATTTTCCTTTTTCAAAGGAGAGGAAAACAGGGTACGACAAAAAATGCATGCCATGGAAATACTTTTTATTATCAGCCAATGTAACCCAGAGTTCACTTCATCATAAGTTATAGCCCAGTCCATTGCTTCAGAAATAAGTGAAATTTTTTTGGCTGTGGAATGAAGTATCCTGGCTTACCTTGGTACACTGCCACTTGGGAGCAACTGTTTCAAGAAATTTGTGAGTCAAGTTGAGCTGAATTCCATAGGGTTATGTTTATGGTCTTACTACCCTTGTGGAAATTAGCCCTATTAGGCCAGGATCTTAATAGACTTTTTTGGTTTACTCTTCAAGATGGAGATCTGATTTTTACAAGAAAATAATAATTTCAATCATCTTAACTACATATGACAAGTAAGCATGTAAATGAGAGCATAATAATTTGGACATAAGTCCTATGTTACACCATTAAGAATTCAGGTAAAATAAGAACTGTTCTGCATGGAGACCATTGCTACACTGTTTGTTTAGGGTTCCCATTAAAAAACAGAATTCTTGGCACTCTGAAGTAGAACATGAACCTATACTTACCCCGTCAGTATGAATAAAAGGAAATGAAACCCATGTCAGATGAATTTATTAGAAAAGATAAAAGTTAAAGAAAAGCTAAACTGCACATACTGAGCAATTTTACCACTGCCTTCTGGAAACTTGAAATGAGTCATTACCAATAAACTGCACTGAGAAACTAGTCAATGAAATTATCGTGCAGCTAAAGAGAAGACTCTATTCAAAGAGTACTTGCTCATAATATATGAAGTGAAATACTGTTGCATGGTATTGGAAATTGCACAACTGAGAAAAGAATGGGTTAAAAAGACCCAGCAGCTCCTCAGTTGAAAAAAAAAATTACCTTCTTTTCTGTTTTACTCAGTAGGGACGTTTGTGTTTAGGATTGCAGGCAATGAATATGCATAATATTTAGCTTTATTCTTGTCATTGTTTACAGTGCATTCTGCCTCTGTGTTGGCAAACCGTATTTCCCATTTGGGACAAAGCACAATGGATACCACAGAAAGAAGGGAGTCAGTCTGGGTTTACCATTACATTTAGATTGGGAAATCCCATGACCCAGTGCTTTTTTGCAGCCTCTTTGGGTCTTCACCAGGCAGCAAATTAAATTAAGCCAGGTAGAGAATTTGAAGGAAATCCTCTGTTCCTCTGGCAACAAGCTCAAGTTGCTGGCTGGATCTAGGGAATTTTATGGGGATTGAAAGGAAACTTCCTTTGGAAGGTTTCCATCTACTTGTGTATCTGCATGTATACAGATGGTGGGAGCTCTGGAGCTCTCCAAATATTAGCTGATTCACACATACACTAAGGCTTCTTTACTGTGACTCGGCCCTCCTTAGGTTACAGCTGGAGAGGGCAGTGTTTCTCTTATACTGCCCTAAATGCCTATATTTCAATAGAATGCAAAATACATCCTCAGGTGAGCCCAGTGATTCAGGTCAGGAAAGAGGCACTTTGACAGAGGGAAGACTTCTAAGTAATCTCTTAGATTACTGCAACCTTACTGCAAACCCTTGCAGGTTGGGGCATACCATCGGAGGAGCAATACCATGCTAACCCAGCCACCGCGCCACCTGTTTCAGAGCACTGGGGAGTTTACAAACCATACAGAGAGAGTCAGCCTGTGCTCAAAAAAACCCTTATAATCTAGCCAGACAAAATCAACAGAGGTGGGAGTGACCACTGAAGCAATTTGCTCCAAAGTCACATTGCTGGTCTATGCAAAGGCAGAGACCGTATAGAATGGCCAAGATAATCCTGCCCTCTAGATCACAGTGTGCAAGCAGACAGTGGCCACGTTTCCAACACAGTCTATCAGAAGTATGTTATTGCGCTTACACTATTTAAGTAATAATATTTTGCCTACCCTTCAAGAAGCTGAGGAATTTGCTGCACGATATTTCTGATATGGATAGATAAGCAACTAGATTGAAATTCTGTTAGTTTGATTTCAAAAGTGCAGCTTTTGCAGAGTTTTCAGAAGAGGTAATTGATATAGTTTGGCAATTATTGCTTGAGAGAGATGTGTAGTCTGAAGAGACATGCCTTTCTTGTGATGGGATTATGCTATAAGGTACCAGTGCTCCTTGCAGCTCACTTACGCACTTACACACTCACTGTTTCCACAAGTCTGCAACCAAAAGCAAATAATGAATTCACAATTCCATTCTCATTAAACAATGATTTGTTTCTAATAGATAAAATCTACTTGTTAAGAAATCCTCCATCTCCTCTACTGGAAGGGAAGATGACCTTGTAAAAACACATAGATACATTATACAAAAGGGCTGAATGTGTTTCCCTTTTCCTCACATAATTCAGTGGAAAAATACAAACTGCTGTAATGAGGGTTATAAACTATCATCGCTCAAATCTGACTTTAAAATTTGGTTTATTTAGAACATAGAAATACACATGAAATTTAATCAGCATCTCAAGTCACATTATGTACTCTCTGTTCGACAGGATCTGAGCACATAAATTAGCTGAACCGGGAGCTAGTCCCAGATCCATCCCTACTTGGCTACAGCACCTTTTGCTAGGAACTTCCAGCAGGGGAAGCTCTTAGCACATCAGTATCTTCACACTTGTGTAGGAGGGAGCAAAGTTGAGTCAAGACAGAGCAGGAGGTAGTGTGGGGAGGAGGGTGAAGGCAGGCAGGGAAAAAATCAACAGTGTCATAAACAGTCGTATTAGAAAATTAGGGGAAAAGAATATATGTGTTCTGATCAGTGTCTTTGTTGCATCTTAGAAGTCTGAATCATATAGATACGGTGTGTACGAGCAGGGACACTGAGAGTATTTTTGTATGAAACTTTGTGGCTCGCAATCCTCCTTCTGTGAGGGAACCGCGTCCAGTTTGGGACTGACAGGCAGCCTACAAGCTTTGTGCTGGCACACTAATCCCTTGTCTGTGGGTTACTAAAAAGCTACTTGCATTTTTGTTCCCAGTTCACCTTGGTGAAAAAACCCAATCCCACATATGATAAACCCAGTGTCTGCAGAAAGGCAGTCACCTAATTGCACAGTGAAGCAGAAGAAAGCCTTGCAAATGGTATACAATTTTCAAAGTGTTCCAAGCCTTAGGCAAAAGCCTTTCAACTGTGTCTAAAACTGAATGATAAAATATGTTGTACAAATCCTCTGTGAACAGGAAACATGTGGTAGTGGCAGGGGACTGAAATGTAACACTTGTAAAGAAATGGGAACTGCCAGTCATTTATACCCTTTTACTTTTCTCTCAGTCACAAGTTCCATCATATTTTTTTTCACCATCAGTTGATGTTCAAGTTTATAATAAGACATTTATCAGATCTCACTAGGCCAATTAGAGCTTTGTAGCAAAAACAACAAAAAAATAATACCACATATGAAGTTAAAGGTTGAGTTTTGTCCCTTTCTTCATACTTTTACAGCGTTTCTCTTTTATCATTGCGAGGAAGTGTGTGGATGGAATTTTGAAAGAGCTTCAATACTGCAGAAATGCCTGGGATGCCAGTCATATGCACTTTAGACTAAAGTAATCATAAGTTGAGAAAACTTTTTCAAGTCCTCTCTATAAAACAGTATTAAAAATGAAATAGAGAGAGTGAGAGAAAGAAAAGGGAAATGAACAATTACGTTCAGCAGGAATAAAAAAACCCAACACAACACCTTCTATTCTGAAAGCTCATTTCTGCTTCCTTGCTCTTAAAGTTCCTGCTGTAATGGTGTATCTTACATCTTCTGTTTTTTAAAGATGTGATCTTTATCACCAATACCAACCACTGAGCACTGTGGTCCTCATTGATGGAATTTTTTATAGCTTACCTCCAGAAGAACACTTCAAGGGTGAGGGTGAGACAAAACAAGAACTTTTACTTTTTAGCTTCACCTTGTACAACAAAAAGCAAACAGTATTGCCAAGTCTTATGAAATTTTTTGGCATAAGTGAAACATGAGATGTAAATGTAGTGCTTAAAAATGCCACCTGCAAGCAGCTAGGAAAAAAGACAAAACCACAAAACAACAAAAGGATTTTTATCCATGACTTCCTTTAGATAACTGGATATATTTAGGCCCTAGTTCTTCAAAACATTCAAATACATAAATACATAGAAAAGTCTGTGAAAGTCCATCCACAAAGCAAAGTTCTTAACTGACTCACTGAATGAAACCCTAACCCTCATTTAAGACTGTATTACTTGTCTCTGTGCTGCTGTGCTAATTAGACCACATTAGGTGTCCTCGGTTTACTGTAGGGCCAGAACCATTCATGCCTGTTGTGATAACATGGCTGGTGTAATTTGGTGAACTGGTGAACTGATGAACATGCAACATTATGCCAAATCGATTGCTTGCTAATATTTCCCATTACATATATGACACAGACAAGTACTTGAGAAAATAATTAAAATTTTGATTGTATCTGAGGTAAAAAGTCTTGCTTTCAAGTTCTGCTAAGTGAATCTTTCAGCGGCACAAGAATTAAAGGTTTTGCAGCATTCTGAGAGACTAACAAAGAGATTGTGTGATTTAAAGTTTAGCTCATTGGGCTGGGGCTTATTAATATAACTAGGCAAACAATAAGGTGGTTTTTTTTTTGATTCAGTGATCAAACTTAAGCAGATTTTTAAAAACAGTTTTGTAGTTAAAACAAAACCCAAAATAAATGAAAAATTTTGTGCTTTACTTCAAGCTGTCTTTTTTTTTCAAATTTGGGTCATTTTTCTTGGAAGAATGGAAATGGAAAATAGTATTTTAAATTGAAAAGGCTAAAAATTTTATTCTGAACTATTTCATCACTTTTCAAAGGAAATTTAAAAAAATATCACAATGAAATCTCTGTAAGCAATTTTAATGTTTCCCCTCCCTTCCTACTTTCTGGCCACAAATATTTACTGCTGAGAATTTGCAACTGATTTTGGTCCCTGTAGCTTTGCCTGTACTGCAAAACAGTAAAAACTCCTCAACTCCAGACTCCAGTAGTCCAGGGAGGGATCTGCTAGAGAACACAGTGGCTGCTTCCCATATTGCATGCCTGGATTTACTTTACATGAAAACCAGGAAAGCATGAAGCAGTGTCTGTTCAGCTCTTGTATTCAAGTAGACCCAGACAGATCTGGGAAGCATTCCTGGCTTCCCCGCTATCGACATAAGCTTTGAAATATTAGGATTTTTTTTTTTAGTGGCTTTATTAATCATCTAAAAAGTCCCACTTGTTGAGTTCTGAAATAAATGTCCAGTTCTACTATTTGACTTCTGTCTATTACATGACTTCTGGTCAGTATCTGTATATTTATGGGCTTCCTTTTGCCTGTCTGCACAGTGGGAATAATAATAACTGCTTCCTTTGAACAAAGCTTTGAAATCTTTAGATGAAAAATGCCATATAACTATATTTGACTGTTCCAAATTATTTGTGCTTTTTCTCTTTCTCCTGTTAATTCCCATTTAACTCAAGCTTTTTTACAAGAACAGAGAAAAATCTCTGCTTCTGAAATCTTTCCGTTCTAGTGACTTCTTCCATTGCTTAAACCTAGATTCCTAAATTCGCAGAGGAAAAATCCACTGAAGGCTAGTAGACATAAAGATACCACTTTTAGCTCAGGAAATGCCTGAGCCACAGAGTGCTGCAGTCTAGCAGAATATGTGGACTTCTGTTGCGATGCTCATCCTATTCTAGCAGTCTTCCCTCAGCATCTGATATTGTCTGCTTCATTTCTTTTTAAGGACTGAGTGAGGATGTATTGCTCTGCCACAGCAGAGGGTGGAAACATCATGTAAATTTCCTGAGTCAAATTTCAATCCCAACTACTCCAAAGAGTCACCCTTTCCATCCAAGCAAGTCCTTTCCTGTTAGTTCCAGAGTCAGCCACTCAGGCAAAGAAGCAGCATTACTAGAAGATACTGGGATTTGGCCTCATGTTGGTGCTTCTCTGGAGCAGTAGGCCTCTGAAAGCATGCTCCAGGCATCCCGATATCAATCTGTACACATGATGATGCACTTCTGCTCTAGTTGCCCAGTTAACTCACTGGCTTCTCCTTGCAATTCCAGAAACACTAGTCCATCTTTCTTTGCAGGAGCTGCTGCACGTTCACCACAATGAACTGCACTTTCACCTGCCCACAATGAGCCTAGGGTCCAGCTTTAACTCCATGTTAAAACCCCAGGAACTGAAACACAAATTTGTTGTCCTTCTGGAAGAATATTGTCTGCTTCTGGAGAAACGGCATTGGACTTGTTGGTTGTTGGCTCTGACTCTGTATGGAGGTTCTTATTCTCCTTACTTCAGGTTTCTAAGTCACTGGTGGGTCCTCTGGGGAAAAGAGACAGAGAAAGTAGAACATGTTTCACTTCATAGTTTTTATATCTAACTTTATGCCTCAAAGCACATGAACACATGAAACAGGTACCCAATGTTCTTTCTTTGCAGGCCATCTTCGCTTTAACACTATCATCTCCTAACGCTCCTAAGTAATCATCTCAAAGTAATGACATCCCCAGGTACCAGACTGTCTTTTTCTTCTACTGTGGAAAAAGGTCTGATTTCAAGGGGAAGACCAGCTTTGTGCCATATGGGAATAAGCAGCAGAAAAACTGCATATGCAGTGCAATTGGTAGTGATTGGTTGTTAGAGTCATTTTAGAGGCCAAAAATATCTTGCTTGGCTTCTGGTTGCCTCTACACAAGAGTGCAACGTGCCTCTTGGTACCATATCTACCAATCCCATTAGGATGTTTCTAGTACCCTTGGAGAGGCTATTGCTTTTTAATTCTTTGGAGTCTTCTGTTTCAGAATGAAATATTTTAATAATGATTGTCTGTTTCTCCTTTTTTTTTTTAACCAGAACTCTAAAACTGTGGCACATGGATCAGTTGTGGTCTACAAATCACTTTTCAGTTATTATAATGGACCAATGGGCTGTATGATGTTATCTCTTGACCTTGTTCCAGATGGCGAGGTCACTAAAAAAACCTCTAAAAATTCTAAATACTTGCCTAATACCGCAATTGCTACAGTTGCCAGTGAGATGCTATGTGATCACAAATGGGAAAGGATCTGGATCATGAGGCAATCTCTCTAATAAGATGTGTCATCACTATGATAAATCCCTACATGGGGTGTCATGTGTCTAGCGAAGTGAAAGATATTACGAATCCATTTTCTGGGGCCTGCAGGTGTGAGGAATTTCTGCCTACCTTGGTACTGGTGAAGATGGGCTAATGCAAAGTTGCCACAGAAAAAAATGTTGCAAAAGATAACTACTTGGAGTGGGATTATCTGAATAGACAGATAAATTCTATCTCATACAGACTCTGCTGAAGGAAAATGGAGCAAAGTATGTATGTTGCTGGAAGGGCACATCACTATAAAACAGAGACAAAGGCTTTTTTTTTGTAAGGATGTGCCATTGCTCTAACTTGTCTCCTTGTCAAAGTAAAAAGAAGTCCCATGGACCCCTGTGGGATCTGTGCTAGGCAGCTGTTGTGTATGTCAGGCTGTCCTAATAACGAACAGACTACACTGCCATTAAGTAGTTCATCAACAGAGAATTTCTCTTTGGCAACGTGGCAAATTTTCACCTTTCACGTGCACCACATGCACCTGAAATTTTGACCCAAACTATCTCAGTAACCTGAAAGAATGTTTTTGTTGCTTTTAAGGGGAAAAATACTCTTCCAAAGCCCAACGAAAATCACTTAACAGATGAATTAACAGGCCAAAGTGCTGCTAATTCACTGTCTCAGAGGGGAACTAAATTCAGACTCACTGAGGCAGATGTCTCGTGCTCTGGATGCTATTCAGTTCTCCTGGGTGCTCCTTGCAGTGCCTGGAATATCCTACACTAATTTTAAGCAGCCTCTTTTGGCTGGTTCACACATTGTAGCTAGCAAAAAAAGGTATTGCTTCAAGCTCAATGGGAGGCTGAAGCATTACAGGCCTTTGAGAGAGAACGGGAACTAAGAAATAGGAAAGAAGAGTATCGCTGCATAGCCAGTAACCCCCACATGAATAAGATTAACTAATGTTTTCCCCAGCTTCTACCAAGTGGCTTTGATAAATTACTAAATACATAATGTCATTTGATTCAAGCTAAATTCTGTGCTGTTTTTCAAATCCCAGTTTGAAAGAATGCTGCTCCTGAGAACACTACATGGCACAGTGGGCCAACATGTCTTTACAATAATAATAATTTACATTTTTATTAAGAATTTAATTTTGAAGTATCCCCAAATGCTTCATAAAAACCGTACATAGAGTGTGGCTGATTTGCTATTAATGGGAGCAAGGCAGGGCAAGGAGGGAAAAACTTTGTGAATAGGCTTCAGCAATCCCTATTTTATGGAAAGTATATGTGGTCTTTAATCTTTACATGGGTGAGATGGGGCCTTAGTTCTTTAACAATCAAATCAAGAGTCCAATGGAAGAGAGTAAACTAAACCAAATCTATCTATTAGGAAAGGAGGAGCCTCCTTTAAAATTGCTGCTTCACGATCGGGAGCTCGTAGTTTTAAAGGAATATATATATTCAAGCTTGAAACAGAGGCTTATGAGTTAATTTTTACCTGAATTTTCCTGATAGGAACAGCCAAATTCTCAATCCTTTTTCTCTGCGATGTTATATTGAGGGAAAGGTGTAAGGGGATGTTTTTAGCCTTGGATGAAACACCGGAGAACAGACAGGTGCTTAGCTGCTGCTATTTTAAGGCTCGGCCTCCAGCTTCTTGCTGAATGCATAAAGGATGCAGTGAGTGGATGTAAAAAATATTCATGCCAGCTTGGAAGTTCAGTGGATCCTATTTCTGTACCTTTTGCATCAATCCTCCAATTCCCCACGAGCACCCCAAGATATCTCTGTGCTGTTCTGCTCTTTATTCACTATGTGAATGACCCAGGATGCCTGCCCAATCTCTCTGCCCATGTAAATGACCTGGGATCCCCCCACTCCTACACACACACAGAGCCCTCCTTTCAGATAATTTTGCCAATATGTGATTTCCTCTTTATTCAGACAAAGTCCCGCTGAAATCAGAACTTACATGAGAACCAAATACAAACTGGTAGCAAGATAATATCTTCCTAATAAGCAAAGTCTTCAGAACCCTGACGGGAATGAAGATCAGTGTAGCACCTTATGGATTCCTTCAGCCAGCTGTACACCAGAAGAAAAGACAGTGCTGGTCTATATGTAGGATTCATCTAGCTTGACCTAGACCTCCTCCCACTGCTTGGCCCCAGAGCTTTACAGCTCCAACAGCAAAGTTGTCCTGCCAGGGATTTCCGAGGGACAAAATACAAAAAGTAAGAGAGACCTAAGCCTTGTCCTGACGATACTGACAACTCTGTTGAAACCCAAGCTGCAAGGTTACATTGCACCTACTGATGGCATAACACTCTCACACTTACAGTCAAAACCACTATTTCTCACTGCCTATGTTTTAAACACAGGTAGCGCAGTGCAGAGGATGGAGCAAACCTTCTGTGCTCTGCCCCAGCAGTGGCTACATGCCAGTCCCCTATGAGAAAAACTCCTATTTGCATCACTGTTATAACTGGTGCTATTTCTCTTACGATGCTTTCCTGCATTTCTGCTGAGAGGGTTTATCAGAGTTCCCTTCAGAGTAAATCACTCCTCTGTAACTTCATGAGGTTTTAAAAATATAATTTAAAGCTAAAGCCTAGAATAATATTGCTTTCTCCATCTTCTGCAAAGAAGCTGTCAATTAGAGACAGCAGGTGGGAGCAAAGATGACTGAAACCAAAACTGAATCAAAACATGGATTTTTCTGCCTGCTGAGGAGTTGGTGAGCATGTTTGCTATTCTTCAGTTGGCATAACCAATTTAGTGTGAGGGACAAACTATTGCACTCTTAGAAGCTGAGAAAGTTTATATATTATATTGCCATACAATGCCGTCCCAGGGGACCAAAGTGAAGGTCTGAGGGAAATGGGAGTACCAACAGTTCTCCAGTTTGCTGAACAGAATGGTCTAATGCCTGAGACAGCTACCAGAAGGCTCTGGTTCTGTCCCCAGGAGAGATGCGACTTATATTGTAACCTGGAAAAAGCAGTTCTTCTCTTAGGGTGTGTATTTTCTTTTCCAGGCTTCTGTTTATCAGCATCATTAGTTACACTGGGACACCCCCAGTTTTGGTACCTGTCACATCTTCCCCTGGGACAATGTAAATTTGTGGCAGTGCTGAAATAGTGTCTTAAAAACACACACACATGCATGCATAACCCAGCAAAAAGTATTTATTTGAGGTTTCCAAGCCGATAAGGATAAAATCAGAAATGGTCCAGAGCTATGGGCATTAGTAATACCTTTGTAAAGGTTTTCAAACTCTCTTCCCAACTCCTCTCTTCTGACAGGGAGAATAAATGTGCTCTGATCACATCTATCTCCTTCCCTGGCTGTATCTACTCTCTTCTTCTCATGTTTGTTGACTAAGACTGAGTGAGCAGCTAGAATGTATTGAGTTCTGTCCAGGGGCGGATCAGGAGTGAGTTGAGAGTTTGTGGGTGCGAATTAAGGGGCAGGCTGGCAGGGGTGATACTGTTGTGGGTGTCTATTACAGGCCACCGGATCAGGATGAGGAGGGTGATGAGGCCTTCTACAGGCGGCTGAAAGCAGTCTCTCAATTACAGGGCCTGGTTGTCATGGGGGATTTCAACTACCCTGATATTTGCTGGGAGGCCTACTCAGCCAGCCATCCTCAGTCCAGGAGGTTCCTCCAGTGCATTGATGATAACTTTCTGATGCAAATGGTGGATGAGCCAACTAGGAGAGGAGCGCTGCTGGATCTTATCCTCACTAACAAGGAGGGTCTGGTTGAAGAGGTGAAGGTTGAGGGCAGCCTTGGTTGTAGTGACCATGAGATGGTAGAGCTCAGGATCTCATGTGGCAGGAACAGAATAGCTAGCAGAATCACAACCCTGGACTTCAGGAGGGCCAACTTTGGCCTTTTCAAGCAATTGCTAGGGGAAATCCCATGGGACAGGGTACTAGAAGGTAAGGGGGCCCAAGATAGTTGGTTAGCATTCAAGGACTGCTTCTTCCGAGCTCAAGATCAGAGCATCCCAGCAGGTAGGAAGTCAAGGAAGGGTACCAGGAGACCTGCATGTTTAAACAGGGAACTGCTGGGCAAACTCAAGTGGAAGAAGAGGGTGTACAGATCATGGAAGGAGGGGCTGGCCACTTGGGAGGAATATAAGTCTGTTGTCAGAGGATGTAGGGAGGCAACTAGGAAAGCTAAGGCCTCCTTGGAATTAAACCTTGCAAGAGAGGTCAAGGACAACAGAAAGGGCTTCTTCAAATACATTGCAGGTAAAACCAACACTAGAGGCAATGTCGGCCCACTGATGAATGAGGTGGGGGCCCTGGAGACAGAGGATAAAAAGAAGGCGGAGTTACTGAATGCCTTCTTTGCCTCTGTCTATTCTGCTGGAGGCTGTCCTGAGGAGCCCCGGACCCCTGCGGCCCCAGAAGAAGTCAGGATAGAGGAGGAATCTGTCTTGGTAGATGAGGGCTGGGTCAGGGACCAATTAAGCAATCTGGACGTCCATAAATCCATGGGCCCTGATGGGATGCACCCGCGGGTGCTGAGGGAGCTGGCGGAAGTCATTGCTAGGCCACTCTCCTTCATCTTTGCTAAGTCGTGGGCAACGGGAGAGGTGCCTGAGGACCGGAGGAAAGCGAATGTCACTCCAGTCTTCAAAAAGGGCAAGAAGGAGGACCCGGGTAACTATAGACCGGTCAGCCTCACCTCCATCCCCGGAAAGGTGATGGAACAACTTGTCCTTGGTGCTGTCTCTAGGCACATCAAGGATAGGGGGATCATTAGGGGCACTCAGCATGGCTTCACCAAGGGGAAGTCATGCTTAACCAACTTGATAGCCTTTTATGAGGACGTAACCTGGTGGATAGATGATGGTAAAGCTGTGGATGTGGTCTATCTCGATTTCAGTAAAGCGTTTGACACGGTCTCCCACAGCATCCTCACAGCTAAACTGAGGAAGTGTGGTCTGGACGATCGGGTAGTGAGGTGGATTGTGAACTGGCTGAAGGAAAGAAGCCAGAGAGTGGTGGTCAATGGGACAGAGTCCAGTTGGAGGCCTGTGTGTAGCGGAGTCCCTCAAGGATCGGTACTGGGACCAGTTCTATTCAATATATTCATTAATGACTTGGATGAGGGATTAGAGTGCGCTGTCAGCAAGTTTGCTGATGACACAAAACTGGGAGGAGTGGCTGACACAACGGAAGGCTGCGCAGCCATTCAGAGAGACCTGGACAGGCTGGAGAGTTGGGCGGGGAGAAATTTAATGAAATATAACAAGGGCAAGTGTAGAGTCCTGCATCTGGGCAAGAACAACCCCATGTACCAGTACAAGTTGGGGGCAGACCTGTTGGGGAGCAGCGTAGGGGAAAGGGACTTGGGGGTCCTAGTGGACAACAGGATGACCATGAGCCAGCAGTGTGCCCTCGTGGCCAAGAAGGCCAATGGCATCCTGGGGTGTATTAGAAGGGGTGTGGTCAGCAGGTCAAGAGAGGTTCTCCTCCCCCTCTACTCTGCCCTGGTGAGGCCGCATCTGGAATATTGTGTCCAGTTCTGGGCCCCTCAGTTCAAGAAGGACAGGGAACTGCTAGAGAGAGTCCAGCGCAGAGCCACGAAGATGATTAAGGGAGTGGAACATCTCCCTTCTGAGGAGAGGCTGAGGGAGCTGGGTCTCTTTAGCTTAGAGAAGAGGAGACTGAGGGGTGACCTCATTAATGTTTACAAATATGTAAAGGGCAAGTGTCATGAGGATGGAGCCAGGCTCTTCTCAGTGACATCCCTTGACAGGACAAGGGGCAATGGGTGCAAGCTGGAACACAGGAGGTTCCACATAAATATGAAGAAAAACTTCTTTACAGTGAGGATGACCGAACACTGGAACAGGCTGCCCAGAGAGGTTGTGGAGTCTCCTTCTCTGGAGACATTCAAAACCCGCCTGGACGCGTTCCTGTGTGATATGGTCTAGGTAATCCTGCTCCGGCAGGGGGATTGGACTAGATGATCTTTCGAGGTCCGTTCCAATCCCTAACATTCTGTCATTCTGTGATTCTGTGATTCTGTGAAGACTAGGTAAAAATCCAGTGTGCTCGAGTTTAATTCATCTAAATTACTTCTCTAGAAATTCTAATCCTTTTTCTTATAGGCTGTCACTTTTGGAAAACTAAATAAACTATTCCAGTCTAGATAGAGCCTTGTTCATTGCCCAACCATTATTATCTTAATTCCATTGTTACTTGTCATTTTCTATTTTATAGCTTCCTTTGAATATTACTGCAAATGTAGGAAGACTGACGTAATTTACATAAACTAAAGTAAATTCATATTATTCAGATGCATACAAGATATATGTAATCTTTATATAAAAATAATGCAAACGTTTCCTAGATGTTGCCGATATGTTTACTACAAAATTAAAGTTTCTTTTCCTGGGAAGAGTACTGATAGAGCAGTGCTAGGGCTTAAAAGCCACAAACAAAACTGCGTCTGTAGAAGAGGATAGAATAGGATAGGTAGACAGCCAGTCAGCCAGCCAGACTGACTAAACTAAGCTATCCAAGGGATATAGATAAAACAGCAGCATTAACAAGCAGCAGAGGCAAAGCTCTAAATATTTAGGCTCTAAATTATTAGACTTAAATTGGAGCATAAATCAGCTCTTGAAAAGGAAAAAGAAGCCATCAGGGTACAAAGTCCTGAATCAAGCAATAAGTCACCAGAACCAACAGCTATCAGTTACAACAAGACTTGAAGGTGATGGCTCATGTAAACCTTAAAGGAGAGACATGTCCCAGTACCCTTTGTGGAATGTGTTCACTCTTGAGGAACAATAAAATTTTGGAGGCCTTTCTTATACTGAGAGAGAGAGAGAAATAACTACACCTAACACTGCTAATGATGAACTGTTGTCAGAATCAGAAGAACCCTAAATAGAATGTATTCGGTGGGCTCCAGTGGCAAAATAGGTATTTCACTTTCATATGAACGGTAAAGGGTCTGTTAAACAGTTACCCCTGTGAATAACTTTAAGTGTTTGAATAGTTCAACTTGCTATATTGGGATGAATCATGTGAGTGATGTAACCCACAGGCACATTTAAAGGTATTGATCCTAAGGGCATGTCATGAATCATTCCACTAATTCATAAACTGATCATTAGGAAGTAAGCTTCTTGCAGAGATTCAAGCACGAGGATTTTGAAACACAGCTTATGAGTGAACCTTAAAGCAAACTATTCTTTAACTTTTAATCCACATCTTTTTTTTTAAAAAAAAATAAAATAAAAAAAAAAACAACAAAAAATACTGATTACCCATTGGGCTTCCCCTTCCTTTCCTTTCTTTACTGGAAAAAGGTTGCAAGTTCTGTGGAGCACCTGAAGATTGATGATATAACCCCAGAAAAGCTATGACTAGACTTGCAGTTCTTTCCTAAGCAAAATGGAGAGGCCTGCCATGACATACGTTATTTAGTATGAATGAAAGGTGCTGGACATTACTTAGACTGATCTAGCGTTCATCCAGAGTCACAATGTTGGAGAAGTAGTAATCATGAGCATTGGTGCATGGAGAACTCATTTATCACTACAGAACCACAAAAGAAAGAGCCCATTTGAATCTTATTTTCAAGGGTGTTTTGAAGCGCTAAGGTTAACAAATCCTTTAGTCACATACTGTACAGCCCTAATTGAAGCTTTTTCTACTTGGTCCTGCAGAGTGTGTCTTTTTGAATGAACCCCCTACAGAAATAAAAGGGACAGTATAACTTTGAAACTGCACTTCTGTTTGAAACTGCTCTACTGGCTTTTGTGACAAGTAGTCCTATGATGATCTCAAATGACACAGGTAATTTTCCTGTTTGTTCAACATGTGTGTTTGATAGCTCTTTCTATATAGATGGTGTCACCATCTTCTTTGTTATTGTATGTCTTTTGCTCAGCAACTGTCAAGAGCAAACTTATTTTAAAAAAATCAGCAATTCAGGAGCACATTGACAGAAAGACAGCAGGGAAGGCACAGATCTACCTGAAATGATTTTCTGTTATTATTCACACAAACTTTTACTTAAAACCAATTTGAAACCTCAAAAGATTTGTCAGATTAAATTTTTAGAACAATATTCAATTGAATCTTTTTTATAAGCTTTGTTTCAGCCAGGACAGAGAGTGTATTGCAAGAACTCTGTAATAAAACTTTCATATTTAAATTCCCTCCTCAGTTCATTGAGATCAAGACACCTGGACTAACATCTGAATATCTGGGATTGAAGTCACAGCAAACCTCTCACTCATCCTCCAGCCTTCATTCCACTTTTAGTACTAAAAAGTCATTTGACCTCAATGATTTATTTGCTTCCCCTCTTCTTCTGTAATTAAGGTTATTTACCAAAGCAAATATCTTTAGGAAAAAAAAAAAAAAAGAAAAAAGACAACTCCTAGCTGTGCATGGGTCAAATAAATTTTACACGTAATTTAAATTACTGGCCAAGAGTGTCATTAGTCCTTGCCTGGCATTCTGTTACATACCTTGTGCCTGAAGATGAGTTCACACTGATTTTATATCATATAAAATTTCACTTGATTAGCCATCCAGAGATACAGCGCCATGGTCTCCCTTTCCTTTTCTTTCATTCTTGTCATTCCTTTCTCCCATCTCATTATTTCTTTTTTTTTTTTCTTTCTCTCTTCTACTTCATTACTATTTTCCTTCTTTTTAAAGAGATTTGTCATTATTTCATGATTTTCATGGTATTCAGCACTGATGAAATAGGTATCTTTGAACTATTTATATAACTATCTAGCAGGCAGGTCAGGTGAAAAAAGCACATTATTTAGTGGGAAACTTTCAAGTCTCCGAGTACCATTCTGCCAAGATGAGTGTGCACATATGCTTTCAGAAGCTTTTGGTCAGACTCTCCATGTGTGTGAGACAATGTGGTGCCAACCAAGCTAAGAGCCTCTACAGAAACACTCGAGTTGAGGGCTGACACGTGTACTGATTTTGAGATCATGGATGTGCTATCTGGGGAATGAAAAAACCTACTTCCATTACAGCTTTGCAAATCCCATGCTTCAGAGTTTCATGGAAAATAGGCTGTATGAGCTTTTGCACCCTGAAATGGTGCCACTTTACAAGTGATAATATAATTACGGTTAAGTGTGAGTGTTTGGGCTATGCTCTGAAAACATAAAAATTTATATAGATGGTAAGTATCATTTAGTACTTTTGGAAGCATTTGTTCTCCCTGGGGTAGTCTTTGACAATTCATTTCCTGGGGCACTTTTTCAACAAGCACCTTTTAGGACAGCTTGTTCAAAGAATAAACTGATTCTAAGCTTCAGAGCTGATAAATCCTGTAGAGAAACATACTGAAGAGGAGCTTTTTGCTTCTAGAAGAGGAAAATAGCATATTCTAGCCATGTCCTGGGAAGGACCATAATGCCAGCATCTCTAAATAAACAAATGTAAAAAGATAAACTTTGTGAATTTTGATTCTACTTTCTTTTCAAGGCAGCAATATCCTCTGACAAAAAGAGGGTGTCACTCACCTGCATTTCAGGGTTGAACAACCATAATAACATTTACAGCCAGAAGAGATCATTTAGTCTTATCTTTTACGTATTACGCACCATTAAATTTCGCAGAGTTGTAGCTATCCCTTCACTGAGTCCAACAGCTTGGGTTTCACTGAAATCCTGAATCATTTTGTATCTCCAGAAGAGATCAGGTGATACCAGGGTGCTCCCAATGCCCAGAGCCCTGCAATGTCAGATGATTAAACGCGTTATGCTTATGCATTCCTACTAAAGGTGGGGATAAACTTCAGTCTCTAAACAACTAAATGCTGTTTTTTCCATGTAAGCTAAGTACAGACGTTTCCACAACAATGTAAATTTAGTCCATACAGTTGAAGGTGTCCAAGGAGCTATTCAGTTCACTCTAAAGGAGGCTTCTACCCACATTTGGTCATCTCAGCTACATCCTGTCCTTCCTGAACTGTCTGAGTTGGTTCTCTATTAAGTATAGTGGAAACTACTATCTTGTATGTAGATACATATATTTAAAATCCTAAACCCCATAACAATCTGAAGACAAGTACCTGGGAATTCTACCTCCTGTGCTGCAGAGAGTAATAAAACATCCTGAAAACTCAGCTAATACACATTTGTAGAGAACTTCTTTCCCTACACCAGGTCTAGCCATCACCTAAGCATGAGAATATATATGGTCAATTGATTAGTCCTTGAGGCTTTTGGAGATGACTATGTCTACCAGCATGAGATTTCATTGTAGTTCATGTCCCAATGTAAAGTTAAAAATGTTCTGATGACAATGCAAAGCTTCCTGATTTCTATAAAGGAAGGGAATGAAGGAAAATTTTCACAGGTATCTGTTGACAGGTACCAAAAGTGAGAGGGTAAAAACACAGCCATGTCATCAGAAAACCCAGGCAGCTTTTCTCGTGGAAACATTCTTCAATACCAGCATTTTGAAGGATCTAATTTGAAAGATTCCAGGCAATGGTGACTCTACCTACATGTACTAAGACATTCCAGTGTTCAATTGCCTTCTCCACTAGGATACTGAGTCTTATTTCAAGGCTGAAGCTAGTATCATCTTCCCGCTAATAAATCTTTTAATATCTCTATTAGTTAGATTGAAAAGCCCCTCACCTGCCCCAATATTGTTTCTGCCTTTCTATACACAGCATTCAAATTCTTTTTTATCTGCCTTTTTGATAAATTTAGTAGGTTGAGCTGCTTGGCTTCTTATTGTAAGAGATGGTTTTCAGCTCCTATCTGTGTAAAGGAATAAGCCTCTTTTTTTTCTTTTACCTGATAATTTTACTTCATTTTCCCTTTTTCATAAAATCAAATATTTATTTAGACATTTATATAAAGAACTGCAATAAGTGTGTTAGTGACATTTTCAGGATCTAGGTATTGGCAGCTGGTTTTGCTAACTTTCGCGTTTTTATATGCCTGTGATATTTATTAAATTTACCTGTACATATGATAATGCGTACTGTGAAATAATAAATGATGAATTGCTGCCATGGCTCTAATTTTTCATTGTGTAATAAAGCACATGTACCATGTGTGTAAGAGTCTGGTAAATTCATTGTGTAACTGTGCACTGCTGCAGTCTATGTATGGAGTCTCTAGTAGTTCTGTGTGAAATACAAAATAGTCATTGCTTTCTACTGAAAAATAATTTCCATGTTTATTTTAAAGGTTTTGACATCACAAATAAAAACCTGTAAGTAGACCACATTGTATATTTTAAAATCTACTGTTTGTATTTTCAGTGGCAGCAGCCAAGATCCTGGAGGTGTTTCAAATTATTCACGTGAGTAGAAAAGTAATTCAAGCAGAGATTATTTTTGTAAACATTTTTTAAGCAGTTGTAAACATTTATTTCCATCATAAAAGACCCATAATATCTTTGTCTCCCTAAATAATATACCCATTAGTTCCCACTTCTATTAATTAATTTTTTTCATTGTTTCTTAGGTATACAAATGATTGAGTACTTTAGACATTTGGGAAACTTTAGAGATGTGTCACTCTCACAATTTATATATGAATTTCATAAATTCAATGAACTGAGTCCAAATAGGATAATCTGCCTTTTAAGATCTCTAAAACAAATAAGTGGATCTATTTTCAGCAGGCTTTTGGTAGTGATACAAAGTTATTGGCCTGGGTCTGGCCATTCTGTAGAATAACTAGATGGGTATTTCCTTGTAATTTTGCATCTAGGTAGAAAAAGTATAAGGGATAGTAAAAATATTAAAGAAAATATAGTGGACAATTGAGCAGTAATTCAGCCATGAAGTTATTAACTGACTATATGATATAAACATACTATTAAAGCAGAAGGCAAATTATAGCCACATTCTCTTTCACTCTTCAAACAACTAAAAGGTCTTCCATGTAGACAATAGGCTACCGGCTCAGGACTGAACACAGGCAGAACTTTTCTTTGTCCATTGGTTTTCTTCATAGTCAAGAAATTATGAAAGCTGCATTCTCAACTAGGTTACAAATCAGTCTGGATTTGTCAACATTAGGAGTAATCATCTGCAATATATACGAAAAGAAAACCCCAATATTAATCTCCAGCACTCTGGTCATGATCCCAGAAATTCCCATCTGGTTCTTACTTGCTTTTGCCCAAAGATCTAAGGTTGGCCAGGACAAGAGTGAGGCAGCTCACTCTAACCCCTCTATAGAACTTAAGTGCCTTTAGATGATTTTCCATTGCAATGAACTGGCTACTTGTTAATATAGCGTAGACAATGCATATATATACTTGTGAATGATAACTCCAAAGCAAGTACAGCAAGTCTAAGAATTGTTAGGATGCCTTTGTTCCAGGATAGCAGCAAAGACACTGTCATGAGTACTAATAAAAAGCACTTTAGATTAAGCCTCAACTACCGGGCTTGGTATACAATTGTTTTTTCCAGTGGTGAATATTTAAAGCTAATGGTGGAAAGAAACATTTTTTTTTCCTTTTATTTTGCTAATAAAGGACAGGAGATTGCTCATTAGGACAATATGGAAAAAGAAAATAACTTGATAAAATACCCAGGGACACAGAGAAATACATGAAGAGGATATTTTACTATTGCCATTTTCTGAGGGAAAAGGGAAAGCACTTAAAAATACATACACAAGATTAGAAATACACATGAAATGTATAGGGAGGGTAAATTGCTCTGTTGTGCCATAGAATTCCATCTCTGCTTCACAGATGGTACACCTTGGGATAAGTTAAACTCAGAGCTCTGGCTAGTGTAAATGACAGCATTGCAGGAATATCAGCTTTCAAGTCCCCTCACAGAGGACAACACTGAGTACAACGGTATATTATGTGGTCAGAAAAATATAATATTGCTAAGCTTGGGCAAATAAGAACAAGACTACTACACACAGCTTCATAGTGTAAAACAATCACAAGGGAAGGATTAAAAAAAAAATTCTGGCCTCAGCTCAACAGAAATTGTACTTAAAAACCTGTCTCAGTACAATAAACATAAGTCTTGTCTCCAGTTTCCCAGTAATTAACTAGTCAAAAGTAAAACAATCTCTTAAGGCAGAAATTTTTGGAGGGTTAAAAAAAAAAAGTATTCCAGGTTTCTGAGACTAGTGGCAAAATGTGCCATCTGAGGTTGAACATTTGATGGGACCTGGTGAGATCAAAGAACTGGAAAGAAAAAAACTATGCTGAATAAATAAGAATGAGCTCCAATGACGAGCTGGACAGTCTTTAAGCTTCACACAGATTAAGCACGGCTGGAGACAGCATTGCTGCTCCTTACTTTAGGGTAAATGCCATCAAGATGGCTTGAACTACAGGCACAGGATTTTGGGTTCAGCTCCTTAGGCCTGACAGCACGCAGTGTGTCAGCTGATGGAAGTGCCACAAAATGAGAACTTGATTAACCAATATCATGCTACTGCCAGTGTGTGCTTCTAGCCTAAACCTGCTTCTACCAACTCTTGTCTGAAGGCCTCAACAGGCCTGCAGTTACCTACATCTGATTCCTTAATTTCTGTTCAAAATGCAGTCACGCTATGCATAATTATATCCCTACATTGGGGGGAGCTGGAAGTTATGAAATTTGACCCCTTGGAAATGAGTTTCTGCAGTGAATAAAGGCATTTCTTTTGATATGTCTTGCATACTCCAACATCAATAAGCACCCAAAACCTGAAGGTGAAGTTTCACATTCTCTCTTAGGTAGTGCAGATGCTGCTGAAAGTGGCAGCCCCAATCTTCACAGCCTCCCTTGTTTTAGATTCTCATTCCCTGAATCTGTAGAAAACTAACTCCAAAAGAAGACTGGCTGATCCAGCCCATTTTCATTATCACTGTACGGAAAATAGAGGAAATGCCTGGCCTGAAGAGAAGATGGTTAGAGGAGCAGGGCAGACCATTCTGGCAATAGCCAAAGTTTGATCAAATTAAATTCAGTACAATACTGCAGCCTGACTATTGACATGCTTCCTTAAAAAATGAGCAATAATGCAAGCTCATTTGTACATGCATCAAGGATGAAGACATCTTCAGCACAATAGCAACAAGTAACTAGTAGCTTAAGTGACAGTGAAGGATTTGTACTAAGACAAACAAGTGGCCACAAGCACATGCTGGATGTCAATAAATTGCCTCATTTTATTTTTTCCAGTGTAGTAAAGGAAGCTACTCTCCTGTTTAAAGGAGTCTCACAGAGAGAATTTTCAAATGCTGTGTTCAGACCAGTTGAATTCTCTCTGGTGTCCTGGTCAGTGAAATCCTGTGGATCATCAGGTCTTGTCGTGTTGAACCTGTCTTTGTCATGAAGGAGTTGGCTGAAGTGTCACATTTGTACTTTGATGTTCAGACACTTCTGTTTATCGGAACACATTCAATCACCCATGGGGATTTTAGTATCAATACCTATTGCAGATGGAAAGAGATGTGACACTAATTCGCTGTTTGTGTTTCAGGGTAATAACATGTATCTCAATATGGCAAATAATTATGTCCATGGCCTCAAAGGATCTGTGGTGTTTCTGTTGCCCTATTGCTCTTCATCAGCAGAAAGACCAAAAGCCCTCAAAAAAAGCTAAGGTTACTTTAACGAAAAAATAATTTAGCAATGTTTCTAATACAGATTAAAATACACAAGGCCTCAAAATAAAACTGGTCTAGCTGAAAATGATAAAGAATGTTGTGCTGAATACTGCAAAATTATTATTTTTTTTTTCCAGAAAAGCAATTACCTTTGGATGCTGGCTGACATTAGACCACCTGATTATATTCCATTTTATAAAATGCGAGAAATTTACATAGTTGGAAGGTTGCACATAGAACTCAATATTATGTAATCTTGAAATGTTAACTTTTTCAAGCCACATAGTCACTCTGTATGGAAGGGTAGGTGATATTTCTGCTCCAGTAACCTTCTCAAGACTCAGCAAATAGACTCGGCAGGGGTTAACCTGCAGGATGTCCGTAACTGAGCAGAATTTTTCCTCATCCGTAGCGACAAAAAAATCAGCAGAATTTTCTTCTTTTCATATGTAAGGGAGAGTGTGAAGCCTTTAAAAAATGCATAAGGACAGAAGAAGCTGGAGTGCAATAGACTTCTTTATAATTTGTCCTCCTGTGCTGGATGAATATAGTGCTGAGTGACTGGCAGATATTTTAAGTTCCACTTCTTCCATTTCTTTTGATTAGAAGAAATTGTTCCTGGCCTTCCTTGGTATACAGCCCTTGATTTCTATCTGCTTAGGAACTCTGAATCAGAGAACAACTTCTTTTTAATAAAGGTTTTGGGGATACCTCACTTATAAGTGTGCTAACAGTAACCTCTATTCTAAAGTTGTCTTATAAGCATATTTTCATATCTTATATTCTGCTAAAGTTTCTCTCAGCTCAAATTTTCTGAGATTTCTGATAGGTGCCATATATATCTGTATATGCATACACTGGTGGAAAACTTATACTGCTTCTGAAGAAACTCTTAATTCTCAGCTTTGAAGTACAATAGGAAACTTCAGTCAGGAATGCTGGAGAAAACGTCCATTTGTAAGTAGCCATGCTTATCCCAGTCAGCTGTAATCAGATCCACTATGAAGTTTTGCCTATGCTATTCTGTTAGATTATCATTATATTTACTGCTTCTGATACAGCTGCATTCCAGATTGGAACTCAATTACTACAAATACAGAGACAGTCACACTGTAACTCCTATTCTCTTGTTTAGACTTCAACTATTACATAGACGCAGTGCAAAATGAAGAATAGATTCACTAGCATATTCACAAATTTCTTGCTTCTCTGTAATTTCTATTTGCTAATCTCAAAAGTCTCATAAATGGTTATGAGCCAGAAAACTTACTCCAGGTGTGGATTATTTACTAGTTAGCACTTTTCACTTTTTTTTTTTTTTAATTAAAGTGTACCAACAAGAACAGAAAAACCACAGCATCTGCTTTTGATGGCCAGCCATACATTATAATTGTCTGAAGAAACTGATTTATGAACAGGGTGTTTTCCTAGGTCAAAAGAGCTGTGTCCAAGTATTTGTTGACTACTTATGAGGAACGAATATATTTGCAGAATTCAGGATTGCCTCTTGAATGATTTGTAAGCAAAATAAAAAAAAAAAGCAACAGCTAAATTCACAATGAATATTATTTACAATGAATAATTCAACCAGTACTAATTATTTAGCACCTGTAGAGGAAAGAGAGGGAAATAGATATGCTCATACGATGATGCCTCTTTTCTGCCTAACTATCAGGTATTGATGTAGAGAAGGGCAAATGTCTGTCACACAGCACACTTGCTTGCAGATGTGTTATCAGCAAGGGAAGAGGATTTCATTTGCCAAAATTATCTGTCTGTCTAGACATTTATACAGAGAGACTCACATAGAGGTAGCTGTTATCCCTATATATTTAATAAATCTGTTGTACATGAACTTGTTAGCATTGCTTGACAGCTCCAAAATACGTATGTTGACTGTGACATGCGGGACACAAATATATAAACACCACGTGCAGACGTATCTTGTGTACATGCTAGCACAAGAGATTAAGGGTCACATTTCTTCTGAAATGGCAAATCCAGCAATTTATACACATGTAACTTAGGTAGATGCACAAGAGGAATCCTCATTTGCTTGAGTCACCATATTGTACGTATCCAACATGGGTTCACATGTAAAACTATTATGCTTGCTTTATTTTAAATAGTGGACTTCATAGTACAATTAGGAGAAGAATATGAAAGACAAAGATCCCAAAGATCTTATGAAATAATAAGTAATATTTTACATTTCTTTCTTTTACAATGCCTTTATAAAATATGTGTATAATTACGTGACAACACATGCATATATTCTACCTTATAGACCTTAGTCTCTTCTGGGGTATAATACTGTATTTTGTAGAATGAGAAAAAGCGTCAATAGTTTATTTGAAAATTGCTAACTGTGCTGTAATAGACAATTAATCAGTGGACCACACGCTGTTCACATTATGGTTGGCATAGATATGGACTGGTCCCTGATGTTCTCAACATTTTGCATTCACACAGACCTGTGTCATGCATTATCACTGAAGTGGCACTCAAAGTATAGCATGTTTGTATTCTCTTTTATTAATAAAAGAATTATTATTTGATCATTTTACTGTAAAATAGGAGTTCTGCCCTCAGCACCCTGTTTTGAGAAGTTATATATAGAGAGAGACCTAGGTTATATACAAAAAAGACTTGATCGTTTACATTGCAATGACTATATAGTTTACATAGTAAAGAGTAGCACAGATCTTTGTTCACTCTGGACATCCCAAGAATTCACGTGCTGTGAATCCCTCAGGTAGACCAACACACTGGGTTTTTGTCCCTTTTCTTCTAAGCAGTTAAGAGCTCAGTACAATATTAGGGTGCAGACACTAGGATAGGATATGCTAAACCAGAAGAGGATTAATTTTAATGGCAGCATGTAGCTAAATAACCTAACCAGATTTAGATCTTTT
Source organism: Nyctibius grandis (assembly GCF_013368605.1). Classification (NCBI taxonomy): domain Eukaryota; kingdom Metazoa; phylum Chordata; class Aves; order Nyctibiiformes; family Nyctibiidae; genus Nyctibius; species Nyctibius grandis. The sequence goes on from NC_090659.1 coordinate 53,351,810, forward strand.
TTTCTAACTGGAGCATGAGATTTTGAAAATGGATATGTGTAATTCAGAAATTGATTATACAGGGGGGAAAATCTGGATGTTATTAGAAATTATCTGAAAAATATAGAAATGGATTATCAGTTTCCAGGTAGGTGTACAGGATTATATTCTCACAGTTCCAATATCAATAAATTAGGTGTAAACTGCAGCTGAGAGAACTTAATGTCTTCCAACATATTTTTCAGTGTGTTTACATTTTTCTTCTCTGAGATTTGAATCATTGAGAAGAAAAATTGGCCCAAGTTCTTGTCTTTTTCTAACACAGGTTGAGTTATAGATAGCAGGCTATAAATGCACCACTTGCAATTCAGTGATCCTGTGATGTTGTTCATCAGTCCTTAGCAACTTCTGAGCTTCTCTAAATTAAACTGGATAGTTATGATTCCAAAGGGAAGACATAATGCTTGATGACTGCTGAAAAAGAGAACATGCCAGCCATGTCCCCACTACATTTTTTTTCCAGATTATAGAAACTCCTAGTAAAATAGGACTGGAGAATGCTCATCCAGTCTGACACACTGGACACGAAGGTCTGAAACTTTACATGTTTGAAGCTAATGACATAGCATCCATTCATGCTGTGTTGTAGCTCCTTTGTGCCAATAACCTGCGTGCCTGGAGGAGATTCTGGCCCTGAGTATTTCCTTTTGTTTGTTTCTTTTCCTTTTCCTTATTCTGTTGCCACTATTTTAATATATGCCACAGTTGTTTCTTTTTTCAGTACAGAGCTGAACTTTCCCAGATGCAAGATGAGTCCAGAGAAAGTTTGTTCTCACAGTATTGCTACATTTATTTCAGACCAAGGATAACCTCATGGCTATTTTGTCTTTGAAACTGCCTTCAAATGCAACAAAAATTAAAGTTGTGAAGTAAGGCAGAAAGCACATGAAAAAAATATTATGCACTCCCTCATGCTGAGTGCTTTGCTTGCTGCTCCGGGTGACTTAGCATAGACATGGGTAAAAAGGTGCTTTATACAAAATAGATTTTCATGGACCTCTCCCTTTTCTGTTTTTATTTTTCTCTGGCATATCATAACTGTGGACCATCAGGGAAGTTTTCCTATGACTTCAGATTTCAAAGCTACAGGTGGTCTGCAAGCATGGCACTTCAAAGAGTGTTTTGATTAAATGAAACAATGTTTGTGTGATATGGCTCCCAGATCTTTGAACTTTTTTCAGATCAATTCAGCCAACAAAGATTCAATTAGGTGAGATCAGAAGACTCGCTTCCATCCTTTGTTTTCATCTGTCATTCAGCCTTGTCTTTTCAAATAGCTTTAATACAAAACCAGGGCCAATCATTTATTTTAATGAGGACCACAATCATAATGATGGTGGTGGTGACGATGGTCCTCGTACTAATAGTAATAAAACACATTTGCAGCTGGCAATACTGTTTGCTTAAAAAAAAACCCCAAAACCAACTAGTATAGCCTAAGTAGTATTTTAACTGAATTAGCACATGTTGGCACAAGCTGGGTCTGTATCCGCTGCTGAAGCTTATTTAACTGTATGTATTTTGTGGTTTCTTTTTTTTGCCTTTAGTGAAAGAAAAACTGATCCTAACAGTTTTAAACTTGTTAATTCAAACCATATGTCATAGAGCCAGTCTCCATATGGTGCAACACCACCTTATATTTACAGGGTGCTGCTTTTCCAAACATTATTCTAAAAGCTTTATTTGCCCCAAACGTAAGAGGTGGTACTGAGCTCCTGAATACAGCTTTTAGAATACCTCAAAGTGTCTAAATTGCATGCTGATATAGCAAAACCACACCAATTATTACAAGCTAATTACAGCCCATTTTATTGGCAAAAATGTGCTAATCAAGTCCTTGACTAAGAGTGTATACTTAAGAGAAGGAAAAACATGCTGTCAATCCTCAGTCTCCATACATGGCAACAAAAGATAGGTGTAGAAAAAAAATCCATCACTGTGTAGAAAGACTTTCGTGATTTGATCTTCCGTGGTTGGTTGTCCAAAACTATGCTGGAGTTAGAGAGAAGAGGTAGCCTCTACCCTTTCTGCCCTTAGGAAAGAAAAAAAAAATAAAACAATCCCCTGGATTTCTGAAGCAAAATTGCAATAGAAAGAATGAAGAAGGTTAAAGAGACTGTTGAGTTTGATTGATGCTTTTTGTTTTCCTCTATCTACTTCTAAAAGAAAATTATGTGGAAATATCTTTTAAATGTCTGTCTTCAGTATGGGAAAATGCTGAAGAACAGCACAGGGTGCTTTTTTTGGGTCTTTGAGGACCATTGCTTCTATAGCACTTCGATCTGTTTACTTGATTTCACCCTTCTTTCTGGGGCACCAGAAGACACCTACTTTCTTACCCACCTATCTTAGTATCAACCCACTCTCTAAGCTGACAAGCCCTAGGGAACAGGCAAATGGATCATGGCTTATTCCTCATCAAGCTTTCTTGGAAGAACAAGGGGAAGCTTAGGCAGGCTTACCTGACAGATAATCTGAAAATGGAGCTTCAGGAAGATGGCATGTGATTATTTAAACTTAATTGTTTGATCTATGTAGGGAAGAGTTATTATGTTGAAACACATGCCACCCAGAATTCGTTCTAGATCTGCTCTTTGTATCCAGTGACAAAAAATACTGTGTTTTACTGAGTCTTACAGAGCAATGGTATACAATTTCAATTTTTTTCCCACCTTGCCCAGCAGATGCTCCATCCATAAACTGTAAGGTTTTGTGTTGGAAAACATTGCCCATTGTGTACATGCATTGGTCTGAAAGGAACCCTGTATCCAGAGTGAGGATGGTGGATTGAAATCATTATCACTCATCATCCTTCACGTGTGTAAGCTTGCCTCACACTTAGTCTCTCTTGGCTTGCTCTTCGTGCTTTATGGCTAAAGTGAAATTTCCATGCTCCTCTTAGGAAGGTTCTTGGCTGCGTGATTTTTAAAGCTATAGACTACATCATTTTTTCAAAGAAGGATCCACAAATTGCAAACAAGCTTTAAACTATTGACACATGTGAAGTCAAATTCTCTGATCATTTATAACACAGTAACTAAATCTACCGTAGTGAATCTAGAACAGCTCGACTGGCATCAAGGGAGTTACTTCTGGCTTCTCACTGGTGCAGCTGGAGGTAGAATTTGACCATAGAGAGAAACATTATTATTTAGTTCATTAATCACCAAGGAAACTTGCTAGCAGAACAATCCTACTGGTTTTCATTATTTCCTTGATAATCTTATTAGAAACAGAATTCTAAATTGCATGCAGAGAATTCAGTGGAAAGAAAACAGGCAGCATTTAGAAAGCAGGCCAACCTATTTCCAGTCTTATAAGTTAATAGCAATATTCTTACAGAAGCCCATGCAAATAAAAACAAAATACAATAGCATTCTGAAATGAAAAAGAGAAAGAGAAATACATAAACAAATGAATGAAGTAGTTCAGTCTATAATGCCACTGGTTAAAAAAAAATACTTATTGTCTTCAACAGTCTCCCACTTAGATTAAGCTACCAACCAATCAACCTATTCAGAGTACACAATGTTTTCTTAATACAATAGTCGTGAATGGATCAGTGTGAGAATGATACATTGTCTACCATTTGAAAACATCCCAAAGAGAAAGAACTCAAATACAGAAACTAAGCTCAAGATATAAACAAAAGATAAATATTAACATGTGCCTACTTGTTCAAAAGAAAACCAGAGAGACCACCATATCGTGTAGTGCCACAGTTACTTGAAGATGACCTCTTATGAAGACCAAGAAATAGTAATATGCTATGATTTACGATAGTAGATTAGCTAGGCGATTATTTCAGTCAAGAAAGGTGTCCTTTCTGATAACAGCTCAGTCAAGTTTCTCCTTGTGCAGTACACATCTTGTATGTAAGTTTTGTCAGTTTCATTAGCAGTGAAATTGAGAGGTTTGATGCTTGTGCCACCACCGATAAAGAACAAACCAGTACAGTAATCTCCTACAAACTGCTCTGAATTGCTTAAAACACCTACTTCAGACTGTTGCAGATTTTTCATATTTTCTTTTCTAGTCCTCCAGTAATTTCAAGAATCTGTGGTGCCTACTAAGCTATGGGGAACATAGCTCGATTCTAAGCCCTGATGGCTTTTTAATTGTATTTTTAAAAAGAAACTGGTATTTTTTTATATCATACTCAGGCTTTACACCATATCAGTTCTCTGCATGATACTCAGTTCTCCTATAAGGAAGCTTTTGTCCTTGAGATGGTAAAAGTGCCAAAACCAGGCGAAAATGATCCTAGACTTCAGAGCACGAAAGTGCAACATGAGATGGCTGTGGTGACTTTCTATCTCTACCACAGACTTCCTTTGTGCACTTCAGCAAGTCACTTGATTTTTCAGAGCCTTGGCTATATATTTATGCACCCGGAAAAATAATACTTTGGTTTTCGCAAGTTTTGTTTATCTTCTCTATACAGCTGAAAGTGTTACAGTATAGTAGCTGGGTCTGCAGAGTCTGTTACAGTGGAGGCTCAACTTTAGATGAAGCCAGTAGGAGCTACTGGAATGCAAGTAGTAGCTGTAGCAATAGAAATAATAATAAATAGCAGGGAAGGAAGAAGAGTATCAGCATGATTTACACATGGACTGTTTATCCCTAACTGTCACACATCCCATATGCCTTTTGCTTTATCACAGCGTGATGTTTCCTGAGATCTGCATTCTTCAGTCATGGTTTTACTTTGAGTTGAGGTATCTGATTGCTGGTCTGCAGGAAAACACCTCATCTTGCCAAATGATTGGTATGAGGAAAGGGAGGCCATTTCCTCCCTCTTCCATTCAAGTAACCAAGCTTATACATCTGTGGGAGAAAACAGATCAGTTTGTTTAGGTTAGTTGTCATAGTTATTTAAGACTCTGGAAAGATTAATGATATACTGCACTTCTGCCTGTTGTATTTGCCATTGTGGCTGTATAAATTATATCCTTTACGAAAACTAGCAACTTTGATGCTTTACAGGGTAGTTATTGCAAGAGAAATGTGCAACTAGGGGGAGACAGTTTGTCTCTCAGTTTGGCAAATGAGAGACTGGGGACAAGGAAACCTATGGCATGTTATTGATGTTTTCAGCTAGGGTTACTACAGTCTCCTCAATAAGCAGAATTTGCCAGATTTGCTGGGAAAGCTCTCCACGTAACTCGTCAGGCTACAGTGCCCAATGCCCTTGGCGGTTAGCTCTCCCTGCCCAAGCAACACTGCTCTCCCAGTGCCTCTGGACTATGAGTCCCTGGCAGAGACCAAGCACCTTGTCAGTGTCCTCTGCGCCATGGCCAGTGCAGCCGTCTCACAACACCACCGCTTTCTGCATGGGACTGCTGGGCAGCTCAGGGTTTCATCTCTGCAAGACACAGCAGGACTCAAGGGTTTGAGCTGTGGGTTCCTGAGACAATTCAGCTCTTGCTGGGAAGTTGATAAATTATCTCATAATAAGCTGAGTCATTTAGATCATATTAGGTTAACTGACCATCAGCACTTATTATAAAATAAAAATTACTCGTATTGAATTGGCCCATAGGCTTTAGAGTCCGATAAATAATTAATAATAGAACAGAAATGAAATGGAGAGGTTGTAGACCACTTTTTTTTTTATTTTGCAATTTCAAATACTGACTGTATTTTTTTTTAATACGACTCCTCTGAAGTTGCAGTTATGGTTATTAATGATAGGGATAATAAAACATTAATCAAATCTTTACAACTTTAAATAAGAAACTGTGTCTCATTAAAGTATATAACAATCTTAAATGCAATCTTACTTGTACAGCTTTTCTTTTCTCTTTTATTCTTCTTTAGTTTTAATTATATTTGTCTTTTAGGAATTTAAAATTCCATTATGTATAAACAAATACACTTGCATACCCTTGTTCCAGCTTAGGTTTTAGCTTAAAAGATGATTGTCCTGATATGTGGTTTTCTAAAATAATGAGAAAATGCTCTCATTGTGTGATAAATGCTACAATGACCTGTACAGCAGCATTCCACTTTACCAATACAGAAATCATTCTACATAGTCCGTCAAGTTAAACTATGGTTTTCATGTAAGGACAAACAAGGCTTTTGTTTATTCATTTTTAAAATAACACGATTTTTAAACAATCAAGATAAAAAGGTCACATATTTATTAATATGTAGCACACTTCTCATTACTCTGGTAATATTATGCAACTGTTGCCTTTCAGCTGCTGGTTCTTTGCATTCGTTTAATATACTCCTATATCTTTGTATGTGTCAAATGTTACTATGTTTTTGGTTTTATTCAAGCTGAATATATTATTAACCTCTGCAGCACTTGTTAGAAAGCAATGCTTTTCTTCCAGAATCCAGAAGGAAGAAGAATTTAAAAGGAAAAATAAACCCAAAAAACAAATTTACACGGCCACATCAGAAACTTCTTTTTAAACTGACTTTCAAAGTGGCAAATTTTACATTGGAATACTGATAGTTATTAACTTAAATGCTTAAAGGCCCAGAAAAAAAATATTTTTCAGTCATTAATACTCATTCAGAAACAAGCTTCTCTCTCAAGAGACTATACATTTTTGACAAGGGATACACATGCAAACACAGCATTTCCTTTAGGAACAAGAACATTCCCGGACAACGTTTTGCGTAACCTTAAAAAGTTAATGATTATGCTATTTTACTATTAGCTTGTTTCCAGAAGAAATGTTTATATTTCAGTGAGTTAAACATCTCAGCACTTGGTGTCTCTGGTTTGGCATTATTCTAAATCCAAAGGAAAGGACTTACTTACGCAAGGACAAGCCAGTTGGAAAGAGCTGACATTCATGTTTCTGGAGTCATGACCTGCACATGGATACACAGGGAGGTAAATGTGTTGTGTGTATGCTTTCAGACACAGTGATGCTGATAGACCTGTAGAAAAGGATGCTGAAGGTTAAGCATGTCATTCAGGTAGAGTAATTCAGTACTATAATTCAGGTGTAATTCATTGAAGTAATGAATTATATAATTTTCCATAACAAAATGTGAGATAAGACAACAGCAGTTGGATTTGCTGTGATTCAACTGCAAAATGTTTGTTAAATATATTTTTTAATCAACCATCTTAAAAGACACAGGCTCTGTAAACAGTTGGTCATGATACAAATTAAGGACGCTAATAACCTAATTCACTCTGGAGCTGATGTTGTCACAGACATATTAAGACTTTCTGGACTCATAGTGAATATTGCCAAGGTCACTGAAAGATGATGTATTATTTCCTCAGTTCTGGAAGGGTTGTTGCCTATACAAGTAATTACTTTTGACTGTTTTTACAGAGGCAGTTGAAAGTCTCTTGAATGTATCTCTCCTCTCCTGATCTTTGCCATCTTGTTTAAATACAGCTAGTGTTACTGCAATTTGAATTATCAGGTGCTAGACTGGAATAGCCCAGAATATATGGTTAAGAGGTGCTCATATTTTTGGGTTTAGGCGGAAACAATGTGAAAATCTTCTTTAACTCTTATGATGTGACATGCTACAGAATTTAACACGATGATTTTGCATTAGGTTCAATATCTGACATCTGCTGGACAAGTGCCACAGCAGTACGAGAGTCTTGGCACTCTTGGAGTCAAGCAGTCTTGGAGTGCATTGAGGATAACTTCCTAATCCAGGTGACAGAAAGCCCAACCAGAAATGTGTTACTGGACCTGTTGCTCATCGACTCAGAAGAACTTAAAGGAGAGGTCAAGATTGGTGGTAGCCTGGGCTGCAGTGATCATGCCATGGTGGAATTCATGATCTTGAGGGATATAGGCCGGGGGAAAAGTGTAGTCAATACCTTAAACCTTACGAGAGCAAACATTCAGTTGTTTAAGGAGCTAGTGGTTGGAACCCCCCAGGAAACTGCCCTCAGGAATAAAGGAGCAGAAGAGAGCTAGCAGCTATTTAAAGATATTTTTCTTAGAGCACAAGAGCTCTCAATTCCCATTTGCAAGAAATCAAGCAAGAAAGGGAGGGTGCCAACATGCCTGAGTAAGGTCTTCCTGGTCAAACTGAAACACAAGAGGGAAATGCACAGTGGAAGCAGGGACATGCATCTTGGGAAGAATGCAGGGATACTGCCCAGGAGTGTAGGGATGGGATCAGGAAATCTAAGGCACATCCGGAGCAAAATTTGGCAAGGGATGTGAAGAATAGTAAGAAGGGCTTCTGTAAGTATGTTAGTCAGAAAAGGAGAACAAAAGAAATTGTAACCCCCTGGTAAATGAGACAGGGGATGTGGTGACAAGTGACATGGAGAAGGCTGAGGTACTCAACAACTTTTTTGCCTCAGTTTTCATTGGCAATTGTTCTTCCCACATCTCTTGAGGCCCTGAATCTCAAGGCAGAGACTAGAGGAAAGAAGTCCCACCCATTGTAGGAAGAGATCAGGTTTGTGACCATCTTAGACACCTGAACATACATAAGTCCGTGGGACCCAATGACATGCATCCCAGGGTCCTGAAGGAACTGGCAGGTGTAGTCACTAAGCCACTTTCCATAATATTTGAAAGTCATGGCAGTCGAGTGAAGTCCCCAGTGACTGGACAAAGGGAAACATCACACCTATTTTTAAAAAGACTGCAAAGGAGAACCCTGGGAACTACCCACAAGTCAGCCTCACCTCTGTGTCCGGTAAGATCATGAAATGGAACCTCCTGGAAGCTAAGTCAAGGCATATGGATGACAGGGAGGTCATTAGAGATAGCCAACATAGCTTCATAAAGGGCAAATTGTGCCTGAGTAATCTGGTGGCCTTCTGCGATGGAGTGACTGCATTGGTGAGTAAGGGAAGAGCAACTGATGTCATCTGTCTTGAATTTTGTAAGGCCTTTGACACAGTTTCACACAACATCTTTGTCGCTAAATTGGAGATATATAGGTTTGATGGATAAGGAATTGACTGGATGGCTGCATCCAAAGAGTTGCAGTCAAAGGCTCAGTGTCCAAATGGACATCAGTAACAAGTGGTATACCTCAGGGGTCTGTACAGGGACTGATACTGTTCAACATCTTTATTAACAACATAGTGGGATTGAGTGCACCCTCAGAAAGTTTGTGGAAGACACCAAGCTGAGTGATGCAGTTGATACACTTGAGGGAAGTGATGTCATTCAGTGGGCAGGCTTCAGGAGTGGGCTAATGTGAACCTCATGAAGTTCAAAAAGGCCAAATGCATGGTCCTGCACCTGGATCAGGGCAATCACCAGTAGCAGTACAGACCAGGTGGTGTATTGTTTGAGAGTAGCCCTGCAGTCAAGGACTTAGGGATATTGGTAAATGAAAAATTGGACATGAGCCGGCAATGTGTGCTTGCAGCCCAAAAAGCCAATCGTATTCTGGGCTGCATCAAAAGAAGCATGGCCAGCAGGTCGAGGGAGGTGATTCTCCCCCTCTACTCTGCTCCACCTCGAGTACTGCATTCAGCTCTGGGGTCCCCAGTACAAGAAAGACATACCTCTGTTAGAACAAGTCCAGAGGAGGGCCACAAAAAAGGTCAAAGGGCTGGAACACTTCTCCTGTGAAGAAAGGCTGAGAGAGTCAGAGTTGTTCAGCCTGGAGAACAGAAGGCTCTGGGGACACCTTATTGCAGCTTTCAATACTTACAGGATGCTTATAAGAAAGTTAGAGAGAGACTTTTTACCAGGACTTGTGATGATAAGACGAAGGGTAATGGTTTTAAACTCCAAGAGGGTAGATTCAGATTAGATATAAGGAAGAAATTCTTTACCAAGAGGGTGATGAGACAGTGGAACAGGTTGCCCAGAGAAACTGTGGATGCCTCATCATTAGAAGTGTTCAAGGTCAGCTTGGATGGAGCTTTGAGAAATCTGGTCTAGCGAAAAGTGTCCCTGCCCATGGCAGGGGGGGTGGAACTAGATGATCTTTAAAGATTCCTTCCAACTCAAACCATTCTGTGATTCTATGATCTTCTTGAAGTATATCATATACTTTTGGAAATAATCAGACTTAACTGAAAGCTGTAAAGTACAGCAAAACCCACCACATCCTTTGTAACTTGTTCCAATGATAAATTAATCTCATTGTTAAAGAAATTTATCTTCTTATCCACTTGAACTCAGAGGAATTCAACTTCCAGTGCCTAGAGTTTCTCTGGTCTTTTGACGACAGTTCTTCAAGAAATGCAGAGATCATTCCCAATCAGATGGTAAAAGGTATCCAGACATTGATCTTGATGCATGTTTAAATACACAAGAAAAAGTATGGATTTAGTAGGTGTCTTCCTTTTTCAGGAGGCAGATTGTGACCAGAGTCATGCAGGGGGTGAATCCTGGTTAAACTACAGCAGGCAGCAATTTCTAATGGTATAGATAATCGTGATTTTCTCTGTAGATATGAAGTTATCTACTTTGGTGCTTGAACAATCAGAAACTGTGTACTCTAATGGATCAGACTGTGCAGGAAGACTATCAATACCTGGCCAAGCTGTTTTTTCAATGAAAAATGTTTATTAAAATGCAACAGATATTAGGTAAAAGAAATTTTTAAAACATCATAATAAATAAAAATAATTTGTCTTCATTAAGAAGAAAAGTAACAGGCAAATTGGGTGTTAATTATTAATAATAAATATATACATTAATTATAAGGAACAAAACTTTTTAGATTATATCAATATAAAAAGAATTAGAATGAGCCAGCAGGTCAATAATGAATATTTCAAAAGCTAGTGTTCAAAATAAAAATGTTTATGTTTTTATTAAGTACAAATTTCAGAAGTGTACTAATGATATAAAAGAAGAGAACTGACATTAAAACTGCTAAAATGGGTAAATAAAAGCAGCATCTTGATACCTTATATTTAATTAGAGCAAAGTAAATAGATTAAAATGTACATTAAAATTAATAAAATCTGTTATTTTCTTTTTCTGGGACTTACATATGCTATTGTTTTTAATTGTTAAAGAATTTACACTAAAAATTACTTTATATTAATAATGTCTGAGATATACCAAATCTAATTTAGTGAGTTTACTGATCAAAAGACATTATTTCTAACTTCTACAAGGCTGTCTTAAGTCCGATGTTTGAGACATTCTGTTTCTTACGTCACTGGCAGTTTATAAAAAAACTAAAGCAAAAAAACCCTGCACACAGAACTTGGTTTAGAATTAGGCAGATGTACCTTATCACGTATTTTAGAGGGAAAAAGAAATAAAAATGATCATAGAATCACAGAATCAACTAGGTTGGAAGAGCCCTCTGGGATCATCGAGTCCAACCTTTGACCTAACACCACTGTGTCAACTAGACCATGGCACTAAGTGCCACATCCAGTCTTTTCTTAAACACCTCCAGGGATGGTGATTCCACCACCTCCCTGGGTAGCCCATTCCAATGCGTAATAACCCTTTCTGTGAAGAATTTTTTCCTAATGTCTAACCTGAACCTCCCCTGGTGCAGCTCGAGGCTATGTCCTCTAGTCCTATTGCTAGTTGCCCAGGAGAAGAGGGGGACCGCCCCCCCCGCTACAACGTCATTTCCCTTGATAGTTTGTATGGTAGAGTAAAATACACAGGGAAACAGCACTCAGAGCAAGACAGTGCTGTTCTGGCTTTCTAAATAGCTACTTTACTGAGAAAGATGATATTTGCAGTGGCTGGCAAATTAGTAACTCTGGTGATGACACCACACCAGAAACAGCGCGGCCCAATGTTTATTGTGATTTCTGCCTTCACCTGTGATTACTTCTCATCTCTGTATGCAAAGAGATAGCCTCTAAGGGCTTCTGGGGGCAAACTCTGGCTGTCTAGTCCAAGCACATAAATGAGCTGGTCAGGATCTCCTTCATAAACCTTTGTGAGTACTTACCTCTCTCAGTTGCCTGTGGGAGTAACATAGAGTGCTAAATTTAGAAGGACTGATTTTACCAAATGACTGATTTTAAGCACGAACCAGGCAACTCCATCAGCCTGGCTTGTCCCATCTCCCATGATGGTTTCCAAAGCAGTTGTGCATTTAATTTAGTTGTCTGGAGATTTTGTGATACCTACAAAATGTGCATGGAGGAAGAGAGTGAGATCCAAAGATTCCTTTTCCTTTAGAGTCAAATGATCTAGGGGCTGCAGAATGAAAAAAAAGCTGATTGATAGAGTATGCCTACTCCTTACTGCTTTCTCGTAAAACTCATGGTAAATTAGAGGGCAATACTGATGAGCACCAAAATTAATTAGAGCAGAAGGCTAATTGAGCATTATCAAACTCTGCTAAAAGTAAATCAAGTGTCAACATTGTTGTCATCTTGAAATGTAAGTGAGGTGGCTGTGTAGTGGATGTAAAGTCTAAGTGTATGAGACAAAAGGATCACTAGTATTAATTCCTGTCATTTATTTTGCATATGCAGTGAAATATCACAGTCAGGATGAGGGTTCCATTTACTTGGCAAGGTACAGGTACAAGTGAAAATGTAATTGCTGATGTAAAGACATTTTGGATTTAGGCCAGCAGGAATCCTAAAAACTCAATCATGTCTTAAAAATTTTACTCGTGTGAGTAGTCCTAGAGACATTGAAGAGGTGTTTCAACTACAGAAGGAATCAAGAGAAAAGTGTATGCAGAACTGAAGTATAATATAAAGCAAAAGACAAGGTCATAAGCAGGAGGAAGAGACTGAGGGTAATGGTCCAGGAGGCTTGTTTCAGAAAGAGTAAGCCTCCTGCTTTTGCAAAGGATCCACCATCAGGCCTTCTCATTACCTACCCTGCACTCAAATCCTGAACTGAAATATAACTTATGGCCTGCAGGTGAGCTATCTCAAGGGCAAGTTCCTATGAGTAGAACAGATTGATCTTCCAAACCATTCAGGTCTCCACTGGGTTATGAACAGCCCTGGAGCCACAGAATAATGCAGATTAAAAGGGACTCTTTGTGGGTCATCTGGTTCAGCACTCTACTCAAAACAGTGCTGGTTTCAAAGGTAGAGCAGGTTGGTAGAGCCTTGTCCAGCTGAGTTGTATCTGTAAAGATGTGTCTTTTTTACCACACTCCTTGGAAAAGATTTTTCTTTATAGCCAGTGGGAAACTCCCTTCATGCAGCATGTGTCCTTTGCCTCTCTTGCTTTAGCTATGCAACTACAAGAAGAATCTGAACTCCTTTTCTCTATATTGGTAGTTGAAGACAGTAATGAAGTGGCCCTAAAGCTGTTCCTTCTCCAGGCCAACCAAGCCCAGCTCCCACCACCTCTCCTTTTTCCCACAAAAGGTTGGACCAGATGATCTTTTGAGGTCCCTTCCAACCTGGGCTGTTCTATGATTCCTCCTTAACCATTTCTTCCTAAATCATAAACCTTTCTATGGTTTATCCAAGTCTTTTTTTTTTACTCTCTCAAAATACCCTTCAGTACAGTCATTTGTATCTACCTAACTCCTTGCAGCAAAAGGCTGTGCAAGATTGAAGCCTCACAGAAGACCAACTGGAATTGAAAATGCAGTAATATTTTTACATCATAATTCTGAGTGACATTCAGCAGACAGAAGGCAGCACAAAAAAAAAGGCTGGGTCACCTTTAATTAGCATGAAACATAAGCCTCTGAAGACAGGACATTCCTTAGATGGTAAAAGATATAAATAAACCCTGGTATGGAATTGGTACCTCCAGAAGCCAAAGTAACTTCCTGACTCTTTGCTTAAGTGGGAGCCTCCTGCTGTTTATGCCCAACCAAGTGTTCCTGGGTGCTCACAGATACAAAAATGAACAAATGAGAGTGCAATTGAATACATAAAGAAAATATGCTGGGAAGGTGACAATTTCAAGCACTTGAGAGTCAGGAAAAAACATTTCCTGTAGTAACATTATCTCAGACATACAGTACATTTTATGACATACCTTATATTTTACCACACTTAAAGGTAAGATATATACTTACAAAGAAAAGCAGGAATATAAAAGACTGCACTAAGAAGGTAACCTTTTCCATATCCCCGTTTCTAAAAGCTTAAAAGGCTAACCTTAATGTGTGACTTATTTTTTTGTCCTTAATATCCAAGGAAAAGGAAAAGAAGGAGAAGAAGGAGAAGGAGAAGGAAAAGGAAAAGGAAAAAGGGAAAGAAAAAGGAAAAGGAATAAAAAAGAAAAGGAATAAAAAAGAAAAAGAAAAAGAAAAAGAAAAAGAAAAAGAAAAAGAAAAAGAAAAAGAAAAAGAAAAAGAAAAAGAAAAAGAAAAAGAAAAAGAAAAAGAAAAAGAAAAAGAAAAAGAAAAAGAAAGAAACAGAAAAAGAAAAAAAGAAAGAAAAAGGAAAAAAAGGAAAAGGAAAAGGAAAAGGAAAAGGAAAAGGAAAAGGAAAAGGAAAGGAAAAGAGAAAAAGAAAAAGAAAAGGAAAAAGAAAAAAGAAAAAGAAAAAGAAAAAGAAAAAGAAAAAGAAAAAGAAAAAGAAAAAGAAAAAGAAAAAGAAAAAGAAAAAGAAAAAGAAAAAGAAAAAGAAAAAGAAAAGAAAAAAAGTAACAGAAAAAGAAAAAAGAAAGAAAAAGGAAAAAAAGGAAAAGGAAAAGGAAAAGGAAAAGGAAAAGGAAAAGGAAAAGGAAAAGGAAAAGGAAAAGGAAAAGGAAAAGAGAAAAAGAAAAGGAAAAAGAAAAAAGAAAAAGAAAAAGAAAAAGAAAAAGAAAAAGAAAAAGAAAAAGAAAAAGAAAAAAAGAAAAAGAAAAAGAAAAAGAAAAAGAGAAAGAGAAAGAAAAAGAGAAAGAAAAAGAGAAAGAGAAAGAAAAAGAAAAAGAAAAAGAAAAAGAAAAAGAAAAAGAAAAAGAAAAAGAAAAAGAAAAAGAAAAAGAAAAAGAAAAAGAAAAAGAAAAAGAAAAAGAAAAAGAAAAAGAAAAAGAAAAAGAAAAAGAAAAAGAAAAAGGAAAAAAGAAAAAGAAAAGAAAAAGAAAGAAAAAGAAAAAGACGAAAAAGAAAAAATACGAAAAAGAAAAAGTCAGTTCTAAAGAGTTTCGAACATTTCTGCTGCGATATAGAAGGTAACTGTCCTCCTGTAAGTACACAGTTTTTGAAACTGTGTTAAAAAAAAAGCATTTTCAGAAAAGAAACGAAATTTCAGAAACAAAATCACTATCAGAAGAAAAAGACATACCCAAATTTATACAACCTTATAAATTATATTGAGAAATACTATAATACTAGCCAAAAGATTTTCTGAAATATTGGTATTGAAAACAATTTGGAATTGTGGAGGAGATTCAGAGGGATGTGGCACAATAGGAGTGTTCCATCAGTACCTTAAAAAATCAAGCAGAACAATCTAAATCCCTATAAATATCATTAAGGCTGACCGATCGCAAGCTGAGTCATGAACAAGATAGACAGATGCAAATAAGAAAGTGGTAAAAGGTGGTAGCCTAACTAATGACAATCAACGTGGCTTTATATAAAAAAGGTCATATTGCACAAATGTGATACAACTGTCTGATGAGATTTCAATCTTGTTTGACCAACATTATTGCATTTTCAAAAAAGACCTTTCTAAAATATTTGTCTTTGTGCACTACACAATGTAAATTCATTGAACACTTACCAAGTGAGAGATCAGGAAAAGTGACTGTAGATGGAGAATAAATCATCTAGTAATTTAAATCCTGAAAGGAGCTGCAACAGGACTATCCTTGACCCAGGCCTATTCAGTAGCTTTACTAGTTATCTGGAAATAGAAAAAAAAAAGCTCTTGCTGGTGAAGTCTGCAGATAATCTGAACAGCTGTGGCATGTTAAATAACAAAGAAAAATTCTAGCAAGTGATCTGTATTGTACAATGAGACAGGCTCACTTACACAGCATTAGTGCTTTTCAGTTAAATGAAAGGTCACACATTTGGGAAAACAAAAAGGTAGGCCACATTTTCAGGATGAGGGAGTATTTTTTGAAAAAGAAAAGAAAAACAACACCAAAAACCAGGGCACTGAAAGAGAACAGAGTTGGCAAGGTAGAGAACCAGCTAAATACGAAGCCTTACAAGACTAACACAATCCTAAGAAGCAGAGGAATCTAGTGCAATTTTTCACAATTGTAGATTAAATATCAGAAATACTGACTCCAGTATGTAGTTGCCACTTAAGAAAGAGGAGAAAAGGTAAAGAAAGAGGCAAGAATGACTGACAGTCTAGAAAACCTGATATACAATTGTTGCCTTCAAGAAGCCCAGAAGAAAGGGGGCTTAGGCTGGCCACCCAATGTTCAGGTGTTTAAACATCTAATGTATAGGCTTAGATTAGGTGAGGAACATTAATTTAAGCCTCATAGATTTTTTTACTTTTATTCCATCCAGTAAAAGGCTTAGTAGTGTTGCCATGCACTAGTTTTTTTGTTGTAAGTATAAATTTGTAATCTGAAGATTGGATTTCCATTCTCAGTGTCTGACAAACCAGTCAACTACTTTCCACCATGTGCCATCCAAGCCTGAGATCAGAATGACAAAGATTACTTTCAAAGGAAGACTAGATGAAACCACTTGTAGACAGAGGGATTAGATTCGGGAATTTTTTTCTCAATTTTCTCAATTTCTCTGGTTTTGTGCTTTTTCTAATCATCATACTACCTAAGAAACTCCTATATAAGAACAAGAGCTGTTAGTGGACTTCACAGAGTGATTTATGTTCTTGCTTTTCCTTGGAACAGATTTCATTGATTAAATTTTCATTCTTGTTTTTTTTTTGTTGCTGTTGCCATTAGCGGTTATCAGTCAGAAAAGAGTTCTACATGTTTTGGTCATGAGAGTCCATCTAATGTCTGGAAGGGAACAGTGTCTAATGAAATAAAGTATTTTTGTCACCCTTGCCACTTCTGAGTGTAAATGGTTCTTGAAATCCTGGAGAAAGGTCCACTACAATTGAACAGTAGAAGTAAGAAATACATTTAAAATGTACATTTGATTATTTTTTCCAGTTCTTGTTCCTCTATAACAGATTTGTACAAATTTACAGCCACTGTATTTGGATGATCTTCCCCCCCCCCCCTAGTTCAGAATTTTCTATTTAAATTTTTAGCTTTAAAATAGTTTAGCCAGCTTGGGAGACACTCTTTAATACAAAGAAAAGTACAAAAATGACTGAACACTATTATGGAATAAAGTGAAAGGAAGAAAGTATTAAGGGGTGAAGGAGGTGTTATTGATGTGGAAAATGAAATGGAGACCCTTTTCCAAAGACTTCTTAAAAGAACTGTCCTTACAGCGCCTTCCTGCCATTTTCTCCCTTTCCCCAAAGATTTTGTAGGTAAAACCCTGTACTGTAGGTGTTTTTCTACCCATGAAATATTCATCAGCTCTGCAGTCTTCGCTTAAAGGAAGGAGCTAATAAAAGAAGAAAACTTTAGATATTCTTATAAGAAGAAATTCAGTGCTGCCTAACTTCAAAAATTAGGTGCATTTGAGAAAGAGAACTATGTCACGATCTTCAATATATTAGCTCTCTCCCTATAAATCTGTAGCTAATGATGTAATGTGTAACATGAAAATCATATTGGATTTATATTCAGTTCCATTAGAAATATGACCTTTTCTCATTTGGAGCAACATGGGTACTATTTTTTGCCTGAAGTGGGGCAATCTAAACAGAGTAGCTTCTGAATCATAGGGACAATGACTGATGACAATTTTAGAAATAGTCTGTCAGGGGATTGCTGGTCGTTTGAAATGGATTAAAATTTTGTGTGAAAAATCTTCTGTGAAACGTTTGTCTACTGATGAGATATGGAGTCAGATAGAGTGAAATGTACCATCATCATTGCTAAAAGAATAAAGATAAATCCTACAAATAAAAGTAATTATTATCATATTTATAAAATGTGGGTTTTAATTGAAAGTGTTTTCTCAAATATCTCTGAAAGATATTGAAAAATAAAGCAAAATACTGTTATTTCATCTCAAAGTGTGCTATTCAGTGCAGCTTTTACTTAGTTTCCAAAAAAAAAGCCCTCTGATATCACCCAAGCTATGAATTTTTTCTTCCTTTTTAATGCTTTTTCAGGACCATCAGTAAGCCAAAACATTCATTATTAACAGGATTGTACTAAGTACCTCTCATTTCCTTGGGTTTCAGTGTCAAGAGTGGAATCAGACTTAGAAATTAACACATGAAGGCTATAACTGCATTTTCTCTCATCATCTGAGCTCCTCCAAGAACTTCCATACCTTGAGGGAAAGAATGTTCGTATCGAAAATCATTGTGGCTCAAGTCAAGTCAGGTTGTCAGGACATGACATGGTGACTAAGAAGCAGAAGTACAAGGACTGTATGGAGGTGATCATCCCCCACAGGTAAATCCATGAAAGACCTTTCCAAGATTGGAGGAGGGCAGGACTAAAGATTCCCCACCTGAAAAAGAATGAGTCATGGGGAGGAGAACCCTGTAGTGGTATTTACAGGGTCTACTTCTTCAGAACCTCCTTGCTTTTAACTTGGGCAAGATGGCACAAGACATATGGGATTGCCATGTGAAGATAGCTTTCAGGGAAATCAAAGTTACATTTCCCACTGAATTGTCTGGAGTTCTTTCCTCGTGATTTCTTTCCCACGCTCTTTTGAGGAAGGTTGGGTCAACAAGTACAGATTATTACAGATCATCAAATTCATATTGTTGAGACCATTTATGAATGTATACTTGTTTTTTTTGTAAGCTAAAAGTGAAAGAGAATCATGAAATCTATCAGTGCAAAACTGATTTCTTATCTAAGTACAAATATTTGAGAATGGGAAAAAGGAGAAAAGCTTAGCTAAAAAAGAAAAAAATTAATTTAAAGCTCAGACTAATTTTGAAACTACTTTTGGTTAGTTTTGAAACTACGTTTTTGTTGTCTAACACTCTGAACTCCTGCCAAGGGGTCAGGCTGAGCTACATGTTCCATGATGCATTTTGGTGATTGGTTCTGATGCCTCATTGCAGAACAACCAGAAAATCATCTGACAAAGAATGAAGGCATGAGGCATTTGAACTGCAGTTCCCCTGAAACACCTCAGTGACATTTGTAAATCACTCTGTGGGTTTTGATCATAAGATTTAAGGTTCCTTTATGATGTTCATGATGAGAAATATAAGTATCTACATGATGAAGGAAAAAAAAGTTCAAATGTCTTCATTCATGTGGTATGATCCTTAGGTAATCTGTATGATGATGTTTTATACCTGTTTTTAGCCTGCCCTTCCTGTGCTATTGAATATCTCAGTTTATATCAGAAGAAAGGCTTGCCTGTAGGGAAATAAGACTTAATTTAGTCAGAAGAAGACTGAAGTGACATGAGTAGGTGGGGAGAAACATCAAGATAGTATGTTTTGCCAAAATATGTGTGACTGCTGTGTGTGAGCTGTGTTTGCAAACTCCATTTTGGGCTACCATTCAGGCATGAATCTTTTCCTCACCAAATGTTGGTCAGCTTAAGTATGAGAAATCCTCAGGTCAGCATGACTTTCCCTCACTGTTCTCACTGAACATAGAGGAAACCTCAAAGACTTACTTTTCAGTAGACATTTGCCTTCAGAAGATTTCAGTTCAGTGAAGGGAATCCCACCTATTCTTCTGCGAATGTTAAATTAGAAGTTTTGATTTTCAAGTTATAAGGAATACTTCATTTTAGAAAGGTGCTTTAATCTATCTTTTTGTAAAAGATTGAAATGAAAACCAGTTTGACTTGACAGAGACATTTGATTCAATCTGAAATATTATTTATTGATTTAGCTATCTGGCTTTAGTGAAAGATACTTTTTCATAAGCTAAGGAAATTTTGATGGAATAGCCTGAATCTTTTCAACTTCGTCTTTCACATTGCTTAGAAGTAATTGAGAGGTGCTTACCATCTTTTCTACAATGCATTCCAGTCTCCAGCCAAGAAATGTTATGCATTACCATGAATTCTACTGAGTTGTAGGGGACAGGAAATTAATGTATCAGAGTCTGGAAAAGGTGTTCTTATGTAGGCTACTAAATGGTGTCTTCCAAGGCTTGCAGTTATCTTAAAAAAGGAAAATAAAAACCTTTTCATTTGGTTTGCTGAAATTGAACTGTTTAACCATGACATTTTTCTTCTCCCCAGTTCCTCACTCCCTCACTGTAGTCAGTATTTTGGGTCCTCACCATATCACCACCTGATGGCTGGTGGTTGGTAGTTCCTCTGTGGAAGGTAAGGAGCATCTGCTATAGACAGTCCTTGTCCCATTGTCGTGGAGTCTTGAGTCTCTTCTGCCCTGAGATAGAGGTTAGCCCCTCAAGGAGACAGGGAGGTGTGCTTGGGATGAGGGGGTGGTACCAACCTGGCAATGAGGAACAGAGAGGATTAGGGTACAGAGAAACCATTAGGCTGCCTGAGCCCAGGTGAGGTTCTGGCTTGGAGCAGAAGCTTTTGAACACTGCAGTGAAGGTTCTCCTCCAGATATTTCTTACATGCGTGATCTGAGTGAGTTTCAGTCTCACCGTAAGTCTGCCCCATAAGAATTTTCAATCATTTTCTAGACCAAGAATAACACAGTAAGACCCAAGTAGGAACATAAATGTCTGTTATTTGCAAATCTTTCTAAAGTGACAGAAGAAGTCTTAGACGGAAATTATTCTGAATTGCTGAAGAAAATAAATAAGTAAAGATTTGTGAAAATTTACTGCTGTGAAAAAAATATAGGATTAAAAAAAAGCAAAAAGCAAAGCAGAACAAAACCAATAAACCTTCTCTTGCTCATGTAATGCTCATTGAAAGAAAAATACCACACTGATTAATATTTTGCACTTCATCCAGTACCATTATGCTTTCAATAGAAGTCTTCTTAACTACATACCTTGGCAACAACTACTTTAGGAAAATGAAGTCTGTTCCTAAAATATGTTCCACGTTTTTAAAAAAAAAACAACAGTGCTTTGGGTTTTGTTTTCCTCATTCCTTCTTTTTGTGTGTTATTCTGTATTTTTTATTGAGGTAAATTGTCCTCTGAACTCACTGTGCAGGATGTGTTCCTTTTCAGAAGAACAGCATTTGCGTGTAGTAGATGATAAGTAGCTGATAAGATGAACTCATGCAGCTATTTCATATCCCTAAAAAATCTAATGATTGTATAGCACCATGATAGGCTCCTCAGTATACAAATGGTTAGTGCATCATTAAAAGAATGAGTAAGCTTTTGATTTTAATTGTAATTGTAATCCTCTCCACTGAAGCCTCAAATGCATCGTTTGAAATCTAGTGGAAATGTGAGTTTTCACTGCAGCCACTTTATGTTTGTGATACATTAAAAGGTGTAATCCAACTGAAATGTAAATCACTGTTCTTGAAAACAAATTACAGATGAAGATAACAGGGCAGCATACTAGCACTAAAGCATCCGAGAGTCCATCTGAGGCGGTTTTCTTTCAGACCCAAATTGCAGCAGCCCTGTTATCATGGGTAATGGGGTTCTGCTAAGGCAGGTTGATTACAAAGCTATGGTAAACAATCCTTTTAAATGTGGTGCCTCAATAGACATGCACATACAACATTAATCAACTGAATTCAAACAGTGCCACAAAGGGAAGTGATGGGCCAGCCCCTGTTGCTTTAACTCACACAGTAAGTGGCCAAAGTTCATTGCTCACGTGCCACAGAGGTTTTTCACAGTCAGCATTAACTTGTATGAAACCTTAATTGTGAGCCCTGTGGAAAACAAGAAAATGAACACTTGAGGTTTCCTCTCAGAAAGGGCTGCTTTTTCATGATTCAAGGTATAGCAATTTTGCTTCACTTAGGCAGTGGCGTCCCTGGGACAGGGCTGGCCTCTGTTTTGTGTGTTTGCTCAGCCTCCTGGGGCTAGATGAAGCCACAAGATGGGTTGGCAGGGCAAGTTCTGCCCAGCGGTGTGACTCCACTCCTGGACCACCACGCAGCGCTAAGCCGGGGAGAGACCAACCTTCTCCCTGCTGAGTCCCTTCTCCCACAATAAATCCACCTTTCCAAATAACCCCCCACCCAGCCAGCCCTATTGCATTGACAGCCACTGGGTTTGGGGTTTTTTTCCATATTATCAGCCCCCTTTTGAAGCTTGTCATAACTCAGTTTATTACACTGCTCAACCTGTTTAAAAGGTTCATATATTTATGGCACGTACTGCCAAGAAATTTCCTCTATAATTGGAGATTTGCTTTAGAAAAGATGCTGTAATGGAGTGAGGAGAATAAGCATCTCTTGGAAGGATGTTGATGCAACGTGGAAAAACAGGTAAGCTACAGAAAGAGCAAAGTGCAATAAATAGCTTCTATTTAAAAAAATAAATAGAGTAATTTAAGTCTGCATGAAGACAGCTTTAAATAATTCAGCAAATGATAATAATAACATTCACTGAATGATAGCTAAAGAATACCTTGTAGAGTAACTTACAGCAATTCTGTGAGAGGCCGGCTATGTGTAATAATTGAGCATGGCCATACTTAGCAATTCAATTTATTTTGGAAAATTTAATTGAACACTTTAATTAAAACATCTGTAATTCTTTAGGGCAAGGAATATTTACTGTCAGATCATTAAATAAAAAGAGAATATGTAAATGTAGGAATTCCATAGAACTGAGCATAAAAAGCATTTTTAATTGATGACATAAAAAGTTTGAAACTTACATGCTGGGACACCACAAAGTATTACTAATGGGGTTTGGGGACTTTAACATATAGGTTTCTGCTTAAAATCCAGTCCCAACTGAGTGATATAAAATGTCCTTAGCAGGGATGGCAAATGAGCTATTAACCTTCAGACCTAGTTCCCAGGAGGTGTCTGTATCATTAAAAACTCAGGGATATGTCAGGTATCTTTCTGGAAATTTGGAAGACTGGATGGTAATGGATAATGCTTTGCACTCCTCTCCAGAATTTGATTCTCAAGTAGAGAATATTTCCAGCACTTTTAGAGAAACAGTGACTATTTATTGAACCCTTTGAAGCAGAACAGAAGACACTAATATTTGACCATATTACACCTGAGTGCTTTTCCCATTTTCCTTCTGATCACATATTTGTAATGCTTTTCATGAATCAAGCCTGTTTTGTAGTAACACTGGGGAAAAACTTATCAGCACATGGGTTTGCAGATGAGTCTGCAGAGTGCAAATAAGCATGGGGTTACAACTGCAGTGCAAATGGCATGCACACACTGGTGCAAAATATAGTAAGCGAGTAAATGCTTATGAAAACTCATCAGCATGAATAGACTGAGAGAACTTTACTAAAAGGCTTCTCTATTCCCTGTACAGGCACACTATGGTCATCAGTACAGCCATTTCCCCTGGGCTGCTTTGCCAGTGTATGTGTTCACCATTACTTACAGGGAATAGCTCTAGGAATATAAAGGTAATTCACATCACTTAGTTTTTGGATTTACTTCAATCTGTTCAGAGGGTGACAAGCCTTTTTTTTTTTTTTTTTGAGAATGGTTCTCAGGAGGGATGTGACAGGAATATCAATCCTCCGGTATTAACTCAGAGTGCATTTCCTTTAAGATAGTCATCTAAATAGTGTTAGCTTAAATATTTTTCAATACTCACCAATCCAGCCTAAATTTAACTGGTGACCTAGGTTGAAAAGATCTAGGGTACAGATGGTACTCACCACTTTAAATCTAAATAGTAATCCAACAGGCTACTGAACTTTCTGAAACTGAAATTTCTTCCAGACATTGTAGGGACTGTCCAAAGAAGTACATATTCTAATAAATTGCAGATACACCTTTAAGCTTTTAACTGTAATAATAAAAATAGAGATTTCATCATTCATGTTAGGCACAGTCTTTAAGGAGTTTCTGTATTAATATGACCTGTCATAAAATGATCGTTAAGTTTCATTAGACAATAATAGAGACAGAAGGAACGAAAATACCACAAAACTGGTTCCATTGATTTTAAAATTGTTTAGTTTCCCTGCCACTATTTAAAAAAATATCAGATTATTTGAAGATTTCTTAAGACTGCAGTAACTTTTAAATATTTTAGAAAAGCCTTTAAGAATACAAAATGCTGAGAATTGTACACAAAAGAAGAGGGACACGTACCTGACTCTGAGTTCAGCTGAACTATAAAAAGGCAGCTCACAATACAGACTTGTAACAAATTGGGCAATCCAAGATGCTGTAGTCAAGAACTATATGAAACACAGGGATCATTTGTACACATGGATCTGAAAAATACGGCTGTTGTTTTCACTCAGAGATTATAATCATACCCCTGTGCCACAGGATAAGGCTTGCTTTCTTGGTCCATGAGCATTAAGAAACAACTCTCCCATTGTTCACCGTCGTGAGGAGAGGCTGCAAATGCAGGGTCTTACAGGAAACAAAGATGTGGGAATCATTTAGTGCAACCCTACACTTAGACAGGTGCCACTCTTAGTCTTTTTAATTGATCTCTTTTGTTACTTATACCTGTAAATCACACTGTTATCATCTCTGAACAAGCAATGGAAACCAGAATTTGTCACTGACTGAAGATAGCAGACACAGTCCTCAAATAGGCTGGTCATATAGACTTACTGGCTTAATTACACAACAGTACATTAGATTGAAACGAGATACTTAGAAAAATCCAAATTACATGCAGGTCTCTTGTTTCTTTATCTCACATTGACAGAAAACACAGTTCAAATGCAACTGCTAAAAGAGTAAGTTATAGTCTTCCAAGAGACACAGAGCCAGACACAGAGCCAGGCCTGACAAAGTCAAAGATTTTTGCTATTTTGCAGTAAGATTAATTTTATGTTGATATAAATACCTACTATGTAGACAGCATGACACTCACATCCCAGAGCTGCTGCAGTGTCATGATGGGAACAGGAGCATCATGAAAGGAAACAGCTGGGAGCCTTCTCAGCGGGACAAGTTCAGTTATTAAGTAATGGGTAATATTAATAGGATTTAATTTGCTCTCATTGGAATTACTCAGTCCTATATGAAGTCCTATGTAAAGGCTACAGAGCATAAAAAGAGGGAGACAAACAGGATGACCATGAGCCAGCAGTGTGCCATTGTGGCCAAGAAGGCCAATGGCATCCTGGGGTGTATTAGAAGGGGTGTGGTTAGCAGGTCAAGAGAGGTTCTCCTCCCCCTCTACTCTGCCCTGGTGAGGCCACATCTGGAGTATTGTGTCCAGTTCTGGGCCCCTCAGTTCAAGAAGGACAGGGAACTGCTAGAGAGAGTCCAGCGCAGAGCCACGAAGATGATTAAGGGAGTGGAACATCTCCCTTATGAGGAGAGGCTGAGGGAGCTGGGTCTCTTTAGCTTGGAGAAGAGGAGACTGAGGGGTGACCTCATTAATGTTTATAAATATGTCAAGGGCAAGTGTCAAGAGGATGGAGCCAGGCTCTTCTCAGTGACATCCCTTGACAGGACAAGGGGCAATGGGTGCAAGCTGGAGCACAGGAGGTTCCACTTAAATTTGAGGAAAAACTTCTTTACGGTGAGGGTGACTGAACACTGGAACAGGCTGCCCAGAGAGGTTGTGGAGTCTCCTTCTCTGGAGACATTCAAAACCCGCCTGGACGCGTTCCTGTGTGATATGGTCTAGGCAATCCTGCTCCGGCAGGGGGATTGGACTAGATGATCTTTCGAGGTCCCTTCCAATCCCTAACATTCTGTGATTCTGTGATTCTGTGAAATTCTCCACACTGAGAGAGTGGTACAAATATTCAGATGTGTTTCTAGCTACTATTGGTACGTCTCTTAAATACAAATGGAGCCCAGAGAAAAAACAGTGCTGAAGTGCTAGATAACAAAACCCAACCCCATATTCTGTCATACAAAATAATTATGAAAGCAGACTTCCAGAAAAATACCTCTCCTTTTTCTGTTGTTCACATTTTGACTACTTCTTTGGCTTTGCCTAATTGGTCCCCCCAGCAGAGACAGATAAAGTTATAAAGACTGTTCTGCTCCCACATGTTTTCCCAGCTTTCCCATTCTGAAGACCCAAAAATGTCTATTTCACAAACATTCCAAAATTCTGTCCTTTTGGACCTTCAGGAAGACAAAGTCAATGAAACAAAATTGCTTCTGAACAGTAATCTTATGTTAAACCCTGCCTCTATGGATCTTGGAGAACCGTGGAGGGAGGTCTCAGAAACCAAATTTTCTCATTGGTAAGAGTGGTAGGAAGAGAAAAATGATGGGGGAGGACTGACGTGGAATATAAGAGAGCAATTGAGTAGCCTGGGATCTTGAGGCAATGCAGATACTGCCGGAGATGAAGAACAAGACTGATGGCTGGAGAAAGAGAGAAGGGAGGAAAATGTAGGGTTGAAAAACATATAGCAGAAAACAAGAACCTGTGAGAAGAAACTGCAACAGTGGAGAAAGATGGGATTCCTCAACAGAAACTTGCACTAGATGAATGAACCCCCCTTGCATTGGATGTATGAAGCACCCTTTCCTGTGGCAGGGGGGTTGTAACTAAATGATCTTTAAGGTCTCTTCCAACCCAAACCATTCTATGATTCTACGATTCTATGATTCTATGAAAAATTATAACATCCATGGAGAAGGAATAAAGAAAACTCAGGTATGAGATGAGTGACTTGATAAAGGAAAGGCTATATAAGGAGAGCAATATGAACCAGTACAGAAAGATACATGTATTAAGGGATTTATGTACTCCCACTGGTCACTCAGAATGAAAGACAGAGAAGAGAGACTAGTGAAAAAAGAGCTGAGTCATAATTCATAAAAGAGAGTCAAAAATTAAAACAGAGAAAATAAAAATGACTGGATGGAGGGAACTAAGAAGGGAAAACTTTAAAATAATTCCAAAGGAAAATGCCCAAATAGGAAATTAAGAAGAAAAATGATGAAAAACTTGAATAAAAAGTTTACAGAAAAGTTTAAGGAAAAAAAGAGAGGAAAAAGTGAGGTGGCATGGAGACAGGTAGGTGGAGGAAATAGAGCAATAAACAGCAGCCATACTAATTCAGAAATAATAATTCATCCATTTTTTGAACATGACTAGATCACTATGCGGTCATAACACTTGGTGAAATGAGATGACATTTTGTTTGCATTGTTAAAAATGCGTCGGTACAGACATTCCTCCTAGCTATTATCATTCATCACTTTGAGAGGCAGCTGAGAAGAAAGCAATCCTTTCCCTTCCTCAACTTTATTCACAGCATTCTATGGTACATCTTTTGCCTGTTAAGAGCAGACAGTGATGCTGGCAGGCACACCACAATTGGCAGACATGTTTATACCAGTGGTTGCAAAAATAAAATGTATGAAGCACAGCTAGGCAGGAAAACTAGAGTTGTATTAGAAGCCAGAAGGAATTAAACTGTTTTCCAAAGCTGCCGTGCATTGCAAAATAGGTAAAAAACATGCATTTCTATCGGTAACCCTCCCCAGTTTGTGATTAACTACAGTTCTGAACAAAACAGCAGTAGCTGTTCAAACCTACAAGATGGGTGTTTTTATGAGGTAGACGTGTGTCATGGTTCAGTTTTTCCTTTGTGATACACTACCCAACCTATGTTAAATGGGATAGACGAGCACTAACTCTTATTCTCCTTTCACTAGCTTTCTCAAAGGGCTCTCTTAAAGAAAGGATTACCTTGCCCCAAAGGAATGGAGACGCTTCCTTGAGTTTTGCCTTTCAGAAAGCATACCAAAGGCTGGGGATGGTTTCTGCAAACTAGTGTGAGAAGGATAAAGGGGCCTGGGGAGGACAAAAATAAAGAGCTAATGTAAGCGCTAAAGCTGCTTTAGTAGAACCTGTCTAACCCACAACTTAATTTCTAGTTGTTCACTCATGTTACGCAAAGACCAGATGACACTTGAAGGCCACCACTTAGATTCCTTACAGCAAGCTCTTGAAAGTAATAGTGTGGAGAAACCACATTTCTTTGATTGTTTCCACCTTCCTCCAAGTCCAGGGAGATTTTGGTCTCCTTTTGTTTTTCTAGCTACCCGTGGCAAAGCTAGTGGACAGGCACTAATTCCATGACAGACATTCCTCAGTTTCTGAAACCTGAAACCAAGTCTCAAGGAAGTGGTAAATAGACTTCAGTTTCCAACCTTATCTTAAAGTTGCTCTCAGAGGCCTTTGAATAATCTGGGAGTAAGCGTTCAGCTGTCTAACCTTTGATGTTATGTTATCGTTTCAGCCGCAAGACTCCTAGACATTAGTGATGCTACCCCCATGCTGTCATGTTTGCAGTATGGAGAAATGGTCAGCCTCACCTCAGCCAGGCACATGGCTCCCAGTGGTAGCAAAGGTCGCAGAGGGAAGGTAGCAAAGATGTGGAATTAGCTCATGCCTGGCACCAACCTCATACAGATGAGGGACACGATGGCCCCACCTCTTACAATGTGGCTGATAGAAAAGTGTCCTTTTCATAGCCAGCCATGCTGCTTCCTCTTGAGTATAGAGCTGGTGGGGCTCAGAGCACAAGTTGTTCCTTGCAGCGTTATTTACCTCTTGGTCTTAAAATCACTGCAGTTAATTACATTTATTTACTTTTATTCTGAAACTCAAAACCTCTGAGATATTGAAGGAACATAGGTATTGATGGTGAGAAGATATTCATGCAATCTGCAAGGACAGCACAGACACTATTACTGCCTATTCTCATATTTCACGGCAATACATATTATTTTTCTCAAGCCTATGCTCCCATTGTCATGATGAGATGTAGCCTTCAGATTTTGACAGAGATTATGATAAATTTTACAATTTTGGATTCAGATAAAAAAAAAAGATGGTTCATTTTTAATTTTTCTCTTAAATAATCTTTCACCTGATATTCACATGGTTATGTCACATTAAAGACACCTTAAAATTCTGACACAAAATTTCCTGTGGAATTGATGTAGTTTAGGTAACACACTTTAGAATTGAATTCAGGTTAACTTTTCTCAGATTTTCCCACAAAAATAAATTACTACTCATGGTAGTTATGAAATGTTCTAATATTTGTCTAAGGGATTTAACAGTGAATGCTATTTTTATTTCTCTTTAGGAACACAGAAAAACTTTAATTCTGTTAAGAAATGACTATTGCTTTTGAACAATAATTAAGTGTTTGCATATTATTATTTGACAAACCAGTTTCCTAATCTGCATGGAAAATTCAGTTTCTGGAAATTTGTAGAATATAAGGACAAATTGTTACATTTTTGTCTTCACAGTAGGACAGAAATGGATCACATGAAAATTAAATTTTAGCTCCCAATGCTACTTTCATTTCCAGTTTTATGACTGAACCCATCTTATTCAATCAATTGTGTTGGCAGTTGTATTTAATTCAGTAATTTCATCTGGTTTAATAGATGAGCTTGCAGAAAATAACAGTTGGATGTTGGTTGGCACTGCTGGTAGCAAAATATTTCAAGGAATTACAACAGGTTAGAATTTTAAAATTTCCAAGAGAAAGTGACCAAACATTTGTCTTGTAAAGAAAAAAAGTATATAATGACATGGATTCATAACAACAAAATAAATGTTTTTACCAGGCAGCAAATGGATATTACAACGTATGCTTTTTTAATCTGTAATTGTACTGTGCTGAACATATGAAGCATAAAATATCAAGCAGTAGATGACTCAGCTTCTAAAATAGCTATCAGAGCACAGATTTGGAAGTTCAAAGCATCAAAAAGTGAACTAGAAAAGGAATACCTGCAAAGAGGGCTGTACACTTTTACAAGTTCCAATAGAGGTTACAAGTGAAATTTTATGTTGAATTTTGATTTAAACACATATGCATCTCAGTTTCATATCTTTAGATCTTTTAACCTGCTAAAGTATGCAAAGAAATTCAAGAATTACAAGGTTTTATTAGCTTTGACAGGGAAGCAACAGTTGGTTTAATGTGGCCTGTTTCTTTTTCTTGTGAAACAGTAATAATAAAACCTGAAATACAAGTTTCAATATTTTATTTGCTTGAAGCAGAAGAATGAGCAAGGCTTTTTCTGTATTAAGCAGCTGCATAAGTAAGAGTTGTCTCTATCTTTCTTTATGTTAAGATCTCATTGTGAAAACTGAGGTGGAAATTATTGTTGCCTGGCATTGCATTTCTGACTCCACAGCTACATTTTATGAGGCTTGTGTGCAATTAGCCAGTTCGGTATTTTATCCTAATTTTATAATAAATCACTTCACTCTTTTTCTCTCATCCATCATCAACTTATCTGCCTGCAAGACAAAATGGTACCAATTATTAATCAAGGCCAGAGGCACCCGCTCTTGCATAGGGGCACCATGTTTCAACTGTCAGGTGGCATCCATCCCAGCCTCTCTTTGTCAGCAATAAAGAAAATGAAATTGGACTAATATGAATCTCATTTCTGCCCTGATTAAAGGCCTACATTTTCCCTAGGCATTGCCTGACCAGGTCCTGACTTGTGAGATATTCAATGTTCTTGTAATGTCATTCGGACAGAGCGCGCCTGTCTCCTTAGGTCATTGTTCTTCAGATTCACTTGTTTTACATGGAATATAGGCTAGAAAATCTAGACTTCCTTTGGGGTGTTAATTAAGAGGAGCATCCAAAATTAATCAGCAAATTCACTAGGGCGAAGGGGAGCTGTCTGAAGGCCTCGCTATAAAATGCACTTCTAGTACAGAGAAATGAGCCTTCGGCTATTGACAAAGAGAAAACAAGTGCACAGACGGCAATCTGACATAAAAATTCATATACGTATACAATTTTACATTCATTTTCCTTGTCAGCTTGTCACCTTTAATTATAAAGGTTGATTCGCTGTTTGGCAGATCTGGAAATTGTAAACGCTTGGCCATTTGAATATCATCATATGGTCAATGTCTTCCAAAAAGAATGACACAGGAGCATACCAGGAAAGCAACATTGTAAAATCCAAACTGAACTTTTCTGATGATCATCTGGAAGAATATTGCAGGTCTTAGGGACAACTGTGAACTTGGCTATAAAAGCACACAAGTTATGACCACCTGCTGAGAAAATATTCTGTTGCCAAGTTGTTAGCCCCCACCCCTTTTTACTTAGGGTAGTTTCTAATCTTGATTTCTTTAATTCTTTTATCACTCACTCTATTCTAATGTTATTAGTGTTTGGTGTGAAGGATTTGCATAGACCTTCAGGCTACTAATGACCTTTATGTGGAAACAGCAAATTCTCTGTTTTGCCCAATGAAGAGACTTAAAAATAAATAAATGCTAAGCCCATATCATGCAGACACCTTACAGAAAAGCTTCTTAGATAATGAAAAATTTTAATCAGATAAGTTCGTTTGTTTTCAGGAGCCACTAAATTAGAACTGAGTTTTTGCAACTGGCTATAGGACTTTTTATTTGTACCTTCAGGGAAGCCATGAACTCAGGTTTCAGAGGCTACCTGTTGTAGGTTTTTTGTAGTTCCACCTTTCTTACTTACCAGCTTTCTCTGATTTTTGTGCAATTTTTTACAAGTTTGGAAAGACTGGAGCTACCCTCATTTTAATATTACAACATATCATAGTTTCAAACTAAGAACAGCCATATCACTTAGAGTTTTGGGTATCACTGTTACTTTTCACATATTCCCACAGACTAATAGACAATATAAAAACAGGCCTTAAAACTGCTACAGACCCATGCAGCAGCACACACCAAGGAACCCAGCTCTCTGGATCTGTTCTGAAGAGTCTGATACAGAAGATGTTACTTGGATGAGCTATTGACTCACAGTGAACCTGGTATTTGGGCAGGCAAGGTGAAGACTTCAGAGAAAGAGGGGTTTTGTACTGTTTTGCGAACACTTCTCTAATGTTGTGGAACAGAAAACAACACAGTGTAGGGCTCAATATATTGAAACTTGGCACTGTCTTGTTTACTTTAAATGACTGCTGCGCAAGAAATAGCATATTCTGAACTGGAATGACACTCTGCATTGCATCATGTGCTAGCTAATTGCTTAATTTCACTAATTTAAGATTCTAATTGCATTTTTTTAATTAAACACCTTTATCCCTAAATGGATGTAATAAGTTAACCTTATACCATTGACTTTTCAACTGCTGTATTTTAAGCTTTTTTCTATTGATGAATGAAGATCATCAGGGGTACTGAACCCACCTAAGCAACTGTTTTCCTTACTTGCTTTTACATGGTAGTAAAAAGGGAATATTAATTGGCCAGCTATACCTGGCTGTCAGAGCAGTTGTGTAAATGCATGAGATGATTGCCTCATGCTGAGGCTTACCAGCAGTTATATCTGTGACTGTGAAATATGGTGGAGTTAGGTCAAAACTTGCAAGAGTGAATGCTGGTATTTATGCTTTGCTATCTATAGGAAAGCAGTTAGAACACAGCAGAATACTTGCTATTCTTCTTTTTAAATTAATGTGGTTTCTCATCTTGACTGATTTTACTAGGACTAATGGGACGTAGTGTAGACACCTGTTAGGTGGCTTTGGGTTGCTTAATGTTTGTTAACCTACTGAGCAACACTAAAAAAATCCTATCTGATAATCACAGCTAGATTTTTAGTACAGAACATTAACGCTGATTTCCCTTCAAGGATGCCTATACCCTCTATATGCTATACTGCCTTTATATATTTTACAGACAGTCTTTCCATGTGTGTCTTTAAAACAGATTTTCAAAAATGAAAAATTCTATCCTGTATTTACTTCCTATGTATTTTGTAAACTAATACCTCAATAGCATACCAAGACCACTTCCGAAGATTGTAAAAATATAGGAGTGAAAAAAGTTCCAACATAAAAATGTAGGATTATAGGAGGTCATCTCAATTTTGTTATTGTCCAATTAATTCCTTAGTCAGTGGGGTTTTTTTTTCAACTTTATACATAATTTAAAAACTTAAACCATGAACTGTAAACCTTAACTATGAATTATCTACATAATTACAGTAACTGTTTTCAGACAGGATTTCCTTTGACATTTATTTTTCAAGGTTAAACATGTGAACACAAGCTAAACTTCTCTTTGCAAAGAAAGATCCACAAGTTTCCCTTCCCCGTGTGTAAGAATGTCTTCTTTCAGTTCTAGAAAAGTTCAGTCACATAGGCTATACCTATACTGCAGTGCAGCAATGGTACGAAGGCTGAGCCTGAAACCAAATTCCCTAGTCGTTCCTAACTCTTACATACACTGGGTCAACTTTTGAGGTGACCCAGCAGATCTGATGTAGGTATCTCAGCACCTCTCTGAGGTGCATCCTGATACTCATTATGCACTGAAGGAAAAGCTTCCCCATCTTCCTGACTGATACACTGTGCCTATAGAACATGGAATCATAGAATGGTTTGGGTTGGAAGGTACCTTAAAGATCATCTAGTTCCAACACCACTGCCATGGGCAGGGACACCTTTCCACTAGACCAGGTTGCTCAAAACCCCATCCAATCTGGCCTTGAACACTGCCAGGGAGGGGGCATCCACAGCGTCTCCGGAAAACCTGTTCCAGGGTCTCACCACCCTCACAGTAAAGAATTTCTTCCTAAGATCTAATCTAAATCTACCCTCTTTCAGTTTAAAACCATTTCCCCTCGTCCTGTCACTACTTGCCCTTGTAAAAAGTCCCTCTCCCGCTTTCCTGTAGGCCCCTGTCAAGTACTGGAATGCTGCTAGGAGGCCTACCCG
Source organism: Nyctibius grandis (assembly GCF_013368605.1). NCBI lineage: Eukaryota > Metazoa > Chordata > Aves > Nyctibiiformes > Nyctibiidae > Nyctibius > Nyctibius grandis. The sequence continues at coordinate 53,385,410 of NC_090659.1, forward strand.
GAGCCTTCTCTTCTCCAGGCTGAACAGCCCCAACTCTTTCAGCCTCTCTTCATAGGAGAGGTGCTCCAGCCCTCTCATCATCTTTGTAGTCCTCTTCTGGACTCACTCCATGTCCTTCTTATGTTGGGGGCCCCAGAGCTGAACAGAGTACTCCAGGTGGGGTATCATGAGAGCAGAGTGGAGGGGAAGAATCACCTCCCTCAACTTGCTGGCCACGCTGATTTTGATGTAGCCCAGGATACAATTGGCCTTCTGGGCTGCAAGTGCACATTGCCGGCTCATGTTGAGCTTCTCATCAACCATCACCCCCAAGTCCTTCTCCTCAGGGCTGCTCTCAATCTCCGCCCAGCCTGTATTTATGCTTGGGGTTGCCCTGACCCATGTGCAGGACCTTGCACTTGACCTTGTTGAACTTCATGCGGTTCACACAGGCCCAGCTCTCAAGCCTGTCAAGGTCCCTCTGGATGGCATCCCTTCCCTCCAGTGTGTCAACTGCACCGCACAGCTTTGTGTCGTCGGCAAACTTGCTGAGGGCACACTCAATCCCACTGCCCATGTCGCCAACAAAGACGTTAAACAGCATCGGTCCCAATACAGATCTCTGTGCCCTTGCAGAAAAATACCTGAAGCAAGCTGATAAGGTGGCCTAGCATTGTTCCTAAAGAGAACTAATGTTGGGTGGTGAAAGGAAGGATGAGATCTGTAGACAGCCTTCATTAAATCAATGGATACATGGTGTGAGACCTGATGCCACCTTAGGAGCTGTATGACGTCTTCCAGCTCAGACAAGACGAGACATATTCATAGTTTTGTGAACTGTTGTTCCTTTTCTTCAGCTGATTTTATTTTCTAACTATAAACACTATCTTTTATCTACATTTCCTACATCTGGTTCTGAGGAGAAAGGGTTATTCCTTAATATTCGATCAGGCAATCAGAAAGTCAGTAGATTTTCCAGCACTAGGTGAACATGACTGTGGCTTTGGCACACTATTTGTACTCACTAGCTACAAATATAAAACCAAACAAATAGAAATGTAAATAAACTATTTACAGCTATTCCATCAAACATATAAAGAATGAATTAATAATCACAAAATATATGTCTTTACAGACTTCAGGTTTCCACTAAATGAACCGAAATTCCAGTGGGAGTCATTTTTCTATATAATATCTACAAAGAATCTATGGTATAAAGAGAGGAGTGTTGTCCTTTATCTTCCAAAAAAACCCTGTCCTGTCAGTGAACGGAAGTAATCAAAACCACCAAAGACCTGAGTGCCAGTAAAAATTTGAGAGATATACTGAACTTAATTAACCAATAATTAATGCATAGTAAATTAAAATTTTTAGTAACTCAAGGCATTTCCCTAGCTACTTTTTCCTTACCTTTGTTCAGGACTTCACAGGGTAATTTTGTTACAGTTTCATGTAACCAGATTCCCCAAGCTTCTCCTGAAGAGATCTGTTCTGCAGGAACTGCTGTGACTCCCACCCTCCCTGCATCTGGATGCCTGAAACACCCGTGAGTGAGGGTCAGGCTAGCAAGGGATACCTGCCATCTGCACACCGTGATGGTGGGTGGACTGTAATCACAGGGAACAGACATTATTCTTTCATTACCTGCCTTTTAGTACCATAACGTTGACACACTTATCATTCAAACCTTCTGTGAAATAAAAGTGAAGCCAGTCAATATTTTCATCTCTCAGGATCTGTTTAGAGTGTCTAATTTACTCAGAAATAAGGTATTAGCTTTCTTCTTTCTTTAATAGCAACTGATTGCTTGATTATTAAATTAATATTAATCAATAGGAATTTATTTTATGCAGTACTTTAAAGTGTTGTGCACATCAGAGTTTAGCTGTACCCTTTTGAGTTGTTGTGGTTTCCTTCCTGTTGTATCAGGGACTGCTTCTAAATGAGGGAAACCCCACGTGTCTTTCTGCACTGGGAAGACTTTGACTCTGCAGGAAAGACTTGCCAGTTCATTCTGTAGACCCATGAGTGGAGGTCAAGAGAAAAAGGGCATTTCCCACTTGAAAACATATGTTTTAGGACTATATCTTCACATAACAGGAGGGAAAACCAGATCAGTGGCAATGGCAGAGCCCTCCAAAGGTTTGGGATCCAGGTTTGCACTCAGCAGCATGCCAGAGGTAGTCTGGCTGCATGCTGACAATTTGTGAAGTGTTGGCAGGTTGGACATATCCTTCATACGCCAGGTGTTCCTCTGGTGGAGACCTGCTCTGTAAGGTACAGGGACAATGTAGCAGCTTGGCTAATGTGGAAGAGAGCACTGAGTGACCTGTGCTGCCCCTGTGCTGGTCCCCTGAACTGCAGGTATCTGTGCAGTGTACCAGGGATGGCATAGTGGGACAAGTGGGTTGTCCTTCCCTCCCTGAGGAGCAGCAAAGGGATGTGTTCATGCCTCTGTGCCATTAGCCTGCCCTGTGCCAGGGCCACACCAGCACAGCAGGGAGGAGGACACCTTGTGACAGTCAGAGACTCACCCTGGCACACTGTGATCATTCCCGGTTCCTTCAAGGGCAGACTTCAATATCAAACCAGTCACTGACTCCTTTGCAGTATTTTTTCCAATCTCTTGCCATAAGACAGAAAATAAATGATGAGCCTTCCTAAACTGAAGGCATCTAGCAGAACAGATGCCTCAGAACTGTTTTCAGTGGCTAAAAAAGTGGCACCTCATTACATTACAGCACAGTAAGTATATAGGAAGTTCCTGTCTCATCTACCCTGGGTTTCCCCAGTAACTTTTTCTGGGGAGTCTTGACTGACATAATATGTTGAGCTTTGGATTAAGTTGGTGCTCTGTTGTGATTATCAGTAAGAAGCTTAACTTTGCTTTGTCTCCAATCCAGTCCGTATGCTTTAAGTTAGCGTTGTGCGGCAAGCAAGAAACAGAGGCAGGGAGAACAAATCTAGAGCGCATCTGGTCTTGCACAGCATAACTTTGAGACAAGACTCTAGTAAGTGGCCCCTGGTTCCAGAATCAAAGTGCTTCTGTGAGAGAGGTGATAGCAAAAGCTGACAAATTCATCTGCTTTCACTCACCCAGCTGCAAGGGACCTTTGGGTTTCTGTGTGGAATTTATCATCTCTCTTCCACTGACAGACCTTCAGATAGATTTCAGTTATACAGGGCACTAGCTTTAAATATATATATATAAAACCCTCTTCATCCTTTTTTAAAAATGAATTTATAAAAACAGATCTTCAGCATTCATTTTAAATGCAGTTTATTTCTGAGGCTTGATCAACACTGTTGATTTTATTTGGGGTTTGGCTTGAACTCTGATTTTTTTTCTTCATTCTGTTTTCTGCTTATGAAAATTGACTGGCATCTGCTAACAGAGCAAAGGAATGAGCAACGAAGAAACCGTGGACTAGTATATTATACTATGCACAGCAGTTGGATAAAATACCTGCCAATCCCTCTTCATCCTTAAAAGATATACAGAATGATATGGTTTTGTTTAAGTAATACTTCTATCACAGTGAGACTCAAATTTCAGTTTTCACTTTTAAGTAATCAATATTAAAGCAAACAGAAGAAGAAGTCTGCAAGGAGGAGCGCAGCTCTGATTTACACGTGCTTTATTGCGATAGTTTTCATCACACAAAATAGTTGCCAATAGAGAGTGACAGATGTGAGACCTTGGGACTATGGAAACATCAAAATATGTCACATCCTACCAGCTCTTGCAAAATTTCAAAACCACCGCACTGACATTATTAAGTATTATAGGAGGTTCTGTCATTGGAAAGTAATCAACAAAAAAAATTCCTGTAGTAGCTGAACTGCAATTCAAACATAGCTAATGCCAGTAGTTAGAAAACTGCTTCACTCTGTTACAAGGAGCACCTGCATATTCTGGCTTGCATTGCTTGAACGAGACCTCCAACAAAAAAGCAGAGAACAGGATAATACTATTGGCCTAAGGATTCAGAGAATGTGCAGTTAAGCACTGAGAGGAGGCTGTGGATACCTCTTCACCACAGAGGCAGACAGCCAAGATGGCTGCTGGTGAACTGGCTCAGGTTTAGAAGCAGTATGTCTAAGTTTGAGGGACACCAGGCCTGAGCTAATAATCACTGCTGATTTATTAACTCCTTGACAGTGTTTATCAGCTTGTCACAGGGCTGCAATAACTCAGTGAGACTGCCTCTACAATGGCGCTGTACAGAGGCTGCATGGCTTCGTGCCACATGGACTGACGAAGGGTTCTCACTGTGTTGGAAATCTCTCTTGAAACGCCACTGTAAAGTGGCAGAATATTGCCAACCTCTCTAATTTACCTCCGTGTATCCAAGACATAATCCCCGGTGAGCTTAACATGCCTACAGACTTTAATCTATATTATGATATATTTCCATAGGATGTTTCTGAAGTAGCTGAACTGCAAGTGCTGGAATTACTGAAGTGTCCACAGCACACTTAAAGGAGGGTTTTCAGCCTGACTCCATGGTCTGGAGTAGGAGGAGCTGCAGGACTTCATTTCAAGAAAGTTAATGGTTGAATGCTATACCACTGAGGGAGTTGCACAGGTGTCAGAGAGTCACTTAAATTCCAAGAATTATGATACCCTGTGTTCATCTAGCTAGGGGTCACTTTTAGGTTGCATCATGCTAACATTTTGGTTTACAGTCCCTCAGTTTCCTTACATTACTGTGCTTCATTTGGTTGCACAGTATGGTTTAGTGCCTACAAACTAGATGCCCGCAAACTGGATTTCAGAGAAAACTAAACGAGAATGTCTACTTCAGAAGCACACCAAGTGTGGCACATTCCCTGGTGCAGGCATAAACATTTGGACATTGAGTGGGTGACTTTGAACCATATGTTGCGATGAGGACATTCAGACCGGGAGATTGTATTAAACCTGATCTGAAGTCTTTCAACCACATAGTAAGATGTAGGGCTTCAGCATCGACTGCTTTGATCTACAGATTTACTCTTATCATACTGAATTATTTGCTAATGTAGACACAGCCTTAATCCTCCTTTTCTAATCACATACTAAGTTCACTGTACACTGAAGTGCAGATGAAAGCGCTTCCTTACGTAATGTTAATAAACCTGGTTCCACTATAATCAGTAGGAGTTCAGCCTTGTATTGAAGGGTGCTGAGATTTTCCAGCAGCAAAATATTATTTTTCAAAAAAAAACCAAGAGCCTGAAAAATCTTGCAGTCCATCCAATTTCAAAGAGCCACCTCCCGAAAAACAATGATGAAGTGGAGACCTACTTTTTCCCACCAATCAGAGAAAGGATATTTTTTGGGAAAAAAAAATCTGACCTGTTTTTAATGAGTTGAATTCACTAATATCTGAAGCCATTTTTCAAATTTAAGTTCATGGAAAGGCTCTGTGATATGGATCACAAATCCAACATTGTTTTTGGATATTTCCATACAGGCTTTTAAAGTAACACCACATACTGCCTTGTACTGAATGAGACAGAAAGGAACTGTGCTCCCATTTCCCATTTGTTATTGTTTTTTGGGAATATGCTTATTGTGCAGTGAATTGTGAAATAAAAAAGGGGTTAGGAAAACAAAAATCCCATCAGTATATGGGAATATACAGTTACTTCTGGAGAACAACTCACATTAAATATCATCCTATCCACCTTTCCAGCAAAGCCTGGGCAAGGGGTGAGAAAATGCCAATTTAGTGAGGTCTTGTTTTACATAAGTATTTAATACCTTTTTGGACTGATTCCTCTAGAAGAGCCCATGTCAAAGCACATAGGACTCTGGTCCAAAGCTTCTAAAATGAAAGATAATATGAGTCTCAAAAAACAGAAGATTATTTTAGGAGTTTTGATCACCCCATTGAATTCAACAGGGATGGTAAGATTTCAGGCACTTGCACATCCTGGATCAGAGTCTTCAGCTAATGGGATCTGTCTTGTAAATCATTTAGTGATAAAAATAAACATGTCAGCAGTGAAAAAATATCACGTATCTAAGAATTTAGCTCAAGCCAGGTTCCCACTACACATATGAATATCTCACTCACCATCTTTATGAATGCAAAAAGTTATATTTATAAGCCTTCAGTTGAAACTGGTAAACATATAAATGGCTGTGTTTCTAACTCAGAAAAATACTCTACCTTTTTTTAAGTAGAATTTGCTCTTTGCTCTCTGTCCACATAGAGATTTGTATATCAGGATAAACAGTCCAATATAACAGACTGCCCCAAACTTATGAGCTGTTTCCTCAGTGACAGATGGGAAAAGCAAAGCCAAAGTAGTTAATGTGCATTTTTGTTAAGCAACAAAATCAGAACAAATATTTTAATTAGTTACCGCCTTAAATATTCTCCTATATATAGAGAATGTACATATACATGTTTATATACGTGTATAGAAAAGAGTAGAACTCTGAAACTTTCCTTTCCCTTAGTGCAGAGAAAAGCAGTCTTCCTGAAATGTTGCCTGTTTTCAAATTTGGTTTCTTATCCAATCTAAACGATATTTGGAAAATGTTCAGTTGTACAAATTAACACCATCAAGTTTTTTTTTTTAAAACTGAAGGTCTAATTTTAATGGTAATATTTCACCTATAAAAAGTGAGGATAACAAGTTTGTGTTCATACAAAGGTGTTAATTAATGAAAGACAAACCTTTGCCAATTATTGACACATTCCTCTGTAATCCTGTTATGTGGAACATTCTAATGAAGTCATAGTTTATTACTAATGATCTGGCTTTGTTTAAAAAAAAAAAAGCTGTGAGGAGGAGGGGGGTTGAAATAATTTATTTGCCTTGGTGTATTTTTTATCACAGCAGGTAAGAATGCTGCATTTTGACTGCCACATTGTATGCAGGATGAGGGGGTATGACCTCAGAAGCAGCAATGGAGACCTGGCTCTTTCACACTTCAGCACACACTGCTGTGAACCAGCACTTTGGTCATATTATCCGCCGCACCACAAAGCTGTCCGCTAATTATCTCTGAATAAGAATTTTATTGAACCTTAATTTTCAGTAATGGGGCCTGATAGTTTGTGAAGAAAGACAAAAGAAGGGTCCCTTTGTTTTTCCCTCACAATAACCTTCTAGTGCTGGAGCTATGGCAGAACTCATTAAACTTGAACAATGAGTTGAAATATGATCGTGTTATTTTTGTCCCTGCCCCCAAACTAGGTTAGTCCTGTCTGCCAGCCTGTCCATCTGTTTAACGATATGGGAAGAGACATTGATTTTGTAGTGGACACTGTTACAACACATTCCTGAACTTGTACCGAATCACTGGGAACACGAATCTGAGCAGAAATTTGATTCTTTTGTACATGTTTGGCAAGATCTCAAGTCAAGTTTAGCAGTGATCTGGGCACTGTGGAGTGGAGATCTTAAAATCCTGATTAAACCAGGTTTAATGAAAGCTGATTTGTGTTCGAGGTGCACTGCATGAATAGATTTACACAATCTAGAAATACCTGCTATACATTAAAACTTTGAGTTAAAAGAAAGTAATACTAAAAAAAAATTGTGCAGTAAATTAATGAAAGGACTGTAGGTTTCTACTCAGCTGAGGGCTGGTAGATATTTTTGTACTGTCTTCAAAGTCCAGTCTTCTCAAGGCATGTTCCACTAAGCAATGGAGCTCTTAAAAGCTTATTGCCTTCTAATTTGTGTTTTTCACTCTAATTTTTCAGTCTCCACTGAACACAGGGCTGAGCAGTTGTGCTCTAGTGCATATGGTAAAATACCTCAGGAAATACATGAATGAAGTCAAAATCACTGGATTGCTCAAAACACAGATATCCCATTATACTGAAACCGAGTGAGTTATTTGTACCTCATCAACACTTTTTTCCCTTGTAAACAGTGCTTATTTTCTAAGAGAACAATCAAAGTGTTTTTGGAAGATATCTTCCTCCAAAGGCTTCAAGTGTCTTTCTTCTCTGTCCAAAAATATTTCTTCAGGTGTATTTCATACAGCTCTGAGTGTGATGTATTTGTAGACCGTTTACACAAAACAAGCGATCAACCTTTGGTGTATCAAGGAAAAATCTTAATATTGTCCACTTTAAGATTCTCACGTGTTCTTGAAAATCCTCATGCAGCCTAGTTTTTAATTTTCTCTTTATTTTTCTAGGAGAATATGCCACAGCCAAACAGAATATTCCTTTCCTTTATATTCACCTTTAATTTTCATTCTGCTATGTGCTATTCAATTATTCCTAAACTAAAGTCACCATTATAAAGAGATCTTGTATGTACAGACTATTTAAAAAATAAGCTTTTAAACAGAATAATATAAAGGCAGCCCCCTCCCTCGTCTTTGTGCCCTCACAGGGAATGGACACATACACATGTGCACACACACAGAGGCACATAAACTCCTATCTAGCTAGGACTGGGAGTCTGCTGAACAAATTATAGTTTTGGAGAGTGAGGAAACAGGAGATTATTTCAGAGGCATTATAAAAACATATTTATTTATCTTTTTATATATCTATGCACAGACATACATATACACATGCACACACACACATATATGCTTATAAGAAGCCCCCAAAGCACAAAATAATTTAATTTTGACTTCATCTATGCCATGAATTTTAACATTCCATATCAAAACAAGTAATCTATTCTGTGAATAGTATTGCTATTTTTATTGTAATGAGTATTTAAAGGCTGAAATGATGACTAGCTTTACATTAACTCCATTAATAAAACTGAACATCTAGTTATCATACTGTGACTGTAGAGATTTTGATTTTTCAGTGTATGAAAAGATGCTCATACTGCAAGTGTTGTGTACTAGAATAGTCTGCATTTGATTCTGAAATAAATCAAAAAAACCTGAAAGGGAAAAATATTTATTAACAGACAGTAATTGAATGTTCTTCGGTGATAGAACTTTCACAGACTTTTTCCATCCAACACAAAGTCTGATTCTTCTGTCATTTCAACAATTGTCAGTCAGGAGTAATTACACTAAGGTCAGCAAAGAGAACAGCAGAACAGCATTAAAACTGGCACAAGAAGACAAACATCAGGAACATAAAACTTTTAAACGTAGCATTCGGTTATATGTTCAAGCTGCTTTAGGGGGATTTTGAAGATTTTTAATGATCTTGCATTTTATTTCACTAATCTAGAAATCTTTGGTCAGTCTGTTCACTGGATGTCAGTTTGATTCAGGGAGCTGTATTTTGTCTATGAATTATATCTTTCTTTTAATTTTGACACAGTAAGTGAACCACATGGGAAAATGTCAGTCTGGTATTTGAAAGAGAGTGAACTAAGAAATAAAAATTGGCCTTGATCTGTGATAAATGTGCACTAAAGAAAGTCATCCAAACAACAAAAAGCAGATTCATCATAGCTCCTTTAAAAGATTTAAATCATGCTTCATTTTTCAATTAAATAAAGTGTTGAGCGGAGAGTTTGTGCACGCCTATACATCTGCTTTTAGGGATGGACATGGTGCCCTACTTGCTTGCTGATGTGATACCCGGTAGAAACGGTGTCCCTGACAGCTTATACCAGCAATGTAATCTGCTCACTGTAATGGGCTCCGGTCTTCCAGTGGGAATCCCTGGATGCAACTGGGAGAGAGTGAGACAGCAGGGGAATGCACTGTGTCTTCAGATAGATGTATAGTGGATATGGTATGTTCCTTTCCAACAACCACTGCATCGCTGTATTACAGTCCAAATTCCAAGTATTCAGGGATGTAAATATATTAAACAATGCATCTGTTTGTGCAGAGCATTCTTTATGAGGGGCATCCATGTGCTTTTAATCAGTTTCACGCTGAGTGAAAGAAAATTGTAAACTATGCATTAAAAGAAGATTTAGTGAAAGTTATTTTTCCTCTGTCTTCTGCATCCTAATTCAATGCTTCCCCTTGCTTTCAGTGATAATATAAGTAATCTTCTAGCAACATTCATGAGGAAAGTTTGATGTGGATTTACACTAGTGGAGCTACATTACAATGGGTAGATTTAAGGTATTATAAAATGAGTTTTTGGATTTGTTACAGAGGTATGAAACCCCTAAGACACAGACAGATAGGACTTGCAACATATGGCAACCACTCTTATTATAAAACAAACCAGTGTTAAGTCAAAGTACCTGATTACAATTCGCTAGTGCTATGTAGCTCTGATAGCAGGCTTATATTTAATGCCGCAGAAACAATATCATTTATTTTTCTGTCTTCCCTTATCCCTTCGTTGTTGGGTTTGTAGGCTTTGAAACCTTAAGCAAAAGGACAAAATATGAATTATAGAAAACATCAAAGTATAGCAAAATCAAATTATATTCTATATGATCCTTTCAGAGATATCTAACACATTTCTTGTGTGCAGTTTGGTTGAATTGCTATCACTGCAAAGCTTTAGTGGTTATAATTAGTAATCTTTTGGGAGCTATGGTAGCACACTTATAATGTCAAAAGTATTTAATTGAACGCAATAGTTAATTTGGCAATGCAAAAATTCATTTGATAGTGATGTAAGCCAGACAAGATTTTAACCTGTTAACAAAGGTATCATTAGGAAAAAAACATAGCTATATAATTTTACTTCATGCTGCTTTTTCAGCTAAGTCTGTTCATAGATTTTCTTAAATTACCTTCTCAGAGATGCAGGTTTTAGAAGTAGAGCATCTAACACCACACATACTTGCATCTCCACACACACTATTAAATACAGTTTTTGGTGAACATCATATCATCTAAAGCATGTAAATTAAGAAAAATGCGACTGTGATGGACATGTCAAAAGAAAGATCACTAAGACCAGTGGCCTAATAAACAAAATTCCGTTTGGGAAATGAATTGACTGACAAGCAGTTCCTAAGAAATAAATGCATATTAGATTCAGATGCATACTGGGGTATCAAATAACTAGATAATTTATCACCAGTCAAATTTAAAACCACATTTGCTTGTCTTGGTCTATGGTTCCCATGCACTGCTATCTTATTAACAAGACTTTAATTCTCGTACTGACACACAAAAGTGTTGTACTCTAATGAACTGTCTGCTCCTTGCAGAAATCTGGTGGTAATGTAGGATGTTAGTTACAATAATGATAATCTTTAGTATTTTTAGTCTGTCAGAACCTGCACAGCCAACAACAACCAGTCTTTTACTAAAACTCTACCTCATCAAACTAACTTAATTAGCAATTCAACTCCTTATTTTTGTTTTGGATTTGCCTCTGGCTACTAATTAAAGCTTAATCGAAACTGCTGAACTGAGGTTGTAAAGAATTCATTAATATTAAAATTAGCCCCAACAATTTTTTTGGGCTGGTGCAATTTGTATTTGTAACTGTCAGGGTTTGAAATTCAGTTGAATTGTTAAGAAAGCTGTACCAGAAATTTGCTGTATATTCATATTATAAGCAGAACAAATATGATGAATACCAATAATTGAACAAGTAATTCATGTTTTGACCACGCACAGTTCACATTACTTGTGTCACTGTTTAATACCAACAGACAAAATACATTTTCAGATCATTTTTCCAAAGTCATCCACATTTCTTTATCCTCCTAAGTGCTTTCATATTTTGGATAAAAGGGAATAAAAGGGTCTGAAAAAAACCTGCAAAGATTGATTTTATGTATTATCTTGACAAGATTAATATGTTTGAAAAATGAACAGATTTACCACTTCACTTTGATTTTTCTACTTTTCTTAACAACAAAGATTACTCCAGTTGCAGTAATGGTCATTCTGAAAACTAAGATCAACCACACTATGAGCTTCTGTAAAGGACATATTTTTGCTGGTAACATATCTCTCATCAATTTTTTTTTAATAAGAGAGTAATACTTTGTTTTCTAAATTAAAATGAGCATTGCAGTGCTCTATAAATTATTTAAATATATTCTTTTCTGAACTCAGTTTATTCTTTGTAATTACTTTAAATATATTTTTAATTAAATTGCTTAGTTTACAATAAGAAATAAACTTATATTTGAGTATTACTAAATACTCTCAACAATATGAGTGAAACATACTTGTGTTTGGCTTTTGTAAATTTCATGAAAAATGTAAATAAGAAAGGCAGTCTTTTTATAAAACAGATAAAAATGATTTTCATAATTCAAGTTCACTTTTCATTTTAACTTTTATGCTTTAATATTTTTATTGGAACATGTATATTTATTTTACCCTACAGGAAATTTTTTTGAGAATGTTTATAGAAAACAAACTTGTTAAGACTAAAATATACAGTAACTAATACTGTTTAACATATTTTATTAAATATAAACTCTAAGATTATTTATATAATGCAAAACTTTACAAAAATATACATGAAAAATTACATATGCATCTAGGTTTCATTTAAATAACATTTATGACAAAACAATCATGCACATATTTAAAAATCAACATATGTCCATTTTTTACTCCCTGACTAAATCAACAATGGCATACAAGGCACACAATTTAAAATCTTGGTGACAATTTCCGTGAAGTTATTCAAATACAATTTGACTTCTGACAACAGGATGTAATTTATAAAACAGAACATGCCTATCAGTGGAACGTAAATTTGCATAATGAGGATACTTTCATTTCTGCAAGCACAGTTTTTGACATCCCAACTTGGAGTGCTGGAAGAATCTGCAGAAAAATGTCAATATACATAAGTAGAAAAATGATGAATAAAATACCCGTAACGTTTATCTGTTTTGAGTAAACAAAATAAATTTTGCTTGCAAAAAGTAAAGATTTTGAAAACTATAATAATGTGTTTCCTAAATGTATAAAAGTCTAGTGCTGCCTTTAGCTGCAATCAGCCTTGTAAACTAAGGGAAGTGTTCTGAGTTGATCATTAGATGACAAAAACACTGTTGTGACATTAATGTTACGCATTTTTTAATCAGTGTTTTGATTTAATTCTCTGTTGAGCTTCCTAGAAACATACTGCAGCAGTAACAGTAGAGTGAAAAGGAAAAAAAAGCCTTTACCCTTTCCTTTAGTAGTTAAACTTGAAATTTGTTGTTAACTTGGTCAGCTGGATGAGAGCATCCATCATTCTTGAACTGGAGTGAAAATAGTTGTTTGCCCTTGTTTTCCCTCCACAAATTTTTTTGAGTTGTCATTTCAGGTAAACATATGTTCGCGGTTTAAATTCAACAAAATCTGGAATAAATTTTCTTTAATTCAGCATCTCTTAGCCACCCCACCAAAAGGGATAGTATCAGATGACAATCAAAACCAAGTTACCTCTATATTTCAAAGCCAGAACTCAGGCAGATTGCAATTTCAGGTTTGTTAAAGCAAACCTGGACTATCAAGAGGAAGCAATAGAATAATTTTAACTTTAACTTAAAAAAAAAAAGGAACACTCAACTGAAAAAAAAAAAAAGATACGGGAAATTATGGCTTTTCTTTAAACAAGTTACTAATAGCACCTTCCAAAATTAAAACTAGAGGAAATCTAGTTTATTTTTCGTTAGTCTTGCTGCTTGTTTGTATTTTCTTATTTCCCTAAACTTTGAAATTATGCGTGTTTTACTTTTGTTTATGGTGAGCTTCACTTTATGGTCCCTCTGATACTACTGTTGAACTGCAAATACTCCAAAGGGAATTACTTCAAAACCAGCTGTTTCAGTTACAGTAACATATAACATGTATATAAACTATATGTAGTTAAAGATTCTGAGGCAGAGAAACCTTGTTGCTGGCCTTCACTGCTATGAAATCTAACAACACAAGACAAGAGAAGAAGAATAGGAACAAAATTAAAGTGCAAAACAAACCAAGGAGGCAAATCTCAGTACAGAGTGTCCCTTTAATTCTAAATCAGACTTGTTTATATTCAAATTAAAAAACTAGATCATGACTTTGAAAACAAATGTTCATCATATGCTTTATTCAGGCTGGTACTTGTCACACACATACACAATTTATTAAAGTGAAAGCAGGGCATGCCACCCTTATTTACTTAAGACACCAGGCTGACAAATGAACACATTTATCAGGTGATCGATAAATATGGGTATAAACCAATCACTTTTACAATTAAGCCTGCTCTGAATAATATTTCTTCTTTCAATAGGTATTGAAATGTTGTCTGGTAGAGTTCCAAGCAGAATTTGGAGGTGACTGTGACTGCCAGTCACAAAAATCTTGATGTACAGATAATACAAATAAAGATGATTCAATTTCTGTCAAATGCTGTGAAACTAAAATAAGAAATAAATTCACGGAACAAGATCACTGGCAGCATATTCAAGCAACTAGTAATTGCTTCTTAGCTGCTCTTATCATCATTTGTAGATAAGTAGGTATTTTACAAACATTTCATCTAGGAAACTTCATCACTTCTCCTTAAAAATTCCCTTTTGTTATCAGTGTAGATTCATAGGAAGGAAATAAGCAGCTTGCTGTTCAAGCATCTGAAAGGGGAAAAAAATGCGTTGTTTTAACATTTCTTTTGCAACTTTAATTTCTTTCAGTGCTCTGTACATCATGAATATGTCAACTGAACACACATCTCATTTTCAATTGCTAACATTTCAGGTACAATAGGAACATAAGCAGTGGCTCGATGGATGAGAGCATTTGTGAGGTTGAGACGGGAGCTTGCTGCAATATGCTGTGCTGCCTGTGCATCCACTGTAACTGCAATTGGCTACAGCTAAGCTGTTAAGTCCTCTCCTTCTCTGGGTCAGTGTATGTTTATCCTACAAACTCCTTCTACATAGAAATACACATAATTCTGTATTGTGTATGTTTAGAAATTACTTCTGCTATGAAATACTAATTTTTTTGTAATGAATATATTACTCAGATACGGACTCTTTTGATTCTGAATTTTCCTAATATGGAATGATCACAAATGGAGCTCTGTATCAGCAGGTCACCTGCAAAAACAAAATCCCAGCAGCCCTCTCCTTCCCCAATTTTTAACAAGGACTGCCCTGCCTCCGCACCTTACCCCACACTCAGAAGTGGAATCAGACATAACTGTATATTGCTTTTGGTCTAATTTCTGCAACAGAAAAAATCCCAATATGCTGGCATATATCTCAGATATATTCACATTTGGGAAGGCTGGGAAAGACCTACATATTTTTCACTGAAAAAGGGATTCACTAACATTTTAAAATGCACTCTTGTTACATGTCAGCTGGTAAATTCAGCAGAACAGGAGGAGACAGCCGTATTCCAGTACATAAACCTTCTTCAAAACTGAGAGAGAACGCAGGCACTGTGCTGGGACAGGAGGGAAATCTGTGCCCTTTCTAATCCCTTACTGACTCCACCTGTTGTCTTAGAAAACCCACAAATACCAAACTGAGGCAAAATTTGGTGGCGCATTAAAACTGGACAGCTAAGGCAGAGAATGTACCTCAGCATTCTTGGGAAATATTCAGATACTTCTGTTCCAGAAGAGTGGAAGTGGAACTCTTTAAGCAATAGTTAACAGAAACATGAAGGCAAATCCAATGTGTTTGTTGCCAAAGGGTGGGAGTGAAAGAGTGACAGCAAAAATAACTAGATGTTGGGATTAGTTTACCCATATAATTACTATTTTTTTAAATATAGCTAAACACTAAGATTTTCAGTCCCATATTTTGTATTTTTCTGCTTTTTATTAATGTTGTTGCTATTGTTTGAACATTCACTGAAATATGAAGGCAAACATTTCTGTTTCCAATTGTGGCTTTTGTTATGTTCACAGACCTCTTACTAAATGCTCACACCATCTCTTTCTAATACTAATAAATAATTCTGCTTCAAGCATTCATTGTCCTACCAGCTAAAGGGTTAGCAATGGCGAAGTCCATGATGTTCTGAGTGAACTACATTACATTTTAAAATTAATTCCTGGTCTGAATAGTTTTACAATTTTCTGTACTTGTACCTTGAAATAAACAGCACACACCTCCTCTCTGCACCCAAGCTGAAGTGCTTACGTGCCACTGCTGTTTATTAAGACAATCAACATTAAGTGTCATATTTGACACTCCAGAGTATTTTCAAAAAATACAGGGACAGAGTCATCTATAAAGCCATCCTCATTGGTGGCAGCAATTTTGTTCACGCAGTACAAACACATTATGGTATTATAAAGAAGACAGTCCTCTTGACTTAAATCCTAGGTTACCGGACCATGTTTGGCTGCCTTGAAGAGCAGCGCTTGGTGGTGGGAAGGAAAGCAATGCACAATCAGAAGGAAGAGATTAAGGAACCACAGCAATCTGCCTTTTGTGTTTCCTCTCTAGCTCCATCTTTCGCAAGCCAGTTCATGTGATGCCCTTCACGAGTGCCTGGCTGGGGGGCAATGGATGCCCTCCTCTGCAGGTCCTTTGGACACCATGGCTGTGGGTGCCTCGCTGTGCTCTTATAAACATCACCCACACCCCTGCTCTCACTTTTCAAGGATATTGGAGCACTACCTCCACACACACTGGTTCCATTTTTTAAAGTGGAAGCCAAATGCATGCATTTTGGAGGTAAATTATGCAGAAAAATACTTTATATTTCTGCTGAGGCAAATGATTTTCAAGTAGGTCTCATAATTACTTCGGATGGAGAATGTGCTTTTTCTCTTTGGTCTGTTCACTTGCAGTTCATATGAGGAAGAATTATATTACTATCATTACACAAACACTTAAATGGGTCCATTGATTTGTTTAGAAATGAGATATCAATGACAGTTAATTATTCAATAACTGATCATTAATTTTGGGCAAATGATCAGAGACCCTTAGGTCCTTCTAATTTTGCTTGGCTCAGAGAGGTAAATGAAATCTGTTTGTTAAAAGCATACGGCAGACTACTAAGCATTCATTTTCATTCAGCTACAGTAAAGTAGTGTTTTAAACAGATTCATGAAATGTTTTAATACTACTCAGGCAAACCCATCAATAGAAGAAAAGTTAAACACACAGTCAAGGGGATTATTATCTAGCTGTCTATATCTTTCATCTAACCTGACGCCTTGCCATGTGGTTTTTGCGGAAAACAATTTTTTACTTACTTAACCAGCCTGCTTTTAATTAATCCTTCTCTCTTTTCCTTGCATTTTAAGCTATCCTAAGGAGATCAAGGACTGTTCATACCTACTGGGCTACAGCAGTACTGGATGATGGTCAAAAAAACATTGCTTATATAATGAGGGCATCATCAGTCCTTACATTTTTAACTAAAGTTCATTCAAAGTGTACTTTCCAATACCTGTGTCATTACCCTATCGCCACATCTCAGAGATTTGCTAATGATTAATAAGCAACACAACACTTTCACTCACTCCATCTGCATGGGATTGAGCTCTGAAGTTTCCAAAGAATAAATTAAAGTAGAATTAAGGTTACAAAATAGAGCGAATGTCAAGCCGAAACTCTTTTCATTAACTCAGTGCTCACTACTGCCAAGGTCTGCAGCACATATTTGATTCTGTAACATCAGTGGGCTGAGATCATTCCAATATCATAATAGAGCACATTTAAAATGAGCAATTGAAAACTTGCTGCCTTAGCCCCGGATATATTTGCTTTTCTTGGCTAGATGGACAAAAACTAACTGGGTGGAGATCTGGTTTCTGTTCACTTCAGTGGATTTAATGCCACGTTTGAAGAGTGCAAAAAGAAATCCTGGGGATGGCAGAGCGTTGTGGGAAGCTGCACGGTGTTCATTCTGCACAGGCCACGGCCTTATTCTGAACTCGTTGTAGTAATTAAGGTCCCCGCAAAACATAATACGTAAGTTAATTTTCAAGAAATAGCATGACAGACGATAAACTTGTCTATCGTGTGCAATATGTATTTTGAGAAATGTTGTACAAAACTTATTAGACTAATGGAAGGGCTGTGATAAATCCTACACGTAAAACCAGAGCAGGAGCAAGCCTTGGGAGACGTACCCATGGCCATCCTTTATGGTGCAAAACAGACTGGAAAATACAGTCTCATTAAAGCGGAGTTACTGTTCTGGCAAAAAAACCCACCCTAGTTCAAAATTGCAGCTGTGTCACTTCAGTGTGAGCATTACTTATGTGATCACCAGAGGTCAGTGTCACCACAGGCTGCAGCACAGAGAGCGGGAGATGCTGTCTATAAAAGATGAAAACGAGCTCGCCTGATCCCTCCAGAGTTTGCCTGTGCTCCAACACCAAGTATTACAAATTCACAAGTCTCCCTCTTCTTTGTGAGATGGAGGGTGGATGACTGGGGGGAGCGCTGAGGAAAGAAAAGGACAAGGAAAAAAGAATCAGAGGACTGGAAGGAAATGGGAGCAGGAATAAAAGCACAACTTGGCCAGCTGCTTTGTAACCATAGAAGATATTGCCTTCAGATTCTCAAGCAGACAAGTCCCACCTGTGTTAAGGCATGTACTTAGCAATATAAATTATTGTCAGCTCCAAATGCTGAGAAGTTATGAGGCTGGCTCACAACGTTGAAATAATTAAAAAATACTGGGTTTTTTTCCTTTGTCCACAGGGTTGGGTTTTTTTTTTCCATATTCTCGAGCTTTGCTCCACTAGCATAACACCTGAGAATGTGTGTGTGCGCAAGTGCATATGCATGTAATTTTAATGACATGTGAAATCTTCAGGTTGTGTAGTTTGCCTCCAGGGGTTGCAGTTTAAGAAAAAATACAAGATGCAGCATAAAACTCTGGGAGCTGGGAAGACTGCTTCCCCAGTTGCTCATTTGCCTTTGACAAACGCTCTTAAAGCTGTGGCTTTTGTGCATGGGTCAGAGGTGATGGATAAGTGGGTGGGCTGTTGTTGCTCCCTCCCCTTGGTATGTCACAAGCCCCCCAACCCGCTGAGTGTATCGATGGTGCACTCTTCCATGTTCGTGTACCATCCGTTCTGCAGATGTATCAGGTTGTGAGTGTGCATGCAGGGAAGAGCAAAAGCTATGGCAGGGAGCAATCACTCAAGAGCAGAAAGAAGAATAGAAAGGCTCACACCTCAGGTACTTCTGCTTTGTCCATACTGGCATTTTTGAAAGTTAATCTCCTACCAGTGTTCAAGCAAGTAGCAGCAATGACAATACAAATATTGGTACAGAGAAGTAGCGGGATGAGATGCCTTGCATTCTAGATATATTCTATGGTTGTTGTGGCTGAGCGCTATTACAGAAAAAATTTTATGATGATGAAAACATTCAGAAAAATGTTGCTTTTGTAGGATTTATTGTTTGACAATGGCAGAATATTTCATTAGGAAAGGAGCTTGTCCTGGTTTTGACGAAAACAGAACCAATTTTCCTTTCAGTGGTTTTTACTTTCAGCTAAGCTACTTCTAAGTAACTGCACTTTCTGAAACTGTGTGTTTTTCAGACAGTGTCTGCTTCTAGGACTGATAACACTTGAAGTTTATAGTTATCACTGAGGCATCAGTAGCAATGTTATGCAGAAAGGCTCTTGCTGTACTTATGCTTAGAGAAACCAAGGTCACTGCTAAATTCCTCACTGATCACGAGTGAAGAGCCGCAGAAGAGTCTCACCTCCAGGGAGGAGCGGACAGGACAGGTGACCCAAAATTGACCAACGAAGGTATTCCATCCCATACACGTCATTCTCAGTATAAGGCGGGGGGATCACCAGGGTCTCGCCCCCTTCTGCCATGGCCAGAGTCCAAAGAGGACTCTGTCTGTTTTTCTCCTGCCCTTGATCCCAATCTGTGCGTTCCTGAATCCAGTTCCTGTCCATCACTGGGCCCAGCCTGGGCCTTCCCATAGCTTGCCTGCAGCGCCGGTGGTGACGTGACCATCGTTGGGGGAGCTCGATCTTGGTATTTTATATATTTGTATGTATTTAATTATTTCCATTATTATTGTTATTATACTCTTTTATATTGTTAGAGTCTAATAAAACTGTTTTAACTTTCCAACCCATAAGTCTCTCTCCCTTTTCTCTTTTCCTTTCCCTTGTCGGGGGGGAGGAGGGTTAATAGAGAGTGTCTGCCACCAGTTTAATAGCCAGCCCAGCCTTAAACAGTGACAGAGCTGTGGATTGCAAACAGTGAGTTTTTTCCTGCTGGAGCATGGAATCTCTGTTTGGCCTTTGCAGTCCACCGATGCTCTTTCATTTGCAATGCCAGGGTCCAAACATCAATCCAACCACACAGCTCAGAAGTATTGGTGTAACTGTCATGAAAGAAACGAGCTTGTTTCCAAGCTCCCTCTGCACAATGTTGTGTCTTAACAAGAATACCTTCTGTTTCTGAAGATATTAATGGCCAGATTTGGAAAAGAGCCAACTTTAAAATATCAGGTCTGGAGAATCATTTCTTGGGTAACCCGAAACATTTTTTACAATCAAACAACATATAGACCGTCTCTTACATGGAAGGCCTATCTACCTGATACCAGGCAGAACTTCAGTATTTATCCAACCATATCGGCTGCTCTCAATTCACTCCAAGGTAAAGACCTCTTCAATACTGCTGCAGAAAAATGATACTGCTTATCAAAAGGAATTATCTAGATAATGTCATTACAGATACATGACAAACTTGCTTTCTCTGCACAAGTCTTAGGGCTAAGCAAATACAAATTGAGCCTCTTTCCCAAGGCAAAATGCACGTTGATTTTTGCACAACCCAACAAAAGAAAAGTAGGACAGTTCTCCACACTGAGCTTGAATGCAGCACAAGGTAAAAGTCCTAAAGCAGGCAGTCTTTAATGAATACTCCTTATTACTAAAGTCTGTAGTCGACAGGTTAGTATATTTGTTCCAATACACTTCCCTGTGATGGGAAGCAGAGATTTGAATAGTGTTGACTTAATCTCTGCATAGTGCTTTGACCAGCTGTGTGATTTCGCCTAGCAAGTTATATCATCCAGCTTGAGGATGCTATCACAGGTTGCACTGCAAAGGGCTGAACAAGTGCACACTCCGATTTACAGTCACACTCTCTGAGATCCATCATCAGCCTAAACAATCCACAGCAGCAGATCCTAACAGGTTCACGTTGTTGCACTGAATTAATGGCATAGGGTTTAAATAACAACTGCAAAAAAAAAAATCATATAAAACTAAGGCAAGAATTGGGTAAATTTGCATATTTTCAACAGTTTGCTTTCCTGTAAACAATATTTTACCACACATTTTCTTGCAGTAATCATTCCCTTTTCTTCGCCCCCAAAATACTGCTCACCTTTCCAAAATGCAGACACATCTCAGATCAAGGCATTCCTTGAGCGTAGAAAAAACTAAGACAGAGTTGGGAAGAAGCATTTCCCTAAATATCTTAACATAGGAAAAGTACTTTGACACCTAAAATAATTGTGTCTTCTATAATTCTCAGTGCTTTGTATAGTTTCGACTGGTCTTAAAGTACTAACTCAGAAACACTGTCTAGTCATATTTAACAGTGGTTAGGGAACAACATACTAATTGTAAAGTAATAATAATAATAATAATAATAATAGCCCATGTCCATATGGGAGCTGGTAGGGATGAGTACATTTAATGTCTGATGAAAAGCATGAAATTTAATTAATGCTCTTTGGCAAACTTCCGAGTTGTGTCAAGACATGGCAGCAGCCCACTTCTGGGTTAACCCTGCGAGGGCTGCTGAGTCTCCAGCAACAAGCAGCTGAAAAAGTTTCCGTACCACTCAAGCTGCTGACCACTCACCCCCTTTCTGCACTGTTTGCACCTCATAAGGGGAGCAGAACAACCAAGACACAGCCGGTAGCAGATGCAATGAAAATCCTCCCCAGAGGATGAGACGTGTGTGAAAAAGAGACAGTTACAAAAATCTGTACCTTTGGGTTGCTAGGATGGGGTAACAACACACTGCACCCTGTAATGACCTCTGAATGCCACGGCACGCTTTCAGCTCAGAGAGAAAAAGGCACCAGTGAAGGCAGTAGCTACGCAAGAAAATCCCTTGTTATATCTGCCAATGTTTATGGGTGCCTGAACTTGTATGGAGTGTATGAACTGTGGAAGAAGGCAGGCGGGGTATTCATACTGCTTAGCTGCAGGGACTTAATACACACATTTAGAACTGCAAACTTCCCTCAGTTTCCATATTCCAGTGAAGAGAAATAGGTTCTGCAAGGAACTGAGCTTAGGTGCCCTGAATCACTCTCTGCAGGGATCTACTACTCTCTCTGGCTAAATAAAAAGGACAGGAATGCTCCTAATGCAGATATTTAATTATCCTATCCTTCTCAAGTTAGACATCTAAGTGAGGTGCCTCAAGCTACCTATCAGCCCATCTTGGATGTCCTGTGCTGCTGGATGCTCAGACTAATGCCAGCAAGGGTGGCCTGCTTGTGCTGTAGAAGAGGAGATAGACCAGAGGAAGAGGTGACTTGAAACAAGCCAGAGGTTTTCAGGGTTCTAGATAACATGTGGTTGAGTAGGACACCTGAAGGACTTTAAAGTGCCATCTGGTTTACTCACTATAACAAAGAAGAGAAAACTGCTGGGTGGACATAGTTGATTAAAACAGAAAAAAGATTTTTTCAGAAGGAAATATCTTGGCAAGAGTTTGGTGACTTGTTGAGGGGTTAAACAAGGAGGTCGGGTTTCAGTTTTTGCCTTGCTGTCAGTGATGCACATCCACAGAGTGCCAAAGAAGGATGAAGCAAAAGCCTGGAGACTTTTTTGTTCCTGAAACCTGCTCAGTTTCACACAGGTCTGCTAGCTCCTGCTCTGAGACCCTATTATTTCCACTCCATCTAAACTGCAGGGCTGTGCAGTGCATTCTGAATGTCTGTTGCCTCACATCTTGGTCTTCCTCTCATGGGACAGAAGCTGTGGTCCCAGGACTTACCCCCACAGGCAGGCAGGTGTTCATAGGGTAAAGGCAGGGAAGGAGACGATGTTTGTAGGGGAACAACACATCAGGGAAGCAGAGAGCTGAGGCACTTTCTGCTGGGACCTATTGAAAGCTGGATAATCTCTGGAGAAATTGAAAGACAGCCCTAATGATCTGCAAGTAATCTTTAAAGGTGTAAATGCACATTTTTCCCAAGAAAAAAAAAAAAAAAAATAAAAAGTTTTCCTGGTTCCTGCAAGGCTGGAATTTCTCTAGCTACACATTTTGCTATAATCACTGGACAACTAACTGTGACTACAGCTCCATGCCAATTTAGTCTGCTCTGTAACTCCACGCTTATTTCTGCTGCCTGGTATGTATACTAAATATCTCCAGGCTTCCCAGTCCATAAATCTGATGCGTTAGTTCTGGGCATGCAGCTGACAGCACTCTGGACTGGAGCTGTAGCGATGCCCGTAATGCTGTGTGGAGAGAAGAGTCCTACCTTTGTCCACGCAAAGCCCCATCAATCCAGCTCTCATAGGCAGGAAGATAAACTAGTTGCAGGTCAGACTCTCCTTCTCTTTTTCCAAGTCCTCCCCTCAAGAGCCTGGAACTATCACAGGCAGTCAGAGAAAGTACATGCAAATAGCACAATTTCATACCATTTGAAGCCGTGTTCTGATACATATTTCAGATTCTAAATTACTAAGGGCTTGTTTTTTGGCTCAGAACAAGATACAGTAATATATGTACATGTGGGTTCCTTTACTTTTAAAAGACCACCAGGGAGACTTGCCGGCAATTTTCTACAGCGATGGAAGTGGAAACGGATGTGGATTGTTAATACCAAAATATCACTTCCATCTGGATAGGCTTAACACATGATAAACTGTGAGGTTTGGACACAGATTTGTGGTGCTTGAGTAGATTGCTTAAAAGCCTGTCTGTGTTGGCCTGACGCTCATCCTGTGGAGCCTTAGCCTGTCTTGAGAGATGTAGCAGCCTCAAACTTAGAACAATAAACTAGAAATGAGAATGAGTTTAGAGCTGTTCTACTCACTGTTTTGAAGTTCAGCTCTTGGAATTCAATTACACAGCTGTAGATTCACAAATTATGAAACCAAAGAGGACAACTGGGTTCACCCATTTTTTTACCTCCCATTTAACAAAGACCAAAAGCCTGTTGAACACCTTGGTTTAGCTCCAAGTCTCAGCTCCTTTTGGAGCTACATAGTTTACTAAAATTATCTGGACTTGTTTTAATATTCTTTTCTGATGGGGTATCTATCAAATGTGTTAATACCTTGTTTGGAACGTAATTGCTGTCACTGATAGAAAGCAAACCTAGTTTCCACTCTGAATTTGTCTTAACTGACCTTCCAACCATTGGAGTGTGTCAGAGGCTGTGTCAGAATGAAGTGGCTATGTCCTTCTCCTCCATATTGTTTCTCCTGGACTTAATCAAGTCACTCTTTACTTCAATTTCTGAATATAGTAGGGTTGTTATAGTTATGATGGCCAGAGGGTATAAACAAAGCAGACTTTGTAAGGACCAGCAGTATTTTTTATAAGACAGATTGATACAGTTGGGAAAAATAAAGAGAAGATTTAGGGCTTGTGTACCTAAGAGCTCGTGTGTTTTTTCCAATGATATCAGTTAGACATAAAAAATGATACTTCTCCCTGGAAATGTTGCCTGACTTATGAACTATACAGGCATAACTTGTTGGGGATGGTTGCTGCAAAGGTGAATTATAAAGCACTGCCACCATTCTGATGGCTTTTCTCTGGGCTGGGAAGATCAGAACTGGCGACAGAGGTTCTGTGATGTATGGTGTTAATGTATGGCTATGGGCTGGTAAGTTTTATGCTCCCTCTTCTCCCCTTCTCTCCCCACTGCCCTTCTGCTATGGCTATGCTACAATGCTTATACCCAGCTTATCAGGAGATCGATCCAGCTGGCATTGTGTCAGCAGTTTACCTTCTTTTTTGTTTATCACTGCTCCAGTTTCCTGACCACTCTGAAATTTCGTTAGTGATCACTTTGTCTTTGAATCATGCAGATGCAGTTCTGGAGGGGTCTCAAAGGGTCATCTAGACCATATCCCTATTAGGAATCAGATGCAAGTGAACTTACACAGCCCCAACATATTACTTAACCAGTTCTCAAAAACCTCCACTGAGAAACCGCAGCTTTCTTCATTATCCTCTTTATATAGCTAACTGTACTATATTTCAGAAGGTTCTTCCAAACACCTCTTCTAAGTCTTTTCTTCTGCACTGATACAAATATTTCACAGCATGGCATTAAAAACTGATCCCTGAGGACCTGACTAGGAAAACATAATTTCTATGAGAATTCCCTGTTTGCAATTACAAGAAAAAATTGTACTTTTTAAGCTATTCAACATACACCATGTTGAGTTTATTATCATTTTACTTTCATAATCAAAATTTTGTGAGGTACAAAATCAAATGCCTTACAGTATTTGTGTGAACATTATTACCTTTATTAAACAAAAACATGCAATATTTGAAAGCTAACAAGCTATCCAAGATAGTTTCTTAATCATCACTATTCCTTCCCACTAGAAATGCCCAAACCTAATCTCTCCCCTGCCAAGTCCTTCCTCTAGCTTAGTTGAAATACCTCTTTTTTAGAAAACTGGGAGTTAATGGATTTTGTTTTGTGAAAGGGAGAGAAGAAAAGCTGTTGTTTCCTGCTTTCTCCTTACCTCTTTCCATAGCCTACAAGAAAACAAGCTGTTAAGTGGTACACACACATAATTAAAGTGAAGCCAGTTTGGAAATAATTCCAATTTACACTGAAAAAGTGACATATTAGCTTGCAAATGATGTGTTTCAAAATTAGAGGTGTGCATATGTTAAGTTTAAGTTGATTGTTAAAACATAAAAAATGTCAATTAAAAAAACCAACCACCCTACTAACTACTGTCATTTTCAGAACAAGTGAATGAGAACATCAAGTAATGAATTGAAATTAAGTTGTTTCTCAGTAATCACAATCTATCTAATTTCTTATCTCTTAAACATCTGTTACTTACACATCAAAGGAAGGGCGGTTAGATTAAAAGTATCTGGACAGTGTAGCTAGCTAATGGAGAGCCTTCCTTGCCAAACAGAAAATTTCCTATTACATGCAAAGGAAAATGGAACCTTGAGTTAATATTCCCTAGATATATTTTAGCCATAAATTCAGTATTTCCACAGAGAACCCATGCTGAACCAAACGCTTTGGGACAAGAGGACAGCAAAAAATGAAAGTGATAATTCATTATAGTTATTTTCATTATGTTCATTATAAAGTCAGTTTCACTGTACTCTTCTCACTTCCTTTAACTGAAATTTGGCTGAAGTGAAGGCTAAATTCAGTGCAATGTAATTTAATGTGAGGTTTGGCTAGGAAGAGGTAATGAATACCTGTATCAAAAGTGGTTGTTACCTTAAAATGATACATGTGTTAAATATTTACCAGATCGCAGTATTATTTTCTGCTCAAAGTTTAAGGACCTACTTAGTGTCCTAGGCTTGATGATGTGATAACCCTTGGTAAATATTGATTTTTAAATGGTGACCACTGTACAAATTTATACTTGCTAATGGGAAAGCCACAAAGCAAACAGTACTAATTGAGCAAAATCAAGGCACTTCTTCAGCTCCTATGTTTGACTTGACATATTGTGACAGACACAACGCAGCTCCCAAGTGTTTCTCACCAAAACAATGCCCATCATACCTCCGGGCAACATGGAGATGCTAAGGTAAAGAATAAAAAGGTTTGTAATCTTTCCTTGTGTAATGTACACCTTTGTAAGAAGCCAAATGAGATATTAACTGCTCTCAAACCACTATGCATCGTATCTTCTCTTACCACATGCTATTGCTCCCTCACACTTTCTTTCATATTTTTAGCCTTTTATGTTTGTGCTTTCAAACTTCTGGGCAAAGCAGGGGCATTGCTAATAGGTCTGATGGCAAAGCTTTTCCTCAGACCATGATTCTAAGGATCTATCTTGTCTTTCCTCACTTCAAAGACTCATTCAAAAGAGTCACCCTGACATCACAGGGCTACATTTTTGGACTGCAGAAAATGAGGTGTTAAGACCCACAGAGCACAGATCTGAACCACACGGCTTGAAGGGGTTTCACGGCCACTGCACAAGGGCTTTGAAACAAGGCTGGGGAGATCGTTCATGTGCTTGTTACCCTGTTAATCTGCACTTGCACTCGGTTATACTGTATTTTACGCAGAGCGGGAAACAATTCACTGTGCAAGTGATGCAGAGTTACTTATTGGGTGTAAATGCTTTGCCCATGTTTCAAGGATACTTAACATGTTGCAGGCTGCACACTGCAAGATTCTTCATTTTAAATGCATAGAATTGAAGAGACTGTGAGATTATTCAGAGAAACTGCTTATATATTGGCGGCCCTTAAATTTCACCCGTTTACCCTCAGCCTGAGCACCCCAATTAAGTCTGGAGCATATCTTCTGAAAAGACATCCTGACTTGAGATGAGCTGAATTTTCAAAAAAATGGAAAATCTCCAACTTCCTTGAAGCTAGCTTTATCAGATTGTGCATTGCTCCCTTGGCATTTCAAGCATGGTGAGAGTCAACACACAAAAATTGTCTTCTGCCAGGATGCAGAGAAGCAGCAAATCAGTCACAGCCAAATTTGGTATACTGTGAATAAATAAAAAATAAAAATATTCATTGTGTATGTATAGGGAAAATCTTTATCAAGAGCTTTATGCCTAGAAAGGAAGTTATGTTTAGTAAATTACTATAGCTAGACAGAGCAGGAGAACCTCAAATGGGATTTATCTGCTCTGTTAGTGTCTATCAGACAGAGAAGAGCTTTTGAAGGAGTAGTGGGAGCAAGGCAAAAATGACCCTTCCAAGCTTGCCTTTGTTTAGACCATTGCAGTTTATATGTGTTAAAGGAATCAGTATAACTTAAGACCACTGAGCTGGTTAGTCAGATACCTTCAGGGAAGGTATATTTAAACTTTCCAAGAAGAACTTGTCTTAATAAACTCCTGTTTTACCTCAATCCTTCACCTTCTTCTGCAGGGCAGCCTCTTCTAAAAGATTTCGTGATTTTTTAATGAATTTTATGTTCCCCATAACTATCTACTACAGCTTGGCTTGGTAGTTAAAGATCCCTCAGCATGTTTCATTCATTATTTGACCTGCATTTCAAAGATGGCCTCCATAGATAAAAGCTAGTATTGGTAGCTGTTATGTACCAGTCAGCCATCTGGACTCTTTTGTTTGAGAAGGATCTCTGCTAGACCTCTAACTTTTAATGGCGCTACTAGCTTATGTCTCTAAGGAAAGTGGTTGTAGCAAACGATCAATTAGCAACCGAGAACATTACTGGGGTGTTTCTGATGTTGTTGCTGCTATAAATTACAGCCTATTGTTACATTTTTGTAACTATGGAGCAATTGTGTATTTGCATAAAAATATGGGTCACTGATACGAGAACATTAACAGGTGCTTCCAACAATCTTATTATTTTCTTAGACAATAATGATGAGTTATCAAAACCTATAGCATTGTCCTAGTGGTGATTTTACTTCAAAATGTTGAAACCAAAGAGAAAAAAATAGATACTTTTGCCTTTTCTAAATGGAAAAACTGAGCAAGTTTTGCTTAAGCAAAGATACTAGATCTCACAGTCAGCCAGGCTGGCTAGTGAACAGAAGAGAGCCTTCTCTAGCTGAATAGTGGTGGGGTGTTCAGCCCTTCTGTACCATTTCTGGGGACAGGCCTCCCATGAATCACACGTGTTGCAGGGCCATGTGAGAAGCCTTCCAGAAGCCTGGCTGACACAGTCTGTGGAGGTTGTGACTGCTGGAAACCATACACTTCAGACTGTGTTAAACTCACAGAAAATCCTTGGCAGAAAATCCTGTGGAGCTCAAGGCTTTCAAAAGCCCTACTAGTGTATTATTGAAGACACTTAAGTCTTTTCCAGCTCAGCTTAGCTCTGGCTTTCCGAAGGCTTCGGGACTGATACATCTGGGGACCACCAGCTGTCAGATCTGGAGGGAACCACCCTTGTCGTCTACATGGTTCTGTGAGTCTTTGGAGTAACTGAGGAAGACAACTCAGCCTGTGAACTTTACACACAGGGAAAGTGTAAAAATCCCATGAGAAGTCATATAAAATCAACTGCAGTAGCTGAGCCTAGAGCATTACAAATGCTGGACTACAGCAGACAAGTACAAGAAGGCAGAAACTATTTCATAACACAAAACCATTCCAGGTTTATGTATTAATGGCACAGAAAATCACTAATGCCAAAAGGGAAGAGAATCTTTATGTTTACAAGTGAAGGCTTCATCAGCTCCTTACTAAATGGTGGACTGAAACCTGAGCAATACTTTTATACATGAAGGAAACTGGGGCAACTCTGCATAAACATGGGCTGGGCTATGTTGCAGAACTTCAGCTCTGAATCATATTTATTTGTACTAAACCTACAGTTACTGTTAGCAAGTTTAAATCTAAACCTTTTCATCAGATTGAATATATGCATTATGCTTTCCTGTGTATATGCAGGGCAGAAACAGTACAGTAATAACACCTTGCCTTGTTTAACTGTGAAAGCTATTTTGCATATGAGCTTAGCTAATAAATGTTACATCTGCTGGACGATTATATTTTTTTAACTTTTATCATTCTGTTCTTTTTTTTTGTCTTATCTTTGTACATTTGCTCTGTGTTCTTTATGGAGAACACCTTACATATTCCTGGCATCCTCTTCTCCATTTTCTCCACTACAACTTTGATTCTACACAAGGGAGACACATAAATGACTCTTGTTAGTATCATCTAATGGTTCTCTAGGTGATTTTTTTTACATTGTCTCCTGCTCTAAGTCACTTGACAATATATATAATGTATATATGCACACATATATAAAGGTTTACTACAAATAAGGAAAATATTTTACACGGCTCCAAAAATCTATGTACCAATGAAATCAGTCAGAAGGTTTTGTCATCAGTTACAATGAAATGCCTGCTCTTCTGAAACCACTAGATAAATGCTATCTTGGACTTCAATCCAACTAAGATTTCAAACACCCCTTTCTCCCCCATGTACTTTTAATTTTTTTCAGTTTGCACTGCTCACTACGTGCAGCAGTGTTAATGCAGTAATATTAGATGTACCCAGAATACCGACCAATGAAATATTCACAAACAGACGAAAGACAGGGCATATGTGTGGGGTTTGTTGGTATTTTTCTTTTAAGTACATCTTGATCTTTTTTGTCACAGGGTGGGAGTGATTGAAAAAACAGAAGTAGGAGAAATAGGCTGAAGAAAATCTGCCTTTTCCCACCAGTGGCTTGGACAAAGCGTTCTGCAGTGCCACGCTGCTCACATAGGTGCTCAGATACTCTGCAGGTCATTTCCCTTGTGACTGAAGGAGGTCTGGGTTTTCATTTTTTGAAGGAAGTAGTTCTTAGTACATGTGGACTTCTAAAAACAGTTAGGTAAAACTACATAAAAATTGACATGGATACGAGAAAGTTTGGCTTATATTTGAAAATGCGCCGTGTTTGCCCCCCCTCCCCTCAAAGAAAAGAAGAAATAATTTTATAAGAAATTTAATCAGTGGGATTATGGAAAGAAGCAAAATGTGTTTAATATAGAGTTTATACTAGAGTTTATACATTAGTTGTAATACTAGAGTTCATATATCAGATTCTAATAAATCTCTGATAAAATATATGTCTGTAACTGAAGAACATACTTTGTGTGATGGTTTCTCTACTTATGAGTCTCTGAGTCCCCAAGTTTTAGAAATAATGACTCATCCAGAGTGTGTGCTTATTTCAGTTCCTGAAGATTAGACTCTGAAAATGGAGAAAAACAGTCCTAGCAATGAGAACACAAGTTTTTCAGCCACGTTAGACAACAGCTGTGGGGTGTTGCATGGTTCCTGGACCTGTAAAGGTATAGCGAATCATGTAGGGTTTTTGTTTTACATTTTTTCAGATCCAACAACTGTATTACAGTAAAATAATCTGAGTTTCATCATGTCAACTTTGCTGTACATGTTTGATAAAAGCTTTGTGATACTCATTACTTCCTTGGAAGTCTTAACAGTTACACATGAACATAGCACACACTTCAGCATGCGTGAGTTGATTGACCTGGAAAACAAAAGGGTCCTTAAAGCAAACTCACAATTACTTTTCCTTTTAGGGCAAAGAAAATGTAATATGAAGACTGACATTCAGTGGTTAGTTCTGTCAACTGTTTATGTTTCACATAGTTCTCTTGAAGATGTAGTTGATGAGAAATCTCATCTAACTGATGAGAAATCTACAGCGGTTGAAATATTTGCAACTCTCTGAATTTAGGCAAATTTACTATTTTCATTCTTTATTTCTATGGAATATTTGTGGGGCCTGTAATTTTCCTAAACAGTTACAAGAGTTTTTATCTAATGCCACAGATTGTTTCATTTTTTCCTGAGAAAGTGATTTTCTAGAGTTCTGTTAGAGCTACCTGTATTGTGAGATCATGAATTTTACAGTAAGGAAAAGCAAAAATAGCTTTTGAGTAGCAGCACTGGATACTTCATCCTCTTACGTATATCGTAACAGCCAATGAAGAGGGTCAATCACACTGAGCTCTTTAATTGACTGCTTGGATTACTTAAAGGACCCAGATAGTTGGCACGGATTTAAACAGCTGGACAGAGCATGACCAACAGACAATTGGCGAACAACACTGGGCAACCCAGATGGACTCTAACCTTATCTTCTTCCTAAAGAGGCTGATTTTCCACATTGTTACTTTTTTCTTTTTTGATAAGTTACATAGCCTACATTTTTATCTAATTCTGAAATGTAAAAAAGTCAGAGGTCAGCGAAAGCAACAAGGAAATTAAGTGTGGGGGTTTTGCCATCTCTCATTCTTGTTTTTCAACCATCTCCATTTTTCTACCTAAAAGCTGCTCCAGAGTTTTGCCACACTTGTGTTTTCTGCCAAAACTGCTTCTAACTGGATGCTGTCAAGAGTATTCAGTATCCGTGATATGTACATGTCAGATATAGCATGTATAAAAGGACACCATTCCTAACTGCTCAGAAGAAGCTCAGCAACCCACCAGAGCTCAGGCAAAGCCCAGTTGGGGTCTCTTGCTGGTGATTTCACTATGCTGACTGACAGTGCCTTGAAGGTCTCACTGTTCAAGAGAAGGGTGAACTCACTGTACAGGAAAAATGCGCTTTCGTTTTCACCTCCACTTTTCACCTCCACCTGCAAATTTCAAACAGTGACCATCTCAGATAGCAACAGTTCTCACCCTGAGCTACCCAAAATGTCCCTCCTTCTCCATAATAATTCCTCCTTGTTCTTCAGTGGTAGATCTCAGTTTTAATCCGATACTAACCTTGGGCTGCGTAATGACCTTCGCATGCTACCCGTCTCTGAAATAAGCATCTAATTTTTCATTTCACTATACAAGACTAAATATTTAGTTTAATTATTTGTGGGTGACCATCCATTCTTAATTAGCTAAGAAAATCAATATTTATTGTATTTGTGGAAAACAATATTTAAGGCTGGAATATCTCATTAATGAAATAAAACCACACTTTCATATTTCTTCACATTTGCTCAGTTTTGGGGCAACGTTATGATACCATTTAATCGTTTTAAATTGCTGAACAGGAGATTTTCCAAATTTCCCTAATTTGAAGTCACAAAAATTTTAACCGTGTCCCAGAGCACCCTCTTCATATATTCTCTCTCTGAGTATATATGTTAATGTGCATTAATTATACTCTTTCTAAGTACTGTACATGTTTCTGACATGAGGATTCTACATTACAGTGAAGGATTATTGTACTTTCTAGGCCCGCTGCAGCTACAGCACCTTCAATCACTTTAATATATTTTATTACAAGTAGCATTTAATTAACAGTACATCTACTGTCCATAGAAAGGATCCAGTCCTGCACAGGTTTAGGCACACACTTAATTTTGTGCACTGTGAATAGTCCTATGGAACTGACAGTTTTGTTAAAAGAATGGGATTCTAACCCCCAAAAACACTTATATTTTCACTGCTGTGTGAAGTGACTGGCACTGCAGAGACATGGAAGAGGAATGAAAACTGGCTGAGAAAAATAGGATATTTTGGACAGGATGAGGAGACTAATTTTATTTCTGCCTGTATTTTATTTTTTAAACAGAATGGATTTGCTGGTACTGAAAGATACTAGTTTCTTAGTGTACCTGAAGTTTTTTTCTTATATGCTTCAGGTAGCTCTTGCAGGGATGGTTTACGGTGATTGTACGGGACAGTAAACAATTGTTTTGGCACTGGAGCTTTTTTTCAGCAATCCAATTCCCTATATTCGGAAGAATAATCTTTTACAGGTATCCTTCATATTTTTTTTTAGAACAATTGGAGAAAGAATCTTTTGAAGAGTCAGGAAAAGATAATATTAAGCTTTTGGGGAAAGGACAGAACAGCTTTTAAAAATCTTTCTTAGTCTAATACCAAAGCCATATGCATCATGCATGCCTGTTCCCTTCATGGATTTCCTGAAAATTCCTCACAGCAGATGTAAAGTATCCTAAACCAGAGGGTTATAAGAAACATCGCTGTGCAAAGGAGAGGTCCTGGGGCATTTTCGAGTCCTTGCTAATTGTTTTGTGCTTAGTTTGGGGCTTTGGTCACACTTTGCATCAGAGATGTGGGTGTAGGCAAGATGGTATCTCTAGCTCGCAGCACTGGTCAAGCTTGGTTCAGGATGTGGTTACAGAAAATACAGGATGAACTGATGCTGCACTAAAATTTAGTTTTTCTGTTGGAAGTTGAAATTATTAAGGAATACTAAGAAATAAAGGAGTCTTTACATAATTACATATGGCAATGACATTTCAACATTCAGTTAGCATGTATATATATATTTAATCATAACTTTAAAAATATTTCCTTCAGAAAGAATGTAGTTTCTTGACACTGGTGTTGCACTGCAAACTACCTGGGTGCCCACGCTGCTTGAGAAATGATTGCTTCACCTTTCTGGGAAACCACTAGGTGGAGATGTAGGTTTACCAAGCTAGGATTGCAACAAGGCTTTAAAAGGCACAAGACTGAAAAACGCCTCTTAAAAAAAAAGTACAAGATTGATAAATTGTGTATCTTGTTGGTTACAAATTCCAACACATCTTTGAAGGAGGAAAAATGGGAAAAAAATAAATGCTCAGTTGTAAAATTGTCCAAACAAATTATTATTTTTAAGACACAAGTTCTGGTGTTTAAGACTCTGAAAGAATAATCGCTTCATGTTATATATTGCCTGCTGCCAATACACACACATTTTCCTTTATTCTCCTACCAGCTGCTAGCTCATGCTATCAGTGGTCAGGAACAAACAAACCAAAACTACCCCTAAATTTTTTAGCCCATTTTCAAACTTTCAAACCAGTCGAAATATGCCAGCAACTGGCAGATTTCAGGACAGTTTGCTCAAGTTGAGGGTATTACTTTTAATTCTGGCACTTTTTTGGCAGCATCCTTATATCTAGTATAAGATGTAGAAAGCAAAGTGCAGAAAAGTGCAGTATTCTGAGTTGCTTTCCGTAAAATAAGACCTGTCTCTTTATGTCTTTCTGCCATGTGTGCTTAATCATGGAAAGGGAAAATAAGAAGTTGAATGAAACAGTTGTTTACGTGTACAGCTTCCGTTTTCCTTTTAGGTAGACCTTTTCTATCTCCACGACTTATCTATGTGCACTACAAACTCTCCCACAGCACACAACAAGAATCTGGGCATTTTCCAGCAGGGAAGAGTGATTCAGACTTCATTCTTCCATATTTCTCCCCTTAACGAAAATGCTCCTGCAGCTCCTGTTAGTTTTTCCAATGTGTAGGAAAAACAAGTGCTATCTTGACTTCCACCTTCAGCATCAAAAAGAAGTTAACTGATGTAGTTTATCCTGCCTTCAGATTCATGTAAGAGCTCTGTACATTTCTTCTTTTTTTTTTAATGTAACTTTCTAAGTCTTGTTAGAAAGGATTTGGGAACGAATTGACCTTCTTTTTAAACATTAGGAAAAGAAATGTCTGGCAGATATTAGTTTGGGGAAAGTCAGCATCTTCATAAAAATTATCCCCCTTTTCTGTAACCTTGGATATGGACCTGCTTTTAGCCAAGTGTCTGAGATTTAATACCATTTACTACAAGCTCTGGAATTTTGCTAATAGTGTGTATAAGTCTAAGGTGTAAGTGGATAGATCATGTATCACTTCTGGCTTTTTTTTTTTTCTGATTTCTGCAACTCTTCTTGTTTAGTGATAAAAATGGAGATTAATATTTCAGAAGTAAAAACTGAGAATTGCAGTATTTTAGATGCCATTGTCCAGTGATGTGATTATTTCTATCAATGCCTGCAATTTCTAGGGCTATTTCCAGGGAAGACAGCAGAAATGGGAGTAACTACTAAATATTTGAGCAAATTAGGTCAAAAGAAGTAAGGCAGTTCTTTCTGCTAGAAAGTCTTTAAACACCACCACCATCTGACAAACTCCCCAAACTGGTGATGCAGGGTCCTGCAGCTGCATTCATCATATTCGAGGGGAAATGCAGGGTGTTAGGAAGACAAACAATAAAGCTCTTCCAAAAGCTAAACTCATGAAAGGGGAACAGTTATAGCAAGAAACCTAAGAAAAGGAACCTTCCTTAACAAACAGTATTCTAATTTTGCAGAAAGTGTATCCTCACATCTTAACAATATTTCTTATACTCTTGTCCTACACTTCCACACTGCAGTGCTTCCCAATAAATGTTGTTAATTATGAAACGGGGATCCTGGTTATTTATGCAGACTAAAATATGTCAGGTTTCTTCAGGACAAAGTACTTCAGCTCTTGCATGGTGAAAATAAGAATTTTAATTTTTTTTTTCTTTATGAGAATTACAACATGGCCTAAAAGCTAGCAAGAGCCAGGTAAGTAGGTGGTAAGCAGAAAAGCAAAAGGAAACCTGGTTGGGGAGGAGGCAGAGTTCAGTTTTAGACTTACAGGACTGTGTAATTTATTAGTATTGTAAAAATGCCTGTCATTTTAGAAATACATGCATCTAGCAAGTACACAAGCCAAAAGTTCTCATGTGCAGCAAGACAGAAAGAAAGAAAGAAACAAAAATCTCTGGGCCAGATAGAAAGGATAAGGTTAAAGCTACAATTTGCAAAGCACTACTTTCAGGGGGAATCCCTCTGCTTTTTGAGAAGGAGAGTCACTGAGGTAAGAGCATTTCTTCTGATGAAGGGCAGCCTGCCTGCCTCTGGGCTAACACTTTAGCCCCATCCCAACTAAAACTTGTGTTTGTACTAATCCAATTCAGATCCTTACCCCAACCAACCCCCCTTTCCTCCTCCTCAGCCGAGAATCTGCCCATTTTTTCATCCTACATTAGCTCCGAATGCCTCCTAATCAGTTACAGATTGAGAAGGAAAACGAAGAGCCCCTGTATCAAACAGCTTTTTCTCCTCAAATGTTGAATATGAAGTTCTTCTTAAAAAGCATTTCCTACTGTGGTCACACACACACCTACTGAGGTACTTGCTGAAAGAACCCAGAACAGAATTAAGACTCTTCCGACAGTCAGGGAGAAGAAAGATTTCAGCTTAATCCTAATGAAAAAAAAGAAAAGGAAAAAAATTAGTGTATGGTAGGAGCCTCTTTTGCTGTTAATCAGTAATGTTGCCATCTTAACCCTTTATATGCTACAACCCAAGCCTGCCTCCAGTCACACCTTTTTGAAAGTCCCATAACAACAGGACGAATTGCAAATAAGAAGGTGAAAGAGGCAAGATCAGTTGCCTGGCTTTAGGATTTAGCTGGCAGCACAAAAGCTGAAGGGTGCCTGGGTTCCCAGTTTCTGTGTGCCATTTCCCCCCGACCCAAACAACCTCCACCCTGTCTTCAGCTATCTCTGTAAAACTATTTTGCTAAGACTGTTGTATTAGTACAACACATCGTCCACCAAGCCATCCCTGGTTTTAGGGTCTGATACGTTCAATGTGCATGCTCACGCGCAGAAACATCCTAACTCGCAGCCACTGTAATAAACCGGAGGGCACGGCGGGGAGGACCACCCTCTGA